>NW_006159616.1:18752905-18754275 GCF_000334495.1 Tupaia belangeri chinensis | reverse complement strand
GGGGGGGGGGGGGGGGGAGGCGGAATTGAGAAAGCAAGACATCAAATCCAGGACTCGAACTATGGTCAGCCATGTGGGAGTCCAACACCTTAACCACCATGTTACCAGCTGGCTCCCTGAAATGTATTTTTACAATACTCTTTAATGGCCTAAAGCAAACAGCACGCCCCATCGAGACCTAATGAACCACATGGCCATGGCCATCCTCTCCTCCTGACAACACTTCACTCAGCATGAGGAGACCTCCTGTACACTTGCCCCCAGTTCCTCCAAACTCATGCTCTGCTATCCTAATTATATAATATTAATTGACATGGGGCCATTTCTTATTTCATGCTAATTGAAAATTACTTATTTTCCTCATGTGAATAGCTCTTCATGGCAATTACCAAATGTAGCATACATCATTTTTTTTAATAAACCACTCTCCACAGCTTCCTCTTAAACTAGTTGACATGTTGGTCCATCTTGTCACAGTCACAATAAATAATGACCAAGATCTCTCCAAAGAATATTTTATTTTTTATTCAAATGATTATAGAAGGAGACTTGAGGAAGAGTCTGTTTTATGAGTCCTTGACCTACCTGAGACAGGCTCCTTGGCTAAGATGAGATGAGGCAGGTGCCACGTACCTTTGGTACCTAGGACCTACCACATGCTGGAGACTGAACTTGGTCTCTGCTTTTGCTCTGTCCCCAAGCAAGGATGCTTCCAAAAGTCCTTCAATTCTCTGACTTAGATTTTGACTTTCTCTCCCTGATCTTACCAGGGCTTATATTCAAATACTGTGGTTACCATGTCTTACTCTGCTTTAGATTTAACTGTATACATAATTGAGTCCAGCATTAGATTATTCTCTGTCTGAGACCAGTAGTTATATCTCAGACAAAATCCTGGCACATCAATGCCAGGATTGAGCTTTAAACCTCTAGTTAGCATTCAGCCAATGGGTATTGTCATAGTCTCTTTGAACTGCTATAACAAACTTCCTTAAATTGAATAATTTAAGAACAATGAAAATGTTTCCCTCACAGTTCTAGAGACTAGAAAGTTCAAGATCAAGGCCCATTCCTCATAGACGAGGCCTTCTATGTGGACTCACATGGCAGAAGGGGCAAAGAGGCTCCCGTAAGTCTCATTTCTAAGAGCATTAATCCTATTCAGGAGGACTGCATTCTCATGATCTTGATACCTTCCAGAGTCCCCACTTCTTACTATAACCACCATGGAAGTTAGATTTCAATATATAAATTGTGAGGAGGGGGACAAAACACATATTCAGACCATATGTATCCGTCAGCTGCACTGCATGACAAATCACCCTGGAACATACCAGCTTAAAACAAGCATTTATTTAGCTCACAAACCT
>NW_006159616.1:18744642-18752874 GCF_000334495.1 Tupaia belangeri chinensis | reverse complement strand
CAGCAGGAAAACTCTTTCTCTGGACAGGGCTCAGATGATCCAAGCTGGTCTCACTCACATATCTGTGGTCTCAGGCTGGATCAAACAATAAGAGGCTAGTTTTCAGAAATGGTCCTATTTGGGGTGGTTCCTTTCCAAGTAATTTTTCACATCCTGGAAAAGTAGCACAAGCTTGTTCTCCCGATAGTTGGTTTGCATTTATGCTCCTTACAGTATCTTGCACTGAACAGTTTTCAATTGCTGTGCAATCCAGGTGTTTCAATACTCTTCTTATGTCCACACCTGTGCAAAGGGTAATGAGGAGAGAGCAGAGAGCCAATGCCAATGGTGAGAATCCCTGTTGGATGTTCACAAGCCTGGCTCTGTTCTACACACATCACTCCAAGCTCCACTGGCCATAACCAAACTTATGTGCATGGGTCGCATGCTCCTTAGTGGATTCTGCACCCTTTTCAAAGCCTTGGATCAAATGCAGGTCACCTGTACCACAGAGCAACTATACTGTGTGTGCATGAGCCCATTGAATAATAATTCTCACATATGGCCACAATGTCCTGGAAGAAAGAACAACGGATTTTTAAAATTTATTATTAGTATTTTTTTGTAAGATATGTGAACTCTCTGGGCAAGGAGAGAGACAGAGAGAGAAAGTGAAAAAGCACCACCCAGGAGAATAGGGAAGACCCTTCCTTCTCTTCTTGGGACTTTGGGCACACACACTCACAAACGCACACACACACACACACACACACACACACACACACATGCAACTGCCATGTTTTCCAAGTCTCAGGGCCAAATCAAACCATGCAGTCAGGGATGTGGGATCTGGCCACCTCAACCACCATGCCATCAGCTGGCCCAAGGTCTATTTTAAGCATACATATAATTTATAGTATAAAAGGAGACTGTGGGTTGTACTGCCAATGGGACTGGATTAGGAATTAAGACACCTGAAATTTAGAACTTGCTGCTCTACCCGTGTACCTTGTGAGTTTTAGTTAAGTCCTTTAACTTCAGTATGTGTTAGTTATGATTTTTATTTAGGTGGAAATTTTTGGGCTACTCGGACAGGGTTGCCATGGTTACCAAAGAGGAGTGCAAATATAAGAAAAAAGAATATAGTGTTGTATAGATAGGCTATTATTATTACTGTTTGTGCTATAAAACAACTGGAAATATGCTCAATACAAATTTCCAGGAAAACCAAGGCATTAGTCTATCACTTTGCAGTGATGCCTTCCACATACTCTTAGAGTATGAGCAAGGGATGATTTTACATCCACTTAGTCTCCTCGTTCATTTGTTCATTTTTACTAGGTGCCTACTATGTGCCCAACACTGTTACACATAATATGGACCTGGTCATTTGAAAAAAAAATTACAAAGTCCTCGTGCACACAGAACTTGCATGTAAGTGGGGAAGACAAAAAAATAAGTACAGTTCTCGGTATCCACAAGGGATCCAAAAATCCATGGATGCACAAGCTTACATAAGCTCATGCTTATATAAGTGGATACTTACATAAAATGATGTAGTATCTACCTATAACCTATGCACATCCATTCGCTTTAAATCATCTCTATATTACTAGCAATAGCTAATACACTATAAATGCTATGTAAATAATTGTTCCACTGTATTGGTCAGGGAATAATGGTGAGAAGAAAAGTCTCTACATGTTCGATATGAAGACACCATTTTTTAAAAAAATATTTAAATCTGTTGGTTGAATCTTGAGATAAAGAACCTACAGATACTAAGAACCGGCTGTAATAAACAATGATGCTAGATACTCCTAAGTGTTAAGAAAGAAACACAGAGTCGTTTGATAGACAAAAACTGTATGAGGCCCTCCTCTGTGTAGGTAGGGTGATTTTAGAAGCCTTCTTTAAGAAGGTGGCATTTAAACTCAGTCCCAAAGGATGAAAAGAAAATAGAAACCAAGGCTCAGAGACACAAAGCTACCTATCCGAGGTCACATAACTAGCTGGTAACAGATATACATCACACTCTGATGTTTCTATCCTCTCCCTCCCGTCTTGGCTTCCTGACCAGAGGTGTAAAAGCCCTTTCAATTTCTTATCCTTCCATCCTGGAAATGAGGCTTGATGCAATTGGTTACAACCTAGCGATTTTGACCTGTGTTAATGAGACCATTTATAACACCCTACACAGACTGTATACTTTCCTCCCCCAATCTGACCACAGAGACGAAAGCCTCCAGGCCAAAGAACAATCATGAGCTCATGTCATCGGGCTAGTGGCATCCAAAGGCTCTCTGAGTTGGAGGAATAAGCCATGACCTATAAGGAACCTCATAACGCACTCAATGACTCAGTGTTTAAATGCCTGTAAAAGCTGAGACTCCTTTCTTTCAGATTCTATGGCTATTTACTACGAGGTTACAGAGTGTGAACCGAAACAAATATAAACAGGTCCTGTTCTGAGGACGCTTGTGACACTTCGGCAAGGAAGAAAGAAATATGGCTGGGCTGGGGACAACCTGAAATGAACTAAAATAATCTGTATCTGATGAGAATATTAGGTAAAACTTTAAAGTCAATTTAGCATGATTTAAATATTTTCCACTCATTAGCAATAATTTAGAATGCACTTCCTTTTCTATCCCCAAACTTGAAGTTTTATTTTAATAGCTCTATGATTTTTGGACCAGATCATTAAAATTAATGCTATTCCAAATTTCTAGTGTGCCTAGTGGAGTCTGATCAGTGTTTTTTCCCTTTATAGACCATCAGTAATAGAACACTTTAATGGCCTTAATATAAGGACACTCTCTCGCTCTCTGTTAATGAATAATTTCCGTAGCTAGATATGGAACCCCCCAAAGAAGGAGGATGGATATTTCATTAGGTATGTCAATGCCAGACCCTAAATAATTCAGTCCCCCAGATTAAACTATTTGATGGTCTCAATGTCCTAATGGGAGATAATGAAATGTCCCCAAATGCTGCCGTCTTAAAATTAACATCCTTTGAAATTCTGAAATTAATCAATGGCAGTGACGAGAGCCGGGTCTAATCCTTTATTGATTTGTGCAGCCAAGAAATGGAAAATGGAGCCCTGCTTAGCCCTGTCCTGTAAGCTGGCTGATTGCTGGCCAGCACTATTATTCATTCAGTCTTTTTCCTGGAGACCAAAAACACCAGCTGGTTAGTCTTTTGCTTGTGAATGACAGGCAATGCTGCTCAGCCTCAAATGCCTATCTCCCTCTGGGTTATCACTCGAGGGGTAGATTGTGACTGTTTTTGTCCTACATACCCACTTGAAGACACTATCTATCCTGGATCAGGGTGTACACTGAGTCATCTATTGGCTATGGTGGCCCTTCTATTGAAAAACAATCCATACTTTCCCTTGGCCACCTTCTGCCTCATCGCTCTGTTTCATTTTCTATAGAGGTGATCTTCATCTTAAATTGCCTTGGTTGTTTTATGGGGGGCTCATGCCCTTTGGGCTTTATTCTCTGTCCTGTCATAATCTAAGCTCATCTGTTTGCCCAACAGGATGAAAGGTCCCTGAGGATAGAAACTGTTCGGGGGTTAGCAGATGGCATAGCAATTATGTCACTGGACTTCCACATGGCCGACTGCAATTCGAGTCCTGGACCTTATGGCTTAAAATTTGTACCAAGGGTGTGTGCATAGGTGCCCAAGATCCCAGGAGGAGAATGGAAGAGAAAGAATGACAGTGTGGCCATCCCCCGCAGGGAGTGATTTTTCACTTTTCCTTGTGTGTGTGTGTCTCTCTATCCCTGGCAAGCCCATGCTCCCTAAGGCAAAAACATCTTAAAAAAAAGAAAAGGAACTTTTTTATGTGTTTCTATATCTACAGTGCCTGAAAGAATGTCTACTGTAAGAGGAATTATGAATGGACAGAGGAGGTAGTTGGATGGATGGATGGATGGATAGGCAGGTGGTGCCTGGATGGGTTGAAAGACAGTGGTAGATGGAAGGAGGGAGAGAAGGATGTATAGAGGGAGGAGTAGCTCCCTTGCTGTATTCCCAAAACGGAGAATGTCCATCATATATTTTCTGTATAAATAAATGAACCAATCTCAAAATGCAACAACACTAAGAAATTTTCCAACTCCATGAGCTTGCTGCTACTCTGCTCTGACCAGAAAATTTCCTTTACAGAGTCCTTTTGGCCCATCATATTTGTATCTATGATCTTGGATTATGTGAATACTCCCTGGCTCCACTAACAGCAAATTTCTCCTGGGGCAAAGTTGCATTTCCTTTTCTTCAAGGTCCTTTATACTCAACACACAGTAGGCTCTCAGCTTACCATGTGAGTCATACCGCTGGTAAGAATCCACATGGACCAACACAAAGGGAATAATAAATGAGCACTTTAAATAATTCAACAAACAGCCTGAGGGATCCAGGGCACCCTGCACAGGTGTTACAGAACACCTGTTGGCTGAAACTCAGAGGAACACAGAAAATAAGAAACACAAAAAGTCTCTGCATGAAGATTAAAATCACCCAAGATAAAACAGCCTCATGTATCAGAGTCAGCATTGAGAGGAAATAAGAAAATTCAGCAAGTAAATTGAAATTAAGTCAGAAGGACTAGGGTAGAATCACAGTGAAAATACCAGTCCACAAGAAGAAAATTGAAAGATAGCAACGAGTCGAGAGGAAGCTGATTGCACAGTCCCTAGGAAACAGACTCAGTGCTTTCCTGGTCAAAATGATATAGAGTTGACACAGCCACATTGCACAGGGTTTGTGGCTGAGAGGGAGAAAGCCTGGCTTGCATGGTTCATAGCAAGGAGACCAACCAAGAAGACCAAGAGCAAGGGATGGCCTGGAAGCCCCAAGACACACACTTGTTTGTTAGCGCAGTCTTCAGAAGGATGAACATGTGGCTTCCAGGTGCCCTCTCTTTGAGTCCAAGGCATTCCATGCATGGAAGAGGATGATATTACCAATCACATGTATCTCTGGGATCTTTGGCATGCTGAGGTGTGGACAGTGACATCTAATCTGTCTTGTCGCCAGCAGGGTGCAACAGCCTCCACTCTGCGTGCCTGCTTGATCTCGGTCATTCCCAGAATCCAGACCTGCAAGGTGAACCCTGGGGTAGTTCACTTGAAAGAGGCAGACCACTTCGCAGAGGAGGGAGCTGCCCTTTCTTTTTCCTGCTTTCTTTGCCCTAATGTTGAAGCACCCTCAGGCTCAGTTCTGACTGCCTGTCCTGGTTTTCTTTGTGATCCCACCCAGATCTCTGATGGGAAAAAAAAAATGTCTGGGCCACTAAACCCCTACTATCATCTTCAAGTTCAATGCCCCTTCTGAACCTCAGAATTATATTCAACCACCTCCGCCCATAGAGCTAAATTTGCAACAGGATGACCCACAATGAGCAAATAATTCAGACTTATGTGACTAAGATTCTATGCTTAACCAAAATTACTCAAGCTCCTGAACCTTTTCCTAAGCCCATCTGTGCTCATCTTTGTTAAAGAAGACTCCTGCTAGGCCACTTTAGCAAGTTCCAGCAAGAACCCTGCTCAGTCTGCTCGATAAAAACCCCCTTCCTGGATATCCAATCACCCTCACTATCTAGTCAAAATTCCTTACTCCCCACTCTTGGTATGTGATCACCCTGACCTGCCTTCAGCATAAATCCTATCAGATTGGTTCATTCAGAACACCTCAGATTCAATGTCTCCTCTTGGTAATTTTCTGTCCACTGACCCCACCCCCTTGCTTTTTGGTTGTAAGTTCCCACTTATCTAGCCATGTTTGTGGTGAAGCAGAAGCACTGCCATTTTTAAACTTTATGTTCCTTCTTTATGTTAGATACTTGCTTCCTCCTTTTTCCTAGAGTAAACAGAGTGATTAACATTCTTACTGTCTTTGCTAAATATCCAGTCCTTAGTAACATAATCACCAAACACCAGACCCCTTGCCCTGAACCATGAAGCTTTTGTGTTTAGGCAAAGGTCTGGAAAGTGCCCTTAGAAATTATTAACCTGCTTGATCTGACTTCTGTAACTGCTTTCTTATAGAAATCCTCACTCCCTTTCCTCTCCAATCTGTCTTCACTTTCCATTGTAATTGCCATGTCAACCCAGAAAAATCTGTGATTCTTTCCCTTACAAGCACCCCTTTTCTTTGACTCAGGGCTGTAGGGTCTTTGAGAGACATGAGTCCTCCCACAGCTGCCAGCTTTTAAATAAAGATTCCTATCATTTGGCTATGACTGGATGTCCTCTTCTTTCTCGCTGATCAGACTGTAACAGCAGTGGAACTCAGTCTCTCCTCCACTGTGAAATCTCATTGCATGGTCCCTGTACCTATTGTGATGGTTCTGAGCAAAGTCTGCCTTGCCACACTTTAACACATGTCATTGAATCATTTTTTTCTTTAACAGTGTTGAAAGCTATGAAGATACACAAAGTGGAAAAGAACTGGGTAGTGGGAGACAGGGGAGTTTGGAAGTTGGGGTGGGGAGACAAGAAAGTGGAATTGACCAAAGGCCGGAAGGAGGACAGGGTATCTCTGAAAGAGTATGGAGGGGTAGGGATAGGGGAAAGGTGCGAGGGGGTGGAAAGGCACAAATCACATATCATCTGTCTTGGAGGGCCCTTGTGAAGACTCTCATTTCTCTGCATGAGACAGATACCACTGGAGTGTTTGAGAAAAACTGGTGTCCCCAACTGCTCTGAGGGAGGTAACAGTCAAGGTAGGGAGACAAGTCAGGAGGCTATAGCAAGGAGTCGAAGAGAGACCTGGGCCAGCATGGTACCAGGAGATGGGGAGAAGGAGCAGACAGATCCTGCAGGTTTGCCCTCAGACCCAGGGAGCCTTTGAAAATGTTAAGTCCCTCATCCCACCCCTTGAATTGAACCTGACCTTGACTGCCCATTGCCTTGACTTTCCAAACTCCTCAGTCAGTCACAGAGACCACAGGGTCAGCCCTGCCTCTCTCTCAGGTTCCACATTCTTCCTCTTTGCCCTCACCCACTGAGCTGGAATCCATACCATTTTCCTTTGGATTCCTCAGCCCTGCCTGAGGGCCTTCACAGTTCTCTCCTCCACCTGGAATGCCATTCTCACCCATCCTCACCTAGGAGATTCTTTCTTGACATTCAGGTATCAACCCAATTCCCTTTTCTCCCAGGAACCTCCTTGACCTCCACTGTTCCCACCTCCATAGGACCTATTTTATTTTCTTCAAAATATCTGCTGGACATTTTTCTTATCAACTCTTTGTCTAGATGTTCACTTTTTGCACTCGCCCCACCCCAGTGAAAACAAAAGCTACATGGGATACAGGTGCCATCTGATGGTTTGCCTATTTATCATCAGTGCCTGGGAATAGGCTCTAGAAACTTAATAAGCAATAAGTATTTGTCAAGTAAGACTGCATGGAAACAAGTAAGTGGCCATCTCTCCAGAGAATACCAATGTTCTGAGGGGTTACTAAGGCCTTGTGTCATTTCCATTTACCAACACGCCATTTCTGAACAGCAAGAGAGCCCAGATGGCCGATAAAATAAAAACCAATATCTTTCTACAGGTCAAAAATGGAGGAACTCAGCTGCCCAGCAGGGTATATGCAGGGTGTCTAGGCTCACAGTTACCCAGTATCGATGGAGATGCCAAAATGAAAATAAATTACTGAGGGAAATGCAAGCCTGGCTGCCTGTGGCCAGAGGGAACTGGGTTGGGGAGGAAACCACACCAATCTCCTCACCTGGCACTTGTTCCCCAGCCCTCTGCTGGATTACGAGGCCACAGTCGACCCTCGGGATTGCTTTCCAAAGCTGTCAGAGAAAAACGATGTTGGCTGCAGAAGAGCAACTTCATTCATCCTGCTCTACTCCGGGAGCCTGGATAATACATCTTTGTCCGGGGGCTGCTTTGGATGGCTTCCAAGACAAAAGGTCCCAGGGAAGGAGGACCAGGCTGCTCTGTGACAGCTACACAAAAAGCCCCAAACAAGCAAAACCAGACTGAGATCCTGGTGGCTATAGGAGAGGGGGCAATGACAGCTCTGGAAAGAATCTCACTGGCCTCTCCCATGGAGTGGGGTATTAGTTAATTTGGGTTGCCATAGCAAAATATCGCAGACAAGGGCTTAGACAGTCATTCCACCACAGTCTGGAGACTGGAGTTGGTCCAAGTCAAGTTAAGGTGACATCTCGATCGGTGTCTGGTGAGGCCCTTTTCCTTGGTTTGTAGATGGCTTGT
>NW_006159616.1:18727937-18744138 GCF_000334495.1 Tupaia belangeri chinensis | reverse complement strand
TCTTTCTAGTGTCTCTTCCTCCTCTTTATTTATTTAATTTAGTTTTTAATTTAAGTTTCTTGCTTTCATGGGTGAGAGTCAGAGAGTGAAGGAGAGACACGCCTCCTCAACTGAGTTTCACGACTCCTCCCAACCTTCCCAGCCAGCCAGGATCAGGGCATGTGCTCAGCAAGAATAGTCAGCAGAGGACCCAAATCTGTGATCTTCCACATGGACCCAGTTTAAAAGAGCAGCATATCGCAGCTGTGCCACAGATCAGGCACATCCTCCTATTCTTATAAGCATACCAGTCCTATCGGATTAGGACCTTATGACTTCACTTCACCTAAGTTACTTCCCCAAAGACCCTGTCCCCAAATACAGGGATATTGGGGTTTAGGACTTCAATGCAAATGTGGCCAAGAAACAATCCAGTCTACATGGGACCACCTGCATCATGCATGGGCTCTCTGATTCCCATTTATTTATTATCCAGTGAACCTTCCCACACCTCAGGGTCAAAGAAAGCCCCTTTGTACATAAAGAAGCAGATGCCTAAGAAGACGAGGTCAAATGACCTGAGTGCTCAAGTGTGGCTGATTAAATTTTCTGGAAAGGTTGACAGTTTAGGAAAGAAGAAGAGCTCTAAGCAGTGATACAATTCATGAATTGGGGCTTATCTTCGCCAGCAGCTGTGCTAGACCCTAGGGCTGCGACTAGGGCCAGGAGACAGCCACCTAAGGAGCTCACTGCCTGCAAGGGGCACAGACCAGAGGCGCCTATACAGCCATTCTTGTATTCATCTCCCAGGCAAGCTTCTCTTGGAGACAGATGAATTCCAAAGTGCCAGTTCCACAGGAGGTCTTCTAAGTATTTGTCCACATCAGCTCATCCAGGAAGAGGAGACAAAACTCAGATTTGTCCTCCTAAGCTTCACTTCATTTCTTTGCTCCAAACTGTCCCTCTCAGCCCCTGCCTCTGTTGTTGTCATGTCAGTTCCTAATCACACTGTTGAGGAGGTTGGCCATCCTCCTGTGGGAAATGGGGAGACAGCATGCAACCTTAGGCAGGGGATGATCATGATCCCACTGCACTTTGAAAGGAAACTAGTGCGGGAGCCTGGGAAACAACTACGATCAAGCGCATCCTGACTTGGAGCACTGGCAGCTGGCTGGACTGCCTAGCTCTCCTAGGTTGCATTCTTTCACTCCTCTGGGCATCTTTCCTTACAGACAACCCAAAGAATATACCCTTCCCTAGTGTTCTAGTCAGTCTTCCCAGGTGTGCTGGAAGATGAGGTTAGAGAGGGTAGCTGGGCCAGAAGGCCCTGAATCAGCATCATCAACTGTTATCCTCTAGAACATGCTCTCCTGTTTCCCAGCACAGGGCATGCAGCAGTCACAGTCCACAGCTGGCCAAGTTTATAAGGACAGTATCCCCTAAGGCTCATGAATCAGCTTGGCTTGTGGCCACACCTGCTTCCTCTTCTCTGGAAACAGTGCTGTCAGATGTTCTGAAGCCCATCAGCTCTCCAGGCATCAGGCTGGAGCCTCCACTGTGACAGGAGCCAGACTGCCCCTTTGCTACAGTCCATGGTGGCACCATAGCTGTGGCAAATGCGTGCCTCGCAACACTGCCCCAGCTAGATGCACCAGGCTCTTCCCAGGTCAGCTACCCCAAATGAACACCACTGCTTTAGACTTCCATGCTGCCAGACCTACCTTTGTTCTACCTCCTGAAAATTTAGCTGAAAAGGCAACCTCTGTAATACCATCCCAATGGCCCTAAAAAGTCTACATCCTAACCTAATCACTTCCAGACTTCTCTCCCGTCTCACTCTAATCACTTTGACTAGAGATTTCACTCTAGACTTGGAGTTGGGTAACCCTGAATGATAACAAATATCCACTCTCTGATCCCAAACTCAATTCCCTTGTGTGTTCTTCGGACCCTCCTTGCAAAACTCAAACCTGGATTGGACCTGCACATCCCTCCTAGTGTGCCTGTGCTGTCAGATGAGCATTGAGCTTTGGTCACTTGGGACCCACTAAACACCTCTTCCCTTGTGGCTCCTATAGCCCTGTGCCCCTGTGCCTCTAAAATCTCTCTCCCTCATTCCAATGCCTGTTCTAATTTCCTCTAGCCCTCCATGTTTCTCTTCTTTGAATCTGAGTTTGCCAGAAACACAAAAGGAAATCTCAAAATACCCAAGCATCCAAGAGGTAGTCTGTTCCCAAGAAACAAGAAGCCTCTAATGAGATGAAGGAAACTTTTCAAAGCAAATAGAGTTGGAATGTAATTTATGTGCAGATGGTGGACCTTCGATAGGAAGACAATGCTGGGGCTAATGATGCAGCCACAGAGGAAGCACTATGCAAATCCCGATTATTAAAGCCCCACTCATTAATCACAGCATCACGGCATTACGTACACAACTTGCAAACGTGTGTGTGTGTGTGTGTGTGTGTGTGTGAACTCAATTGGAAACGTGCACACACAAGTGATATTGTGTCTGCTGGGACTTTCTTTGACAAGGAAAGGTCAAGTTACAAGCTGGAAGCTATTAATTATTCAAGTTTTGCTCTTCAGCAGGGGTGGGGATTGATAAATATTATCTGGTATTTACAAAGCATTAGGCTCTTTGCAAAGCCTTTCCATTATCTGAAACATCTCAGTTGAACTTCCTATCAAAGATGTGGCACACTGATCTACAGTGTTGCCATTCCAACTCTGGATGCAGCATATAGACAGGGGAGGTAATTTGCATGTGGTCCTCAGCTGGTTCATGATGGAGGCGTGATAAAAATGAAATGACCTCCTGGTTGTAAAAGTGCTCTCTCCAGATAATAGTAATGATGACAACACTCTCAAGGTATCTAACACTATGGAGCTTGCTAAACAGTCTCCCTCAGGGGTTCTAACCTTGGCACTTTTGACATTCTGGACTGGACCATTCTTTAGGGGATGAGGGGAAGGAGGTTTTTCTGTGCATTATTGGACATTTAGCAGCATCCCTGGCTATTACCCTCTAAGTGCTCAAACTTGTCTACTCTCTAGCTGTTGTAACTTTCAAAACTGTTTCTGGGCATGGCCAATTGTCCCCTGCAGAAAGGAGTGAAAGTCCAAATGTCCCCTACAGAGAGGAGTGAAAGTCCTACCATCAGCAACCACCACTCCACCCATTACATCATGTGACCATCACCTTTCATTTCCCTCTTTATGAGAACAGAACTATCCTGAGACATGAATAAATACACTCAGGGAAGAATCCTTGTTTTTCATGGATTGGCTTCCCTGAATTTGTTAATGAACTTCACATAATGGAAAAAGAGGTAGAGAAAGAGATAAACCCTAAAAAATAACTCAATAGTGACAGAAATGGTCACAAGGGACTTTTACAATGTCCCTCCCCACAACGTAGACCAGCAGAGAAACAGTGCTAAGTGAGTGACTCAGCATCAGCAAGATCTAAGGGAATGACCCTGACTGGGGACCTCAGCTAAGGGTCCCCAATGCTCCAAGCACTCCAACAAGAGCTCTTCCTCCTGGCCCACTCAGGAATGTCATTCTTGGAGTCACAGGCTGTATGGGGAAGAGCCATGCCCTGCTGCCTGTGCTGTTGCAGCTCCATCCTCCATGAATGAAGCTTCTAACAGGAGGATCCAGGATGGGTGATGAGCATTCAGTGAGACCCTTGATGCAGAGGTCAAGAAATGCTCTAGTCCTGTGTTCTCTTTGTGGAAAGCTGGGAAACCCACCAGCTGCCTCTCAATATGAGAAAACATGCATGTTTTTGTGTGAGCATCAGAACTCTTCCATGCAGAGGTTAACTAGCTCTGTTTCTAGAAACCACAGTTTCTAGAAATCACTCACTCATTCATTTGCCAAACTTCTGGATAGGATGTTCTCCGCACCTGTGCCAGAGGCCTGCAATGCAAATATAAACAGCATATGGCTTCTGTGTTCCAGAACTCCATGGTCCTGCACAATGGGCACGTGTATAATGAAAGTTGTCTTTTATCAGACAAGGGGATGGTGTGGGCGTACACTTGGAAAACAGCAGTCTACTGTAATCTGCTACAGCTCTTCAGACTACTTCCCACAGTTAGACTCATTCCTATCGCCCTTTAAGGCCAATCTGTCTTTTCTGTAGCTAAGAGGCAGAAGAAATTCTCCTGCTCCAATTATCCCAACATTCACACTTTCAAGCATGGCCAATCTACATCTAATCCATGGGAACTGTCAGAGAATAAAATTCCATGGTGTTTCAAATGGATTCTAGAGCTCAGCATCATTTCTCATGTCAGTGTCTCTGCTAAGGGTTTCTGCCATGCCATGAAAGGCAGCTGCTGTGAGGAAAAGAAGCAGGACATGCTGGGAGCATCTTGGGCCACTGCAGACCACAAGGAAGGATCTGAAGAAGATGCCTGATCCACCTTTGCTATCATCCTGACCTGGATGTTAGGCAGGGCCAGGGGGTGGGGCACAACTGAAGCACTGTAGCTGGGCACAGGCTACCCTTCACTGGGACATCTATTCTGCTTGTAAACCCTGGTGCCTTCCACCTTCCAGGTATTACGCTAAGATTCCGAAATGGACAGGACAGGGTACCTTTCCTGGCCCCAGGTTTCCAAGCAATCATCTCAGATATGGCCAATTTACCTGTTTCCATACCATTATCAGAGAGATATCTTATGTACCTGTTTCCTTGACTCCTTCCTTTCCTCCTTCCTCATCTAAATTCTTAGCACCATGAGATGAGGGACCCTGCCTCTAACCCCAACACCTATCACAATGCTGTGGAGCTTAGTCACTGTTTCTCAGATGAATGGTGAATGAATGAATAAATGAATGATATATTGCTCTTCTCAGTGAGGCACCAGGTCATTCTATTAAGTCAAACAGATTTCCAAAATAATTGTTTGAAGGCTACTGCAGTAGGGACTCTGTAGGGAAGAGCAGGACACAGAGAAAACAGAAGGGGGAGTCCTAAACCCTCCTGGGAACAAAGAGAGGTTTCCTCGAGAGTATCCTTCAGATGGAACCCTGTAGAAGACGTAGGAGTAACTTGGAGAAAGCAGTGTGAGTAAGGACAGGGTGAAAAGAGCAGTCCAGATCCAGAGTACACAGGAAAGAATTTTGATCCTCTCTGAAGAACGCCAGAAAGTCATTGAGAGATTGTAAGCAAGGGATGTTCCCAGAACAATTTGACCACTTACCTTGAGGAAGTGGGTGCCACTTTCAGCCTTAGCCTAAAACAAGCCGTGTGAAAAATGAAAGGATTAGCATTGTCCCCCACCCGCAACACTGCTGCCATGCTTGTGCTTCAGTGTCTCTCAAATAAGTTATATGTAAAATGTCCAGGTTGGGGCAAAGTGACACTTTAATCCCAACTGAACAATCTCCAAAGCAGTTGTGACAACAAATCTACTTTCCAAATCACCACCATAAGATCTCATGAGGAAAAGGCTGGCTTCTAAGCTTGCTGGTTCATATAGCTCAATCATACCTGCCTCACCTGGCTGCTCTTCCTGGAAAATGCCTTTGAAAAGTGTCAAAGCCTCTACTTCTAACCCATTCAAATACAGGGACAGGCACAAAATTTTCACTTCAGTGCATTTCACTATCAAAGAGACACGAGACATTTAAGGATTGATTTGGAAACCAGTATAAACATCAGAATAGGGCAGATCAACAGTGCCCCAATTAAACATAGGTTGCTGGTTGCTGTGTGTTTTCCTGCACTCTCTTCAACCAACTAAACTCTCAGCTCCATGACATAAGGGATCCTGCCTCAGTCAAACTCCGTGGATTCATTCAAACTTAATTCTTTCACAAATACTTCAATAATAAAGCAAGGCTCATTCAGTTCGGCATCTTGGTTTGAACAAAGTCAATGTGATGTGGAAAAATACATATACCTCGCTAGTGAAGAGACCACCCAGTTGTGCCCTTTTAGGGACTACACAAGAGTAGAAGAGCAGAATTCACTTCAGGAATTCAAACAGCTGGGGGACGCTGTGCTTCCTGTTATTTACCCTCCAAGTGTAGACCCTCTCCTTACTATTAATAAGTCTTATGGCTTCCATTGGTTAAAAATGAAGACTGAACTTTAAAACACAGTTAGTATTATAACTTATGGTACCGATAACATGTGGATAAGGCTAGAAGTAGGTAAATGCCAACTATTAATAGGATAGTATTACTCCTGGATTCCTAACCCAATGAAGATTTAGTTTTCACCCATGTCAAACATGCTGCTCTTTAAGTAGCTCTCTTCCTTCATGTGGTATCCTAGTGGTCACAGAAAGGACTGAATGAGTTAAAGGATAAGCCAGCATTTTACTTACTCAGCTCAGAAGTGATACATATCCCAGTTCACTGGCTAGAAATCACATGGCCTTACCTAACTGCGAGGGGCCTGGAAGGTGGTATCATCCATACCCAGGAAGTAGATGAATATTAGGATATGCTTAACACTACCAACAAACACCTCAATATCTGTCAGTTGAATCACGGAGTTAATATACACATTAAAATATACATCAGTTACTTGCTGCGGCATAAAAATCTACTCCAAAATGTGGTCATTTAAAACCATTTAAGTCATAATTCTACAGGTTAGCAATTTACACTGGGCTGAGCTGGATGGTCTTTCTGGTTTGGGCTCACTCCCACATCTGTAGTTAGCTACAGATCAGTTAGGGGGCTCTGTTTCTGAGGTTTCCTGGCTGTTAGCTGTGATTATAGGAGTGACTAGGTCATTTGTCTTAAATACATGAGCAGGCTACCCAAAGACTAATCTTATGGCAAAGGTAGGGAATAAGAGGGAGAACAGACACACACAAAATCCCTTTATTGGCATGCCATCACTTCCACCACATTCTATTGGACAAACAAGTAGCAAGATTCATAGAATCCACCTGCTGATGGGAGGAGGTACAAAGTGACATTTAAAAGTACCTGAATTCAGACAGGTCATTTGCTGGGACTTAATTCAATTTATGACAACATTGAGCCTTCCATGATCAGGGTACCATGGGTCACTCAGGATGGCTGAAACACAACTTTGAGAGGTAGTGCAGTAAAAATAAAGATGGGAGAGTTGAGCTGTGACCCATAGAAAGAGGTCCTTGTATCTTCACCAATTCATGTATTCTTACCTGCTTTCTCCCCTTTCCCTAAGGCTTCCTGCAGCCATCATCCATTGACATTTCATGGTCTGCTTGAAACTTTCTCTCCTTCCAACATCCATTTGACCCTATAAGACCCATGGCCCCTTCTAGTTGACTCTGATGTCTGTGGGCCATCTCCTAGAAAGGTCACTAAGGCAATGTGGGTATTACCTGTCACTCTAATAATAAGATCACTGTTTCCAGCATTGACTTTAAAAGTCAGAAGTAACAGCCAACACTGTAGTGTAGCAGTTAAGTGTTGTGCTATGGGAGCTAGATTTCACATGGTCAACCATGGTTTGAATCTGGTCCTGGTAGCTTGAAAAACATGATGGGTACCTGTATGTGCTTGCCCAAAACCCTGATGGGAGGGAGAAATGGAGGATAAAGATTATGGCATGACCATATCCCATTGCAGGATCCTTCTCTCTCTCCAATGAGTACAAACACCATCTGGCAATAAGAATAACAACAGAAGTGACTCTGGAAACTTATTTAATGGCCTTCCTTTCTTTTATGAGAAAAAAAACTGAGGCTGTGACAGAAGAATTAACCTGCCCAAGGTCACACAACCACCTATACCTGGATCTTTGGTCTAATTGCCCACAGCTCTTTCCATACCCCTGCTGTGTTGAGGAAAAACTAACCTTCCGTTGGTCTGACATCTTCAATATGAATCTCCCATAGCTCATCACCTTCAGTGTACTCTTCAGCATGAGCTGTCTGCAAGCTGTTCACCCTTTATTCCTGCACCAAACCCTGCCATTCTGCTGATGTTGGATGTTCAGGACCACATGCCCTAACCTCCTCTGCTTGGCAGATTGGAGATAAGCCATGAGCAATGCAGCCTGTCAGGGTCATGGCCTAGATAGCCCATCAACCAGCCCCTGCTCTCTGTGGCAGCAGGTGGTCAGGCCACAGACCCACAACCTTCTGTCTCTGTGCAGCCAAATCTCAACAGGAGCTGGTTCAGCTCAAGTCTTAGAGAACTGGCTTCATGCAAAGGGATCCTGGTTTGAAAGGGTATGGAATTCTGCTATACCTCCATTCAAAAGTCCCTGCTTCCTAGACATCTATGCCTCCAACCAGTACCCCCAGCATCCAGGCCATTTACAGTGCAGAGCAGTTCTCCAGTCTCCCAAGGATCTGTGATGCTGCCTAGCCTTCTCTACATTCCAAGCAACTATAATACCAAGCAGTATTCCCAGCATTCGAGGCACTGTCAACAGCCTGGCATTAATTTATAGATATACAGAGAGATAGCTTTACAGCAGATGCTGCATCTTACTCCTAATAATAATCATTCTTCTTCATCTGGCATCAGACAATGTCCAGCCATGAGTAGGATCAGACTACTGGCCTTCACTGTCACTATCACCTCTACAACCAATAGAAGCAGGCCTCTCTGAGCACAGCTGAATTTTAAAATACACCTTCAGTGCTGCAGTAATTTCATTTTTGATGGAGGCTTGACTGCAGGAGGTGCTATCACACAGTAGCAGAGAATCAGGGCCTTGGAATCAAGCCTCCCTGAGTTCAAGTGCCCCCTCTACTATCTACCAATTGCGTAACCTTGGGCAAGCCATGCAACCTCTGTCCACTCCTGCTTGATTTTCTCCTCTGTAAAATGGAGCTAATGCTTAGCCCTGCACCTAGGCTGGCTATGAGGATGGCATGGAACCATCCATGGAAGCATCCATCAGGTGCTTCACAGATCCCATGGAGCACAGCAGGCTTTTAATAATATGCTCCTACATGCTGCAGAGCATTTAAAACAGGACATGGGATTATGTTCACACACACCAGTCATAGGAACACACTTGCTATCAAAGTTCATTAGAATCAAATGGAGTCATCTGAGTCAACTTGCGTTAGACTCTAACTAAGCTAAGCTGGGGAAGGCCATGGAGGAGGTGTTTTCTCATTTTAGTGTGCCTGATACAAGAGCTGTTCTTTGGAGAACTCTGCCAGAACCACAACCTTACACAAAGACCACTGCAACCTGATACAAGGACTAATTTTTCAGGGACACCCCCCCCCGGGACTGCCAGTTCAACCTTGGACTAATGCCATCCTTTTTATCAATCTTGGTACTCAAGGATAATTTCCCAAAACAACTACTAAAATCACCTCTCCCATCCTCCCCATTCACTTGTGGTTTTGCCTTTAATACCCTGCTTGAGGATTATAAGACCTCAGTGCCCATGTTCAGGATAATCTGAATATGTCCGTCTGGGTTGCATGCCAATTGTAACTCTCAAATTTATGCCCAGAAAAGCTTTGATTCTACGTACTTTGTTTCACTTTGCCCTTTATATTGACAATGCTAATGTACACTTGTGTGTGCTTGTACACATGGGTGAAAGCATACACTGCAACAAGAGCCCTGGCCACACTCACAGAACTACCTTTGATTCACCGGCCAGAGTCAAAGCCAACCCTGGATAGAAGCGGATTTCAACTCTGCATAAATACTTGGCCCACATTATCAGACGAACACTGGGTGCAGCCTAGGCTCTTCTAGTGCTGTTTGTGCCTGCTTCCTTGCCTTTCTCTGACTTCTCTTTTGACCTGGAGTCCCTCTCCATGGTGACTGCCTTGTTGGGGGAAAATATCAGGCCTTTCTTTTGCTCTCTTCTTCCAACGTTTCTGGCTTGCACAATAAGCTGCTCTGCAATGTGAAGGGGGCATGCCAAGCTGCCCTGACAAATCTCTCTCTGCAGGCCAGCCTGGCTTTAAACATCACCTCCAGGCTCTGTCTTGCTTCAAAGCCACCATCACAGTCATTCTGTGGATGATCACATCTCCAAAGAAAAATCTGACCAAAGCTGTATGCAGAAAAGAGAGATAGGGAAGTACTCTGCCTGCTCTGTTGCTAATAACAGAATTATCTGAGACTAAGTCATTTATAAAAAATAGAGGCTTATTCAGTTCACAGTTTGGAGGTACTAGGCCCATGGGTCACATCAGAGAGGGTCTTGTTTCTGGTGGAAGGATAACATGGTATAAGGTAAGAGTCCATGCAGAACAGAGCAAAACATGTCTCTGTCTCATTTCCTCTCCTTATAAATCCACCAGTCTCAATTACAAGGGACCTATTCTATTGTCTGATCATTTCCCAAAGGCCCCACTTTTCAACATCATAATCCGATGAAGTCTACATTCACTTAACACCATCACAATGGCTCACCAAATCTTAACACATGAATTTTGGAGGAACACATTCAAACCATAACAGGAATGTTCTGGGTGTTGAGGCTTGATGAGCTCTGAGGGAGTTTGTAGCTCAAAAACTCATTTCTGACAACTTGGGTGTCAGTGACAGGAATACAATGAGCCAGTGTCTGCCCTCTCATCTCCACTAGGCCAGTGCACTCCTGCAGAATGCTGCATAGTGAGTGTGTGTGGGTGGCAGATTGCTAGCAGCCTATGAAGGGAAGCTAGGAGGGTTGCCTATTGACCTGGCTCCATTCCATGGTCTCTAAGCTTCCACTGCAGTGCCTAGCTGGGCCTATGTCATACATTTGGGTTGGAATTACAAGTAAGTATGCAGCACGCACTCTGTGTGCTGGCTGACTGCACACTGTCACCTTACTGGCGTAGCCCATCTCATGTTGTCATCTGGCTGCCTCCATGGTGACCAGTTCCCTGGGGAGGATAGCAAGTTACTTTTCATTCTCATTCTTCTTAATACTCACAGTTGCATAATAATACTCCCCTAGGAGAGGGCGCACTGGTGTGCATTCTTCAGAACTTTCCATTACTGAGTGCGTTACTTCCATGTATGTTGCCTGTATCTCTTCCAAGGAACCTCATGTGTGCAAAAGATGGGATACAGTTGGACCAATGTCTCTTGGTTTGCCTAGTTGTCAAATCCTCTGAGTTTAGCTTCTGAATCTAAAGTACTTGAACCTTCAAAGACTAGTTCTGGAGAAGAGTTGAAAATAAAGCCCGATTTTTGTCCCATGCACTAAAAAAAAAAAAAAAACAAACTAACAAACAAAAAATGTGAGTTATATGGTTATGTGGTGAGAGATGACCCTGTGACCTCAGACTCTGAGACATGTCCATTTTGACCACAAAGTAGAAGGTCGGGTTGAAATGCAGGGGTTTGTTCCACAGGAAGCCTATTTCTCACACCCTTACAAGTCAATGCTCTGATTTGTATGAGTGCACAGCTCTCCCTGCATGATGATTGCAGACTCAGATTCCTTAGCTCTGTGGCTCCACCATCCTTGAGGTTTTGACCTTAGCCTGGAGCCTAGAGGAAAACA
Source organism: Tupaia belangeri chinensis (assembly GCF_000334495.1). NCBI lineage: Eukaryota > Metazoa > Chordata > Mammalia > Scandentia > Tupaiidae > Tupaia > Tupaia belangeri. The sequence continues at coordinate 18,732,710 of NW_006159616.1, read as the reverse complement.
AGGAGAGTGGAAAAGCGCAATACTCTTTTCATGGGAACATCTCCACTCAGGATCATCTGGTGAAAACTTGTTCCACGGCCGCCAAAAGGCAAGAAGACAGAAGGAATGTGTTTTTAGATGAGGCAACAACTTCTCAGGGCCATTTAGACACTAGAGAGCAAGTGAGGGAACATGTTTGTTTTTTTGTTTGTTTGTTTGTTTGTTTTTGTCATCTCAGAAACAGAAACCTACCCACAATTCTTGCTTACAAGAGCAAGAATGTGACCCAGGCCCTTCACTCTGCAAGCCACAGATTCTGACTCTCAAGAAGTCAGAACTAGACCCTGCTCAGTCCACTGTGGTATTGCCCAGAGCTGGTTCACCTGCCTGAACAGGTGGACTTTGTTCTGGAACTCATTCACCAGGACCTGCCTCTATGGTGATACTGCCCCACCCTTTATCACCTGGCTGGTCCATGCACGTGAATTGCATGCTGAACATGCCCACTCTCTGGAGATCTTTCTAGACTTGTGCCTCTTAACTTCAAGGACCAGACAGGGACTCCATGATTGAAGTTAATGGTGTGACAGAGGCACAGAGAAAATTAAAATGACCCAGAGGTGCTTCTCTTTCTCTCCTTCTTCAGGGCCTCATCACCTTCCGTGTTTTCCTGTTGCCTTGTGCATTTTTTCTACTCTCTCCTCTCAGGTACTTCCCCAAAATATCAAGTGCCATATGGAAAAATCTGAAGAGCATCCTCGTGGAGTAACTCCCAACATTATGGTTGTTTTCTTGGCTGGAGTATCTGCTTCCCCTTCCTTGGGGCAAACATCCTCACAGCATCATGCTCTGCTAACTTCTCACTTATCTTCATAGCAGAGAATCCTGGCTGGGCTGGGAACGAGAGTCACATGGCAAAAATCAGAGGTCATTGGGTGCTTTGTACCCAAGTTCTTCTTTTGTTTAGCAAGTTATTATTTTTTTTATTAGTTAAGTTATAAATGTATGAGGAATAAAGGTTTTTAATGCAGAAAAATAAGTTACAAAACATAAAAAAATTAACTAGAGTCCATCACTAACATTTTGCTCTATTTTCATTTCATCCTTTTACTTGAGTAGCTTTGCTTTAGCTCACTAGAAATCACAGGATCATGTTGCATTTGGTATTTGCTGTAAGCAAGTAGCATGCTGTTGTGTTATCCTCAGCAGCTTTATTTTGGATGATTTTGTTATATTCCATGGAAGGAGATTCTTTAACTTACAAGTTCCAGCAGGAAAACGAAAGTCACTCCAGGTATTTCAATGGGAAGATTTTAATACAGGTGAACTGGGGGAAAAAAGAAATGTTGGAGGAACTCAGGGAGTAAAAGCAGGGAGAGCACTACCCCTCTTAGATGCCTACAGCATAGCAGTTAAAGTACTTAACTTCACAGGGCAAGATGCTCAGAGGTGGTAACATGCCCATGATCACAGACACACCCTTGCAAACCTCACATGTGCTGTCTGCCAGCAACCACTGCCTAGGACACTGTTTTCTGCTTGTCACATGGGCACCTCTCCAGGACTGACACTAACCCAGGAGAATGCAAGGAAAGGTCTGGGGAGTGCAGGTCCATATTCCTCTCACTGGCACAGAAGAGCATGCAGATAGGAGGGTGTTTGTGCTCAGTTGACCACAGACCCTTCTGTACATGACTCATCTTCTATAGTTGTACTTTCAGATTGTTCCCTAATTTTCACTGAATTTTTCTCTTTCCTCAACCCAGTATATTACTCTGAAGATTTCCTGGTCTCTTTGGTGACTTCCATATCATTGGGAAAATTGGACTCTACTTGGATTTAAAGCATGTCTACCTCTTTGCCATGGAGGAGCTTTGTTTTCTCTGGTTCTCAGAGAACCAGCATCCTTGCTCCTAGTCAAGGCAGACACCTGGCTGGTGAGTTCTTAGAGGCTTAGTTCAAGGAGCACAATAAGCGACTGGTTTAAGGACCCAACAGTTTGAACTGCTTCCACTCTTCTTTCCTATTTCTTAAAGTTCCACAATACACAGAATAAGAATCAACCACACGTCTTGGATACCATTGTCTGAGACCAGCAGTCCCATTTGCTAGAGATATTTGGATGTCAGCATGGATGAAGCAAATTCACATTGTGGATCAGTGCTGAATGTAACAGCCCATTGAAGAGTGCTTTAAAGAGTCTTCATTAGGGACCAGCAGTTGGTGTAATGTCTATGCCACTGGACTCTCATGTAGTTGACTATGGTTCAAATTCTGGACCCAGTGGCTTAAACTCACGCCAGGCATGTGTGCGTGCATGCCTAAGATCCCAAGAGGAGAATAGAGAAGGGATTGCAGCGTGGCCATCCCCCCTGGGGGGTGATTTATCACTTTCTGTATCTCTGTCTCTCTCTGTCTTTTTGATGAGTGCATGCACTCTATAGCAAAAAACTCCCAAAAAATAAATAAATAAAGAGTCTTCATTCACCTGCTTAAGCGCATTGTAAAAAGAGAAGAGAGCGAGAAGGTGAGGGAGAAGACAAAGGCCATCTGTGTCTAGGCAGGGCTGCAGTGCAAAGATCACATGGTATCCTTCCCATGAGGCATTTGCTACATGGACCAATCTGTCCAGTGGACAGAAAAGGTCTTTAAGACAGGACAGTCTCAATATTCACCCAGTCCTCAGAAGCCATACTCTGCTCTAAGAATTAAATCAAAACGCAGGACTCCAAGACTCTGCATGACCTGACTTCTGCCCAGCTCACTCAATTTGTCTGCTAACCCTCTTCCTTTAGATCTAGCCACTGTACCAAGTCTCTGGTTCCTTAGACTTTGGGCCTGTTGTTGCTACTCCCCACAAATGCTCCTCCAACAACTCTGGACTATGTGTCACTAGTCACCTCATTGCTACCCTGTGCATCATCATCATCTAGGTCTCAGTGGTAAGATGCCCTCCCCTGAGGACCTTCCCTCCCAAATTTGTCTGAAGCAGCCTCCATCCCTACTGAGTCATTCATTATTTTGCTACCTCTGTCTTTCTTCAATCATACCACAATGTGTAATTCTTTTGCTTTTTTGTTTAACTTCCTTTTTGGTTGTCTATTTTCCCCTAGACTGTAAGCTCCATGACAGTTCAGGTTTTGCTTATACTCCTTACTTTTGGGCTCTTGAGATCTTGCAGAGGGCACTGCCTAGGAAACACTTCTAAAAAGAGAGAATGAATCTGTTTACCCTTCAGCACAAACACATTGTTTGATCCAAAACGTAAGCAGTGCAAGAATCCTTTGGGGTTCTGCTTCCCAGGTTAAGTCTGGCAGGTCCAAGAGTTGGTAGAATGACTTTACCATTGCTATGGTTCAGTTTTTCCTCCAAAAAGAGTCCTTCCCTGAGCTCTTCAAAATGTGACCTTTTTAGACATAGAGGCATTGCAGATATAATTAGTTAAGGTTAAGATCATACCAGAGTAGAGTAGGTCCTAATTCATTGACTGATGTCTGTATAAAAGGGAAAATGTAGACAACAGAGAGAAAGTAGAGATCAAGGGGATGCTCTACAAGCCATGGAATACCCAGGATTTCAATAAACCCCCAGAAGCAAGGAGAGAGAGGCCTAGAACAGACTCTCTCAGAAGATGCTAACCCTGGCCATACCTTTAATCTTGGATTTCTGGCCTCCAGAATTGTGAGCCATAAACCATTGTTTAAATCATCCAATTTTTGGTACTTTGTAATATAGCTTTAGCCAAACTAATGGAGCCCCATGGATTCCTAACACCCACGGTCAAGTTTACCTCTGTCATCTCTGGGACATCTCTACTCTGACTCCAAGATCAAAATTGGTTCTCATGGTTCACACTATACCCCAAGGAGAGGTCAGAATCATCATGAGGCAGCACATGGATATGGTCCCTTCACCAGACTCCTGCACACCCCCAATACTGGATCCTATTACTAGGCTTTCTAGGGTTGCCTCCCTCTGGTGCTCCAGCAATATGGAGAATTTGAAGTATCAACCTGAAAGCAATCTTGGCCAGAGAGCCCATGATCAGGGTGAGAGAAAACGGGGCCTATTCTATGAGAGAGAGGCAGAGGCCTTGCAGAGGGCCAGCCTTGAAATTTGTGCCAGGTCCTCAGACCATTTCCATTGATCTACATTATCTGTGACAGAGAGAGACTGGGCTGCTTCCCAGACCTTGGATAGAAGCTGCTGACCCCTAGTAACCTCACCCATTTCCTGCACAAACTGCTTAGGCAGCACATTGCCAGTAATTATCCTTGAAATGTATGTGAAGGCTGGCTGCCTCATGGATGCAGCTTTCATCTGTGCTCAAAGTGACTGCCTAGCATGAGAGGGGCTTCTCTTCAGGCCAGAACCCTTTTCCACAAACGTGATAGTTACATCTCTTAAAGGGAAGTCCAACAATTCAAAACAATGGAGTGCAAAGAAATGGTGGCATTTCCATGAGACTTAGATACAACATGAAGAGTCCTCTTTGTCCCATAGTTAGAGGTGTAGGCTAGAGAAATGGACTGGCTCGAGACGATGAGAATCCTGTCGAAGAATTTTGTACAAAATCAGAAGCTAGATCTTGGGCAGAATGCCCAAGTGCCCCCAGCAAGGTCAGAATTTCTAGCTGTTACTCCTTCCAATTTTATGGAAACCCATTTCCTACAGGAACAGGAGGAAGGTCAGGAGACAGGTCAAGGGGTTTAACAGGAGAAGCACTGAAGCAGTGCCAAGCATGTAATGAATAGTCATAAATATGACTAAGTGCTGTATCAATGTCTTCCCTAC
>NW_006159616.1:18717826-18727919 GCF_000334495.1 Tupaia belangeri chinensis | reverse complement strand
CCCTACACTCAAAGCCCAGCTTGAGTACCACACATGCCAGGCATGACAGAAATATCTTACCTTTTCCTGCACTTCTTGATCTCACTTTTGTAAGTCCTATTGCCCTCCCCTAATGCTGGCATCAGGCAATGAACAACAGGACGATGACAATAACGATGATGATAATAACAATATTCAGTCTGTCAACCAATATTGATTGAGGTTCTGATTAGTGGTAGGCTCCACTCTAAGCTCAGTGATGTAGCAATGGATGGGACAGACACGTATTCTATTTTCCTATAGCTGACATTTTACTAATAGAAGTGATAATAATAGAGACTGGCTTTAAGGAATACTTACTGTGCGCTAGGCATTTATTATTTAATGTACTTGTTTGTGTATTTATGTATTTAATATACTTGTTTGTACAAGTATTCTCAAACCCACCTTATGAGGCCAAGGGTATTATCATCAATTCCATTTTATAAATGAAGAAGTTAATAAGTAAAAAGATTAGAAAATTCATTCAAGTTTATGCATAAGGACAACTGGAAGAAGAAATGCTAGGAACTTAGCTAGTCAATAAGCCAACATTGCTATGAATTGGCAACTTTTCGTTCTCCTTGTTACTTTTGCAGAGAAATACTTCAGGTACACTGTGGAATAAACAGCCTTCATCCTTCCTGTGGTTTGGTGGTCAGTGCTCAAGGATGGCACAACCATACTCAAAGGATTACTGCTAGTGACCCAGTGGTTCTCTGGGTAAGGATCAGGGCCAAGGCTGCGATTAGGCTGCAGAACCAGAAAAAAAACTGACATTCAGGCAAAACCAGAAATTCATGCTCCATAAGCACTTTATACATTCCCTCTGAGGAGCTTATACAGACATTTTGGTTGATAAACCTGAAAAATCTCTAGAAAGCATCTAATTAATGCATTTTTCCCAAGTAGAATGTTTTAGTAATTGCTGTTCAAGCAACAGAAAGTTGAGAAAGCTTTTATGGCGAGTGCTGCAGGGACAGATAGAGATCCACACGGCTGCTTTGCTTGTCCCAGGCGCTGGCTCTCTCTTCCTCAACCTTTTGACATCCATTAACATTCTTCCAGCTATAAAAAAAATGCATCTTATTCTAACACTCTCCGTAGGCAGGAAGCTGGGCATTGAATTACTGAGCTTGAGTAATTGCCCATAGTCATTGTGATGGAAAATGGCAGAATTGCAATGAGTCACAGGGTGTTGGAAAGGCAACTGTTTAGTGACGATAATTCTGTAAGGATAATTTTATTAATGGAAGTGGAAGACAACGCTCGTGCCAGTGAATACTGTGTATGTATATATATAAATATCCATGGACATACGTCTAGTGTTTAAAAACGGCTGCATGTAAATGGGTATGTATGTGTCTGCCTTTTTAATGAATGCCCAAACGCTGAATGGTAAAGCACCATTCAGAAGTGATTTGTGATAATCACACGGGGGAGAAATCCTTTAAGTGAAAGGAAATGGGAACAAGGATGTTTCAAGTGTGGATGTAAAAAGCTTCTATTTGATTTGGGGCCACAAAGGATTCAAAAGACATCAAAGCACTGACAAACTGAATAGCTTTCACCAAAGGAAGAACTTCCCTGCCCTGCTCTGGAATTTAACACATGAAACAAACTAGCACAAATCCTCACACCCAAAGAAGGTTATCCAGGGACGACAGTGGGTGCCAGTGGGACTGCAAGAGAATCCCAGCTACTGCTCTACCCTGTTCAGGCGCCTCTTGACTTGGGTCCTCCACATCACAGGACCAGAACAGGCTTCAGTTTTGCAAAATGAGCAGAATTATGTGCTTCGAAAGAAGGTGGCTGCTCTGTGGTGCCACATCCAAAACTTTGGGATTAAAAATCTGATTGGAGGGACCAGCAGTTTGCATAATGGCTATTTCGCTGAACTCCCATGTAGCTGACCACGGTTCAAGTCCCAGATGTAGTGGCTTAAACTCACACCGGACGCGTGTGCATTCGTGCCCACGATCCCAAGAGGAGAGTGGAGGAGAAGGGATTGTGGAGTGACCATCTCCCTACAGGGTAATTTCTCACTTTATGTCTCTCTGTCTCTTACTGTCTTTCTGGCGAGTGCACGTACTCTATAGCAAAAACCTCTCCAGAAAAAAAAAAAATCTGATTGGACATTTATTATTATACATAGAACTAAATTCTTGTTCACCTGGACACTTTCTTTCACCCCTTACCACAACTGCACCCCACCTTCCTGAAAGCTCTGTCCCACCTTCCTGGAAGCTCTGTCCTCTCCTCCCAGTGAACACAAGCAACAAAGCATGGGAAATGACCGTGTCCTTTGCACGTGATATTCCAGAATTAGAATCTGGCAGTGGATATTATGTTTGCCTTGGAGCCAGCCCCAGAGCCAACGCACCACAGAGGCAGAGAGGCACCTTTCTCCCTGAATAGCACAGGTTCTTATTTTAGTTTGTGTATTTAAGTTGAGGTAAACTTTACATAACATAAAATTAACAATGAACCATCTTAAAATGTACAGTTCAGTGACATTTAGGGCACTCATGGTGTTGTGCAACCATCACTTGTATCTTATACCAAGACATTTGTATCACGCCTAAAGAAATCTCTATTGTCATTAAGAAATCATTCTCAATTCCCTCCTCCGTCAGCCTCTGGAAGTTGCTAATCTGCTTTCTGTCTCTATAGATTCTCCTATTCTCCATGATTTATATCAGTGGGATTATTAAATATTATGTAGTCTTTTTGTCTGACTTCTTTTAGTCAACATTATGTTTTTGAGGTTCATTCATGCTGTAACAGGTATCGTTCTTTTAGTGGCTAAATAATAATCCATTATGTAGATATTCTGCACTTTGTCCATTCATCATCTGTGGGCACTTGGGTCACTTCCACTTTATGGCTATTTTAAATAATGCTGCTATGACCATGAATATACAAATGCCTGTTTAAGTCCCTGCCTTTGATTTCTTTTGGCACATACTCAGAAATAGAACTGTTGGGTCAGATGAGACATTTTGTTTAACTTTGGGGAAATAACAGGTCTTAAGCCACTGCCTCCTCATCCCCAGATTTCCTGGACATTTCTCTGTCCCTTTCTCCCATGCTAGTCTTGGCATATTCGAAATATCCCTTGCACACATCCATAGCCTTGTGTTGAATTTGTAAAACATTCCAGTGGTCACATCTGGTCATAGGACATCCCACATGGCAAACATCTCATGCTCTCAGCTCTGGTTTTCCCTCTGGGACCTCAGGTTTGTGCAGCATCAAGAAAGCACATGAGGGCAGTAGAATTCCCACTTGGTAATATCTAGCTGGATCTACCCTGGACCAATCTCTTAACTTGATGGATACTTCCCCTTTAGCAGGTGAGGACTGACGAAGACGCAGCAGTGTAAAAACCATGCCGTGTACCTGCCACCTATTCATTGAGCTCATTGTGCATGATGGCCACATGTCATGGTTTTCTAGGTCCTTCAATGTTCCATCAATTTCCAGTGATGTTGCCTGTACTATGGCCAATTCTGGCCAGAGAGATCCAACCCCTGACCCTGATAGCTCATCCACCTGTCTTAGACTCTGGTCCTCCAAAGGTTCCCACAGCCCTCTTCAGAGTCCTGGGATTCTTCACCTTTCCTTCTTCCTTCCAGATGAGGACCTGACACTTGAGTACCCAGGACCTCCCTAACTTTTTGTTTGGGAGAAATCCTTAGTTCTAGCATAAAGTGAAACAAATGCCTAAAACGTCTATCTTCCTGAGGGTCCCTGTCTGTAGAAAGAGGAGGGGGAGCTCCTCTCCATCCCATGTGATGCCTGCTCAGACATGTCTGTGATCATGAGTCTGTCATCACCTGGCCTCTGAGCAGCCTGCCCTATGAAGTTAAGTCATTTCCCTTGTATTTCTGCAGGACAACCAATGTTCTTCCTAGTGGCAATGAGAAAAGAAACAAAACTTATAGGGTTGGAAAAAAATGAAAGATAATAAAAACAGATTAACGATTGGCAAATTATCCTAAGGAAAAATGTCCTATTAAGAAAAAAATGATGAGCACATACTATTGGAGAAAAAAAAATGACTGGGGAGAAGAATGGAATCTATCTCACTGAAATTACAGTATTGTCCCGTCCCAAACTAATAGGCTCTGTTCCCTGACAATACACTGAAGATATCGTTTATTAAGCCTATTATCCTGCAGACCGCAGTTAGTCACATCTCAAACATTGCCACATTTATGAAAGACAGTTACAGTCATTTGCAAGATAATTACCATTTTAATCTCAAACCAGCCCGTAGGAGCAAATTGCTTTATAAGTAACCAGGTTTTCAGTGTGTCATAATGGAATGCTGCACAGGCTCTGAAACAACTCCAAGCTTGTTTTGCAGTTGTCTACAGAGTGGGAGAATCTGCTCCTCTGGGGGCTGGATAGAGATGAGGGCAGCCTCCTGCTCTGGCACTTGGAGCGCCTATTATCCTGATTCCATCTGCCTGTTTCCTAGCTGTTTTTAACAAAGAAGAAAAGGGAAGAGAGAGAGGGGAGCCAGGAGAGAGTGGAGGAAAGAGGGGACTCAGAGAGAGAAAGAAAGGGAGGAAGAGTGGGAGAGAAAGAGAGAGAGAAAGTACAAGGGGAGCAGAGAGAGAGATAGACAAAGACAAAGAGGAATAGAGGCACTGAGAAAAAAAGAAAGACAGAGCAGCCCTCATTAACACTGAGAGAGGGAGAAAAAGAAAGAAGGAAACTAGGAGAAAGAAGTATAAGAGATTCACCCTTGTCCCACTCTGAACCTAGCCTGAAGACAGAAGCAGGGTAATTAGGTAAGCAAAGTAATGTCTCCAGAAGCAATAATACACTTGAGTACTGGCTCGGACACCACTACCAAAACAAGTTTTCAACTCTATCACTTCAGCACCAAGCTCAAGACCTTCTTTGAAAAAAAAGGAAGACCTCCATATCAGTCTATTGCAATGAGCAATCAGTTTGAGAGAAATGGTCTCAAGAGGAGCAAAATTCCTGGGCTAGGGAACCAAACCTGCCAAACATAGGATATTTAGAAACGAAACACAATAGATGAGCATATTAAGTTAGATTGGATGGTATGGAAGCTGCTGCCTGCATGGGGCACCTTGAGTAGCACTTTTCCTTGGCAAGTTGAGGATATGACCGTCATTATCTAGGTGCCTGCCATGCAGCAGGTACAGAGGGCTGCATAGAGGTACATGCAGAAATGACTTACCATGAGTGGTCATGGTAGAGCCTAAAGACAAGAGTGGGTAGCCTATCGTTTCCTGACTGGGAGATAATTGAAATGGATGGAAATTCAGTTGCCCATTTGTGGTTTAATTTCTTCTAAGATAGTTCCACGAAATAAGCATACAACCTTAGTCACCTTCACCGGATTATATCAGAAATAATCTGAATGAAGATAGAAAAGGCCAATCAGGAGATGGATACAGAACTCGAGCTGTGAAATATTGCTTTCCTTGACCCAAAATGAAGATTTTCTGCTAGACTTCCCCCTACACATTAATTTCTAGAAAGGCACACCCCTAGGCCCATCCTGTGGTGGATACCAAACTTGAGCTGTGAAATACTGCTTTCCTTGACCAAAAATGGAGATTTTATGCTGAGATTTTCTCCTTCAGATTCATTTCTAGTGGATAGAACTACCTTTTCTCCTCTCCTTTCTCTCTGTCTCTCTCTGCTCACTGTATCTCCCTGTGACTTTTAATTTTTTTAAGGTATTCTCTGGGCTCTCAAGCCCTTCCTTTATTGTGCTAATTGGTGCCTTTCCTAAATGAAATGGGGAAGGCCCATCCTGAGATGGTTACTGGACTTGAGCTGTGAAATATTGTTTTCGTATGTGACCCACACAGTTTTCATTTTTTGCTTTTTAAAAATAAAAGCTAATGTTCTTTAATTATCTTTTTTTTTACTCCTTTTTCATTTTATTTTTTCTTCTTCTTTCCTCTTCTCTAATTCTTTTCCTTTTTTCTTTATCTTTATTCCTTGGCTGCTCAGCCTCTACATACTAAGTGTCTAGACAGGTGCAAGTGAACAGGATCCAAATATCTAAATACAATGAGGGTCAGAATATTCCCCCCTATCCCCACTGAATCTGATGCACAAAGAGTGAAAACAGGACAAAAGAGAAATTGCAGATCACCTCCTTCTGCATGCCTCTGAATGCTCAGATTGAACTTCAAGAATTAGGAAGAATGCACCATCCATCAGTTGATTAGAAATCATCTCAGGGTCACAAGAAATATGGGAAAGCAAGAAAACACCTCTCCTTCAAGGGAAAAGAATAACTCCTCTTCATCCTCAGACAGTACAATGAAACTCATGGAAATGTCTGATAAAGAATTTAGAATATTCATAGTGACAAACTAACAGAGATGGAGGGAAGAAGAGGCAGGAGAAAGGAGCTGACAAGTTCCAGGAGGTGGAGAATTTTTTTTTTTTTTTTATGTTCTGTAACTTATTTTTCTGCATTAAAAAAACTTTATTATTGCTAAGACGAACCAACCCAAATATCCACAAACAGATGAATGGATTGAAAAATTGTGACACATATACTCCATGGAATACTATTCAGCTATAAAAAGCAACAAGGCCATGGAATTTGATAGAAAGTGGACGGATATGGAAGATTTGTTGCTGAGTAAAGCAAGTCAGGCTATGAAAGAGAAACATTATATGTCTCCACTTACCATATACTGACTGTCCGCACTCTATGGTAGAGACTGAAAGACTAGAGAACATAAAAGTATTAAAAATTGTAATGGACACTGGAGACAAAGTGGAAAGAGAATGTGGGAAGGGAAGAGCATAGGAAAGGAAATTTGGGGGGGAGGGGAATGGAGAGGTAAGACTTATGGGACACAGATAAGGTTTATTATCTGTTGACGAGGATTATATAATAGTCTCAACTGGGCTGGACTGAGGTGTAAATCATGCTGGATAAAGTCTCTTCACAATCTAAATGATATATAGCCATTTAATGTATGAATAACAATAATAACAATAAAGAAATGTATACTGTAAAGACATGATAAAATGTAAACGTCAATAAATAAATAAATAATATTTAAAAAGAGAATAGCTTTAAAGAAGCAGGGTCTAAAGATTTCCCGTCTGGTCCCTTTCATGGTACCTAGCCTAAGGTCAGAGTTTAAGAAGGTGTATGAGCTGCTGTATGAGCAAACATCACTGAGAGTTTAATGTGCCTGATGCAGGTTCCTGTCACCCAACAGCTCATGTTTTCATGTTGTCATAGGGTGCTTTCCCTAGTCATTGCTTCTGTCCTTCCTCTCCTCACAAAGAGCCATGCAGACCACAGAAGACAGAAACTAGCAGAGATTGAGTTCACACGCTTGAGGTCATGCACCGTACTCTCACTTCAGCATTATTTACTCAACACAAAGAAAGCACACGCAAACCTAACATGGTGATAATTTAATGGCATGCCCCTTTTACAAAACTGCCATCACCAGCTGGCCTGTGTGAAGGAATGCCAAAGACTTGGTAGCCTCCTAAATTCTCTCCCCTTTCTTTATATGAATGCTGCATGCCTACTCTGGCTGCCATTCTGTCTTCCTATCCATGTTTCTGATCATAGGCTGAGGTTATTGTTAACCTTTCGGTTTTAACACAAATATGAAAGGGAATCCATGAAGGTGATATTATGAGACAATATATTTCCCATCAGACAATTGCAGGGGAATTTTTCATTCCAGTTTTTACAATTCAAAATGAAACTCAGAGATTATTTTTTTCGTGGTGAATCCTGAAACTCCAATCTCTCTGTCAGTAATGCAATTCCTGAGGCTGAGTTGTAAAGGGACTTACTAAAGTAGACTTCTTGACGTTAATATAGCAATATGTCAAATAAAACCTCCATCTAAACGAGCTGCATTTCCCTTTAATAGACTGTGATCCTTCCCCTTTGAGTGTCTAGAAGGGGTTCCCGGGGGGTGGCCATTCTTTCTGCTTGGGATTCCACACAATTGACAGCAATATGCCCTACTTCCTCGAGTTCATTAATATGGAACAAAGAAAAGAGCCACATATTCTAAAAATGGAACAAAAGGTGACTGGCAGGAAAACATGGAATTTCCTATAGCCCCAACACAGCACCACTGCATCTGTGGAGATGAGATGAGGATGGGAACTGCCGGTCCTCTAGCCTTCACCTATGATATAGCTCCCATCTACCAGAGAGTCAGCAAGCTCTCAGAGGACACAGAGCCAGGCCACCTAGCCCACAGCAACCTGGTCCTGTAAGGGCAGGGCAAACCACAGCTGCTTCACTGGCATGCCCACCTCCCTGCGATTTTTATTGTTTTACTCCATCCACTTTCAATCCTGTTCCTGTACTTCAGATTCCCTGACTCAATTTGGCTTCCCAGACTCAACTTATGCCAAGTTCCCTGATCCCTGAGTGAGTCCAGGAATCCTGGACCTTAATATTGGACAAAATTATTCACACGTATGCTTTCTACCTGGAAGGGGAGTCTAAGGCCCAGAATTGCAAAGTAGTTTATAGCCCTGGGAAAGTAAATCAGCCCTCCATGGAGAACAGCCCAGCTCAAGCTCTGGCTCCTCCCACTGCAGCTTGCCCTGGGTAAAGAGGTGGGTATCTCTAGTTTGTGGGGCCCAGAGTCATAATAAGACCCATCACAAAGCAGGAAAAAGTGACCTTGGAGAAGACCCCTCTGGATTCAAACCTAGAGGAGAACACCTGGCAGGGGACCTGGACTTAAAGCACTTGGGGTATGAGTGTGTGTGTGTGTGTGCATGTGTCTGTAAACGTGAGTCTGTCTGTACAAGTATGCATGAGATGCTTTTGCAAAATGTTTCTGGCAAGGCCACCTTCTGGGTGACAATGCTCCCAGAGGACAGGGTTCTGGCCAAACAAGACACCCTAAGCTCTGTGTTCTTGGGGTTCCAACATCTTCAGTTGAAAATGAAGAATTGAGACATCTTTCAAACCTGTCAGCAGTTCCACAACTGAGCAGTAAACAGACCCCATCCCCAACGGCTCCTACCTCCATAAACTCTGTTTATGTGCTCGTCTGTTCACTTTTATATAAAGTTTATTATTCTCCTCTGTATTGAAAAAGCAAGGCTTTTTAATAGCTGCAGTAGTAAAAAATGACTTCCGCTTCCCCAACTCTCTGGGAATGAAATTAGTCCTATTACATTTTCTCTCCTGTTAAATTCTCAACCTCCACTATCTGCAGATCAGCGGAGATGCAGAGTGGTTAAAAATGTCCAATTAATCAAGGGACTATAAGAGTCGTCAGAACATTCTAGAGTTCCCGATTGCCTATGACCAGAGTAATTTAAAAATGAAGGTTTAAAAAAATGAACCACACTTTGAGAACATTCTGACCCTGAAGCAAGGTTAAGGAGACTTTTGCCAGGAGTTCGGAGCAGCTGTCAAAAAGAAAACTTCTGGAATATTCTAACATTCCCATATTGAGGTCACCAAGGTCTGCATGCAATCTTGTATTATTTACTAGATGGTCACCCTCTTGTAAGGCATATTGAGGGCAGGTAAGATGGATATAGGCTGAAGGTAATGCCAGTGAGAAATTATCCACTTTGAATTGAATATACAACTTCTTTTCTTTTTAACCTTTTTAATCCTAGTTCACCTCTTCCAGACCATCTTTCCAAATGGCTCCAACCATTTTCCTATCTCCCAAAGTAATTCTGACCACTTCCATCTCTTTAGGAAAAAGAAACATTTTAAATCTACAGATGCTCAAACATAAATCATTAAGGGTAGTAAACAAGCCTCTCCTATTAGGTTATCCCCGAACTGGGACCAGCAGATGGCATAATGGGTATGTCACTGGACTACTATGTAGTCAGTCGACTGCAGTTCGAGTCCCAGACCCAGCAGCTTAGAAACTCATGCTGGGTGCATGTGCATCCCCAAAATCCCAAGAGGAGATTGGAGGAGAAGGGATTGTGGCATGGCCATTTTCCCTGTGGGGTGATTTCTTGCTTTCTGTCTCTCTGTCTCTCTTCATCTCTCTTTTCTTTTTTTCTTTTTTTTTTTTTTTTTTGGGGGTTTTCG
>NW_006159616.1:18705630-18717728 GCF_000334495.1 Tupaia belangeri chinensis | reverse complement strand
ATCCCTTCTCCTCCATTCTCCTCTCAGGATCTTGGGCACGCACGCACACACGCCCGGTGTGAGTTTTAAGCCACCGGGTCCGGGATGCAAACCGCGGTCAACTACGTGGGAGTCCAGCGACATAGCCATTACGCTAACTGCTGGTTCCCTCTCCATCTCTTCAGTAAGTGCACATGCCCTGTCACAAAAACTTCTCTTTAAAAAAAAAAAAAAAAAAAAAGTTATCCCAGATCCCAGGGCTTGCTTTAGTTTTCTCTGGACTCTAAAAGGTGCACCCCATTCTCCTATCCTACATCATAGACTTGGCTATTTATTTAATGTCTTCTATCTCTGGATGGAAGCTTCAGGAGGACAGAGGCCTTTGATGCATTAATATTCAATTCACTGGGACCAGCAGTTAGTGTAATGGCTATGTAGCTGGACTCCCATGTAGTCGACCACAGTGCGCGTCCCAGACCCAGTGGCTTAAAACTCACTCCGGGCACATGTGCGTGCGTGTCCAAGATCTCAAGAGGAGAATGAAGGAGAAGGGATTACGGCGTGACCATCCCTCCTGGGGGGTGATTTCTCACTTTCTGTCTCTCTGTCTCTCTCTGTCTGGCGAGTGCACATGCACTATAGCAAAAATCTCTCTCTCAAAAATAAAAATTCATTTCACTAAGGTCTTCTCTATGCCTAAATCTTTGCCTGCCACATTGTAGGTATGCAATAAATAATGCTCACATGAGGCCACCCCTGTAGCCTTATGATTAAGGGAGCCAGATCTTACAAGGCTGATCAGAGTTCAAATCCTAGTGCCAGTGGCTTGTAAAACATGCCAGGCATATGTGTAAACAGGTCCAAATCCCAATAGGACAGAGAAATAGAAAAACAATTGTGGCATGACTATACTGCACTGGAGACTGGGGGGGGGGTGCTTTCTCCCTTTCCCTCTCTCTGTCTCTCTGTCTCTCTCCAGCAAGTGCACATACTCTCTGGCAATGAGGAGGAAAAAAGTTGCAATGCTTAGGTGAGTGAATTTTGAGCAGCAGAATTCTTTACTAAATTCATTTATGCATCCATATTTTTATTTATTTTTCTTTTACATTAATTTATTTACTGAGCGAGAGAGAGAGAGAGAGAGCACAAGGGACATATAGCACCCCTTACAGGATTCTGATGCCATAATCCACTCCCGGGCCCAGCCAGATCAGATCATGGGCACATGTGTGCCCAGCATAATCTCGGAGGTCACTGGATATGAACTCAAGGTAGGTCAGCCTCACAAAGTACCACATTTTAATTCTGTGCCAGCATCCACATCCTTTCCTTTCATTTATTCAGTCTGTACTCACAGAGCACCCTCTGTGGGCCAGATGCTGTCTTGTACAGGAGACAGCATAAGATGGAGTTTGCAGCCTGGGGGACCAAGAGAGGCTCAACCAAGCATTACGCTAGGCCTAGGCAAGAGACAGGGTATATCCCAGGTAGAGGGCAGCCCAACCCCTTAAAGGCATAATGACATTCAAGAAAGGAGGGTCCCATAGATTTTTATAAATTCTCTCAATTACATAAAGAGGAAAAGATGCATGTTCTAGGTTCACTGAGATCGGCAGTGTACATGAAGCCCGTAGGAACTTCCAGCTGGCAGGATCACAGCAAGCAGTAATCTGGCCCCTATTGAAGAAGGAGAAAACAGAAGTCCACAGGTGTTGTGGACTGGCCAGGATCACAGCATTCATTGGTGGTGGTCCAGATCCAGATTTGGTCAAACCTGGTCCCTTGTTCTTCCTCCCTCCTCACCAACTACAGACCCTCACCTCCACTTCCCTGAAGGGGCCGGCCATTAAGGAGGCATGTGATAGAATGACTCTGATAAGTGTCAGCCTCGGACCTTGGTGTAGAGGGTGAGATCAGCTGACTCACAGACAATACAGATGAGGGGCAACCAGCCAGGAAGGGTGAAGGAAGGAAGGAGGCGGGGGGGGGGGGGAGGGAAGGGAGGGGGCAGCGGAATATGAAAGAATAACATCGATTTCTTTTCTTTTCCTTTTCTTTTTAAATTTTACCAGAGGGAACATGTACTTACTGGAGAGACACATACGGGGAGGGGGGGGGGGGGGGGGGAGAGGAAGAGGAAGAGGCAGCAGGGATGACTATGAGCGGAGAGCACAGGAATGTGGCATCCACATAACCATTGCTTGAAATCCATCTCACAGTCTTTGCTTTGAAGGAGTAAATCCCTCTGATAAAGAAGGTAGAAACACACATCTCTCCAACCAAGAGCAAAAATCCTACCAGTCAGGTCTAGCTCAGGCAACCATGGTTTTCCCAAAGCAGAGGAGGCACCAGGCAGAGTTAGTGGAAGCTTTAGCTTCCTGCTGCAAAGAAAATTATTCTCTCCCTTCTGCCATTCTTTGCTCATTGTCAACATTAATGAAATGAGATTCAGGATGGAACCAAAGCAGACACAGACCTATATCCAGCTGGAAATCAGCCAGGTTTCCTCCAAGGTCGATCCTGTTATAGACCCTAAGTCCATCCCTGAATCCACAAAGGGTCCATAAGCTCCTCAACCAGGAATAAAGAGGAAACTGACACATTTGTTATCCCTAGCTTTAAGAAGAAATGGCCAGGCATGCATGCAAAATAAAAGATATGCCCAGTAACAATCAAGATTCCTACAGAATTAACCATCTCAGCGCCTTCCTACCATCTTGCCCACATGGCATGTGACACTTTGGACACCACGCCCCACTCCATAGCTGTGTCCATCACAGGCAGAAGAGCCCCAACTGTTACCCAGGTCTTTCCCATAGAACATCCAACCGTCCTGCCTGCAGCTTCCACTTGCTTGCTGAGGTGATCAGTTCCCACCCCATCCCCCAGCCTTGATGTAGGCACACCTACCCAGGGACCACCCAAAATCTCTGAACCACTAAGGTTTCTCAGCTCTCTGACCATCCTCAGGCGGATTCATGGATGCTCCTTTCCGCTCTTTGACCAACTTGTCAAACTTGTGTGATTTTCTCTGCTGCTCTGGATGCATGCTTGAGATTTCAGAGCACACTGCAGCAGGGAGTGGTGTGCTCAAGGGTCCTCTGCCTCTCTGCACCATCAAACAGGGGCAGGTCTTGTTCACTGACATCCCAACCCAAGGGCCTAGGAGGTTCAAGGCATGCTGGGCATCCAACCTGAGTCCAGTGAGGAGCAGCTTCAGCCTCCATCACAGAACCCACAGCTGAGGCATCAGATGTCCATTCTGCAAAAACTAAGTCTGGGCCTCCTGTCCTTGGGCTCACATCTCACGCCAGCAAGACAGAAGCATGTGGAGGCTTCTCAGGAATCCCTTCCCCCACAACCCTGGAATATGTGGTGGAAGAAGGAAGATCCCATAGGAGCAAGCTACCTCTACAGGGCTTAGGCATCCCAAATGACAACAGCAAACAAATCCCATTTGACATCAGGTATAGCAGCTCCCAGAGTTTTGAGGGGAAACCCCACAATAAAATAAATAATTAGTCATTGTGCCTGTATGCACAGAAGCATGCCCACCCCTTCCAAAAAATAAAAACTAAAATGTTCATGTCCAAAATGCAACCTGCAACTGTGTTACCTTACATGGCAAAGGGGAATTCAGGTTGTAGATGGAATTAAAGTTGTCAATCAGTTGATCTTAACACACCAGGTGAACCCAGAGTAATTACAAAGGGCCTCACAGGGAAGAGGAAGCAGGAGAGGAGGTCAGAATGATACAACGTGAGAAGGGCTGAACCGGCCATAGCTGCCTTTGAAGATGGACAGAGAGCCCACTGGCCAAGGAAGGTGTGCAGTCTCTAGGAACTGAAGCAAGCAAGGAAACAAATTCCCCAGAGTCTCCAAAAATAACCAGCCTGACTAACCTCTTCCACAAGACCACTGAGACCTGTTGGACTTCTGATTTCTAGAACTGCAAGATGATAATTTGTATTGTTTTGAACCACTAAGTGTGAGATCATTTGTTGCAACAATAGAAACTCATAGTTATAAGCAGTGCATCCACTAAGAGCAGGAGAACTTGCCTCACTAGGAAAACCCATCTACCGAAGCACAGGCAATTCTGAACAAAGGCAGCTTCAACTACAACCTAGGATCCTGAACATCCACCTGTCAGAAAATTTGCAGTCATACATAGCCAGGTTTTAACCTCAGCTCAGCCATTCATGTATTATGACCCTGGCCAAGTTTACCCACCTTTCTGTGGCTTGGTTCCTGCAGACAGAACTTTGAAGACATACAAAAAGTTTCTGAGAAGGGTCTATGTAGCCCGAGCAATATCATGTGTCAACATGACTGGGCCTTCAGGTACCCAGACATTTGGGCAAACATTATTCTGAGTGTTTCTGTAAGAGCATTTCTGGATGAGATTAACATTTAAACCAATAGACTGAGTAAAATAGATGAACACTCCGTGAAGCCGGTGGGCTTTATTTAATCAGTTAAAGATCTTAAGAGAACAAAAATTCTGGCCCACCCTTAAGTGAGAGAGAATTCCTCCTGTCTGACTGCCTTCAGACTGGGCCATCAGCTTATTCCTGCCTTTTGGCTTGAACTGGAACATTGGCTCTTGTTCTCAAGATTGTCAGCTTTTGAACTGTAACTATACCACCGGGTCTTTTGAGTCTCCAGTTTGCTAGTTTACTCTACAGATCTTGGGACCTCTCAGCCTCCCTAATCATCTGGCCCAATTCTTTATAATAAATTTCTTTATATGCCTAACTCCTAATGGCTCTGAATTCTGGAGAACCCCTAACTACCATGGTATACACTGTGTCTATTCTGATGCCAGGCTAAATAAACACATTGCACATAGAGATGTGCTCAGTCACTGATGCAAGGAGTGTTAAGGGCTGGAGATCAATCGTGCATGAGGCTGTGCTTCACCCTCCATTCCCACCACCAACAAGATTGGAATGCCTGTCCACAGGGGAATCCCGAGGCCGGCCAGCCCAGCAGGACATTGGCACACTGACCAGTTACTGCCCAGCATGAAGGCTATCATACTCCTTGCCCTCTTCACCAACAAGAGAAGCTGCAATGGAAGCATAGTCATCCAGGGTGCCCAGAGCTCTGGACACTGAGGTGGGGGCTCAGCGTACCTCATTGTGCACCTGATGGTCATGGTGCATGAGGTGCACTGAAAGTCATAGTCAGTAGGGCAAAATTCTTCTCTTCAATCTTTAAACCAGACTTCCTTCATCTCTGAGCCCTTCTTTTGCATTTCAAGTCCATGTCTCCCTCAGGCTCCTGGAGAAGTTGTGCTGATTCAGTTCTTGCAAGACAAGATCACTGGGGATTTGTTGCTGGCCTTTCCTTGCCCCTACCTTATGCATACCCTTCCTGCCCCACTAGCTTCTACACAGGCTGTTGCCTCACTCCAGAAACTTGCTTTATTTGCACCCTCCCAGGAGCCTCTCAAATCTCTGTTTTTGATAGCATTTCTTAGTGGTTAAGCTGCTAACTAAGGGGAGAAAGGAAGAAGAAGGAAGGAAGGAAGGAAGGAAGGAAGGAAGGAAGGAAGGAAGGAAGGAAGGCAGGAAGGGGAAGGAAGAAAGGAAGGAAGGGAGGAAGGAAGGAAGAAAGGAAGGAAAGAAGGAAGAAAGAAAGAAAAGAAAACAAGAAAAATAAAAACAAAAAGACCAACTGCCATTACTCCCTGAAGTCCTGGGGGACAGGGAAGGGGACCATCCCACAGCTGTGCATTAACATACTGGGCAAATGGCATGAAGCACAACCGCTGCCACGTGCCCAGGGTGCTAGGAGGGAGCCATACTTTCTCTGCTTCCTTCCATGTAGGATGGTGAATTGGAAGGAAACTGCTGGTGCTAGGGGACAGCTCAGAATTTAACACCAAGCAGATTGTACCCTCAAGGAAGCTGCCAGCCTTCCTCATACTCAGCTGGCAGCTCGCAGGCATCCTGTTCTTTGGCAATTTGC
Organism: Tupaia belangeri chinensis; assembly: GCF_000334495.1. Classification (NCBI taxonomy): domain Eukaryota; kingdom Metazoa; phylum Chordata; class Mammalia; order Scandentia; family Tupaiidae; genus Tupaia; species Tupaia belangeri. The sequence goes on along the minus strand of NW_006159616.1, from coordinate 18,711,773 downwards.
AAGGCCACCTGCCCTAGAAAGCCTGCTCAGGCTGCTCTGTCATTTGCCAGGGGCTATACCCACACCTGCTCCCAAGCCAGAGCTGGCTCTGATGCACCCGGATGTGTTTTGTTTGGCTCACCCGGGCCAGACATCTATTGCCTTTGGTTCAGATCCACTCCATATGTTTCTCATTCTTCTGGGATCAGTGGATCCCCTGGGCACATTCATCTTGTGCAGATGTCACACAGAAATTCACTCTGCCAGCTTCTTCCATCCAAATCTTTAGTTTGACTCTGATTTCAACCCCGAGGAAAAGTCTCGAGGATCATACAGGAAGCGTCCACCGATTCTTTACCCAGACCCAACAATTGCTTATACCATCTACTTTGTCATTGTCCTGCTCCCCTCAACTGTCATCTTTCCTAAGAACAAAAACATTCTCTTGCAGAACTGCTGCCCTAGTATCAAACTCAGGAAATTTGACATGGGTAGGGTACAACGATCTGATCCACGGCACACTGTCACATTTCAGCTCGAAACCCAGCAGTGCCCTTTAGGGCTTTCTCCCCACACACTACCCCCCCTCAGCCCCGGCCCAGGTTCTGATCCAGAGATATTTCTTTTTTTTTTAATTTTAAATTATTTTATATACATTCAATCACATTATTTAGCTTACAAAGCAAACATTTCAATAGATGAACATTTCTCCCCAGTCCAATTGATCAAAATATCTTCAACCGATAGCACCACACCTCCCCACTACATCTGGCACTAACCCCATCTCTTTTTCTTTGTCTTTTTAGGTCTCTTGGATCTGTAAATTAGATTTAGAAAATTAGATGAGATTAGAACTCTTAGATTTCTTTCTCTTTCTTGACCTTCATATTTTTGAAGAGTCAAGGCCTGTTCATTCTGGAATGTTCCCCAGTGTATGCTTGTTTGTGTCTTCTCATTACCAGGCCCAGATTATACCACTCTATCAGCGATGCCCAGGGATGATGTCTCCTACTCACTGCCCGCTATCATGAGGCCCACAGTGTCCCAGACTGGGAGAGAGCCTTGATCTCCTGGTTAAGGTCGTGTCCTCCTGCTCTCTCCACTGCAATGTTACTCTTTTGGAAAGAGACTTTGATTCTATACAAATATCCTGTTCACATCAAACGGTCAGCCACTGGTTTCAACTGTCACCCCATGAGTTCCTGAATCGTTTCTTCTCTATTAAGCAGTACTCTAATGAGAGCTTTTCCTTCTTGCCAGTTTATTTATTTATTCATATGCAATCACTGGTCTTATTTATTTATTCATTTGGACTCTTTGGTTTTATTTTATTCATTGGGTTACGGTCCATTACTATTGTTGCTTCTTTTCTTAAGCCTATTTATTTACCTCTTTTAATAGAAAAAGGGAGAGGAAGGGAGAGCACCCTCACTTTGCAATCCACCCCCAGCCCAGCCAGCTAGGATTACAAGCATGTACTTGCCCAGCACGTATGGGGAGATCTTAGTACACAAATCCAGGACGTTCCCATGTGACCCCAGCATTGCCACGTGCTGTGCCTCTGTTACCACTGGAGCTGGCTATATTACTACTTATTTTGATGTTCGAAATGTTCCATATTTGACAACCACTGGAAGCACCCCGCAGCCAGTCTCTATGTCTTTTTTAAAGTCCATAACTTTTTAAAACATATTTATTTATTTTTTCTATGAGAGAGGACAGAGGTAGAGACAGAGTAACAAACTTAATGGGGTCCTCACGCTGTGATCCACCCCGAATCTCAGCCATCCCAGATCATGGGCAGGCATGCGTGCCCCCGGTATGCTCAAAGGGATCCCGGATGCAAACCCAGAATCTTCCCCATGTCAATCCAGTTGCATTACCACTGTGCCACTGCTTGGCCCTGACGGCCCATCACTTTTTAAGCACGTAGTCCAGACTCATACTGTGCTTTCCCTGCCTCAGCCCTAAAGTCAGAGCACAGGTAGCAGCGTGTATGAGCAGATCACACAGTATGCACCCTTGAGAGGACACACACCTTGTCGACCATGGCATGCTCCTGACAGAGATAGGGCCTGCTATCTGTCCACCCCTTGGAGTGGAGTGTTACCCGGTTCAAATGTGGGCAGGGTGACTTCATGGCCTCCAGGCCCTTCCAGCTCTGACATGTGAAAGGAGTTAGAAATGATCCATGGGTTCAGGAAGCCCGTGAATGATTCACAGCTCCTTGAAGATGCCCAGGGCTTGTGGGGCTCAGGGAAGTTAGCACCCCGGTTTGCACTGCTCTTCCTGGTTATCATCAGAAAGAGCTCTAGAATGTCTACTCTAAATGGGATGGCAGAGAACAAGAGGAGAGGCAAGATGTGGTAGCTGTGTCCTTCCTGGACTTCCTCTTGATCTACAAGACAAAGGAGGCTTGGGGGGCGGGGCGGGAGGTGGAGCACGGACAGATCAAGAAGCCATAGGAATTGCTCTTTCTTCCTATTTCCTGATTACTATCTGCTGGCTGAGGGTCTCAGTGCAAATCCCAGGCCATTCTGAACTGAAAATGATTAGTTACATAATGCAATATTAAGGCTATAAATCTTCCCAGTAGCAGAACCCATAAACCCTGGTTTTTATTATCCACTTACTGCAGAGACCCTGACTGTTCCTTCATTGCAGCACAATTATCCTACAATTACTGTTATATTGTTAAGTAAATAGTGTGCCAGAAGCAGCAATTCCAGGGATCATAAATATATAAACAAACACCCAAGTGAGGCCTGGGAGCTAAGGGAAGGAGGCGGGACAGGGGTGCAGGTGCTCAGAGCCACAGTGTTAGAATTGGTGACATTCCTTGCCTGTCTGCCATGCAGATGGGTCTCTGGTGGCCACCCCTTTCCTTTCAGCATGGAGCCCAAAGCTGTGGGCTGCAGAAGATGGAGTGTCAGATCTCAGGCCTATTCTGTAGCCAGGACAGTACACATCATGATAGAGTTCCCTGACATGCAACAGCTGTCAAAGGGGCTGCAGCACCAATGTACTGGGGCACATTCCCATAGATACCGCCTCCCCTCATGGGCAGGGGAGCATGGGTAAGACCAGGGAACAGAGGATCAAGCAAAATCACCTGGCTTTCTTTCCTTCTTTGTTTTTAACAAGAATGTTCATAGTTTTGTGTTTTTGTTTGTTTGTTTTTGTTTGTTTGTTTGTTTGTTTTTAAAGGGAGATTTTTGCTATAAGGCACGTGCACATGCCAGAGAGACAGAGAGAGAGACATTACCCCACCACCACCAGGGCAGATGGCCACACCAGAGTCCCTTCTCCTCCCTTCTCCTTCTGGGATCTTGGGAACACACGCATGTACACCAGGTGTGAGTTTCAAGCTCTTGGGTCTGGGACTCCAATCACAGTCAGCCACATGGGAGTCCAGCAACATAACCATGATGCCATCTGCTGGTCCCAGAGCATTTTTCATAGCATCAAACAAAAACTGGAAATAGCCCAGAAGTTGATCAACAGGAGAATGGATAAACAAACTGATATCTTCAAACACTGAAATGAAAGGGAATGAACTACTAATGTAACCAACAATACACATGAATCTCAGAACACGGTGACAGGCCACAGAAACCAGGAATGAAAGAGGATGAGCTGATGACTCCAGTTCTGTGATGACATAGAACAGGAGAAACAAATCTCTCATTTGAAAACTTTAGGTTACCTAGGGAATTGAGGAAGGGGTGCAAGAGGAAGTTTTGGGGTGATGGTAATGTTCTCTATCCTGACAGGGATTCCAGTTACACTGGTGTGCATGTTTGTCAAAATTCATCAAAGGTCCCAGCCATGGCAGCACATGCTGGAAGACACTACTACTCAGCAGGCCACAACCACGTAGGAGGCCTGAGTGTGATTCTGTGCTTGCCCTAAAAGTTGGGCATCATGGCAGGCACTTGTGGTCGCAGCTACTTGGGAGGCTGAGGCAGGAGGATGGCAACGTAACAATATCCTCTCCAAAAACAAACAAGCTAATCAAAGAGATCCCTTGAACTTGAGTTTCAAAAGCAAAGCCACTAGGGCAAGCAGTCAAAGACCATAACCATGGCCTTGTGTCCAGAACATACTGTACTTCAGCAAGGTCATCAAGCCAAAGAGCTGAAGATGTACCTGTGAGCATCATAGTCCACACCGAGAGGCACGTCTGGGGCAACTGCCTGTGGAATGAGGCCAGCTCTCCTTTAAAACGGTCATTATTTCTGGCATTTCCTGTGCCCGTCCTGGGGTAGAATTTGGCATACTAAATGGGAAGTAGTCCAGAGACCTGTGAAGGTATTCCTACTGAGTGCCAGTAGGAATTTGGGCTTTGAGAACTATTCACTAAAAAGACTCCATGCCAGAAACACTGGGCATACACACATTCTTTAATTTATAACACTTACACTTTGGAGAGTATTTCCATATTTCCTTCTTTCTTTCCTTTTCCCCTAGAGTGGCACTGTGGGAAAATCAGACGAGAGTTTCATTCTTCTTCAAAGAACAGCCACCTGCGGCTCAGAACGGTGGAGTGAGCCCAGCCCAGGGTGGAACAGTGAGCAACACGCTGAGTTATAACCTCAGGCTCCCCAGGTCCCAGCTCCATCTCTGACTCTTTTCTTAAAAATTAAAAGATACGAGTCAGCAGATGGTGTGATGGCTCAGGCACTAGATCCCACATGGTTGACTTCACAGTTCAAGTCACGGACTTCTTTCATAGAAAGAGACAGGAAGGGGGAGGCGAACACGCCAAGGACTTGCACATGCATGCTCCAAATCCTGAGAGAGCGGAGATGAGATTGTGGCATGGCCATTCCCCCCCTCCCCCGGAGCATGATTTCTCCTCTCTCATTTTCTCTCTCTCTCCCTTCTCTCCCCAACAAGTGCATGTGCCCTATGACAAAAACATAAAATAAGTAAAAGTGTACTAGATGGAAATGTATTCACATATTTTAAGGCAAAATGTGCTCATCACTAGGGCAGGCAGAATAATATCCCCCAAAGATATCCACATCCAAATTCCCAGAACCTAGGGCCATCAAGATTCCATGGCAAGGGGAATTGAAGTCATGAATCTGCCGACCTTGAATTAGGGAGATTATCCGGGTGGGCATCTGTGTAATCACAAGGGTATTTAAAGAGAAAAGCAGGAGGGTCAGTGTGAGAAGATGTGACCACAAAAGCAAAGATCAGGGAGATGTAGCACGCTGGCTTTGAAAACAAAGAAAGGTGCCACAAACCAAGGGGTGCAGGCAACCCTAGGAGATGGAAAGAGCTTCCCTAGAACCTCCGGAAGGAACACAGTCCTGCTCACACCTAGATTTTAGCACAGTGAGGCCTACTGTGGATTTCTCCTCTTTGGAACTGAAAGGGAATACATGTGCATTGTTTTAAAAGATGGCATTTTCCAGCAGCAGTTGGAGACATTTTCCAGGTGATGCTCTGGTTCCGCCAAGCCACAGACCCTGACATCCCAGACCTGAAGCTAGAGAGTCCCACTCCATTTCCACCCTGCCAGGCTCTGCTTCCTGACAAAGCAGCAGGGAGCGGCCAGAAGCTGCCCAGTTCTTCCTCTAGGAACATCGCTGTGGCCTTCAGGAATCTCTCTTGTCTGACCCCACGTTCTTGCAGAGAGTCGGGAGCCGAGCACTCAGTTGCGTCTGTTTACAATTAATGAAATGATTACCAAGTACAGATTGCACGATGAACAATATTGCTTCTTATAATAACATCTTCCACCAGGCTACTTCGCAATGCATCTGTTTGTGCCCACTGTTTAAATTGAACATACGCTTTTTTAAAATTCTATTTGCATTATCTTATCGAGCGATCATTCCCTGGAACATCATAAAACAAACATTAATTAGGGCTCCAATTGGTACAACCTCCTCAAAAAGCTCTCAACCATACCCCGGCCATTCCATCCTTGGGATGTTGATTTTAAGAAAGTGAGTAACAATCAGAGGCAGCATCTCCACAGCAGAATGTGAATGTTCCCTGGTGCCTTTGGTGGAGAAGGGATGGAGAGTATGAGAACAAGGGCTGATAGAAAGGGGGGAAGATGTAATCCAGGCCCACCAATGGCCAAGAGCAAAGCCCACTGGGTGGCCAGACTCAGCCATAAGACAACCAGCCATGAGACACTCAGG
>NW_006159616.1:18686067-18704378 GCF_000334495.1 Tupaia belangeri chinensis | reverse complement strand
TGTGTTTTTGTTTGTTTGTTTTTGTTTGTTTGTTTGTTTTTAAAGGGAGATTTTTGCTATAAGGCACGTGCACATGCCAGAGAGACAGAGAGAGAGACATTACCCCACCACCACCAGGGCAGATGGCCACACCAGAGTCCCTTCTCCTCCCTTCTCCTTCTGGGATCTTGGGAACACACGCATGTACACCAGGTGTGAGTTTCAAGCTCTTGGGTCTGGGACTCCAATCACAGTCAGCCACATGGGAGTCCAGCAACATAACCATGATGCCATCTGCTGGTCCCAGAGCATTTTTCATAGCATCAAACAAAAACTGGAAATAGCCCAGAAGTTGATCAACAGGAGAATGGATAAACAAACTGATATCTTCAAACACTGAAATGAAAGGGAATGAACTACTAATGTAACCAACAATACACATGAATCTCAGAACACGGTGACAGGCCACAGAAACCAGGAATGAAAGAGGATGAGCTGATGACTCCAGTTCTGTGATGACATAGAACAGGAGAAACAAATCTCTCATTTGAAAACTTTAGGTTACCTAGGGAATTGAGGAAGGGGTGCAAGAGGAAGTTTTGGGGTGATGGTAATGTTCTCTATCCTGACAGGGATTCCAGTTACACTGGTGTGCATGTTTGTCAAAATTCATCAAAGGTCCCAGCCATGGCAGCACATGCTGGAAGACACTACTACTCAGCAGGCCACAACCACGTAGGAGGCCTGAGTGTGATTCTGTGCTTGCCCTAAAAGTTGGGCATCATGGCAGGCACTTGTGGTCGCAGCTACTTGGGAGGCTGAGGCAGGAGGATGGCAACGTAACAATATCCTCTCCAAAAACAAACAAGCTAATCAAAGAGATCCCTTGAACTTGAGTTTCAAAAGCAAAGCCACTAGGGCAAGCAGTCAAAGACCATAACCATGGCCTTGTGTCCAGAACATACTGTACTTCAGCAAGGTCATCAAGCCAAAGAGCTGAAGATGTACCTGTGAGCATCATAGTCCACACCGAGAGGCACGTCTGGGGCAACTGCCTGTGGAATGAGGCCAGCTCTCCTTTAAAACGGTCATTATTTCTGGCATTTCCTGTGCCCGTCCTGGGGTAGAATTTGGCATACTAAATGGGAAGTAGTCCAGAGACCTGTGAAGGTATTCCTACTGAGTGCCAGTAGGAATTTGGGCTTTGAGAACTATTCACTAAAAAGACTCCATGCCAGAAACACTGGGCATACACACATTCTTTAATTTATAACACTTACACTTTGGAGAGTATTTCCATATTTCCTTCTTTCTTTCCTTTTCCCCTAGAGTGGCACTGTGGGAAAATCAGACGAGAGTTTCATTCTTCTTCAAAGAACAGCCACCTGCGGCTCAGAACGGTGGAGTGAGCCCAGCCCAGGGTGGAACAGTGAGCAACACGCTGAGTTATAACCTCAGGCTCCCCAGGTCCCAGCTCCATCTCTGACTCTTTTCTTAAAAATTAAAAGATACGAGTCAGCAGATGGTGTGATGGCTCAGGCACTAGATCCCACATGGTTGACTTCACAGTTCAAGTCACGGACTTCTTTCATAGAAAGAGACAGGAAGGGGGAGGCGAACACGCCAAGGACTTGCACATGCATGCTCCAAATCCTGAGAGAGCGGAGATGAGATTGTGGCATGGCCATTCCCCCCCTCCCCCGGAGCATGATTTCTCCTCTCTCATTTTCTCTCTCTCTCCCTTCTCTCCCCAACAAGTGCATGTGCCCTATGACAAAAACATAAAATAAGTAAAAGTGTACTAGATGGAAATGTATTCACATATTTTAAGGCAAAATGTGCTCATCACTAGGGCAGGCAGAATAATATCCCCCAAAGATATCCACATCCAAATTCCCAGAACCTAGGGCCATCAAGGTTCCATGGCAAGGGGAATTTTTGTTGTAGATCTGCCGACCTTGAATTAGGGAGATTATCCGGGTGGGCATCTGTGTAATCACAAGGGTATTTAAAGAGAAAAGCAGGAGGGTCAGTGTGAGAAGATGTGACCACAAAAGCAAAGATCAGGGAGATGTAGCACGCTGGCTTTGAAAACAAAGAAAGGTGCCACAAACCAAGGGGTGCAGGCAACCCTAGGAGATGGAAAGAGCTTCCCTAGAACCTCCGGAAGGAACACAGTCCTGCTCACACCTAGATTTTAGCACAGTGAGGCCTACTGTGGATTTCTCCTCTTTGGAACTGAAAGGGAATACATGTGCATTGTTTTAAAAGATGGCATTTTCCAGCAGCAGTTGGAGACATTTTCCAGGTGATGCTCTGGTTCCGCCAAGCCACAGACCCTGACATCCCAGACCTGAAGCTAGAGAGTCCCACTCCATTTCCACCCTGCCAGGCTCTGCTTCCTGACAAAGCAGCAGGGAGCGGCCAGAAGCTGCCCAGTTCTTCCTCTAGGAACATCGCTGTGGCCTTCAGGAATCTCTCTTGTCTGACCCCACGTTCTTGCAGAGAGTCGGGAGCCGAGCACTCAGTTGCGTCTGTTTACAATTAATGAAATGATTACCAAGTACAGATTGCACGATGAACAATATTGCTTCTTATAATAACATCTTCCACCAGGCTACTTCGCAATGCATCTGTTTGTGCCCACTGTTTAAATTGAACATACGCTTTTTTAAAATTCTATTTGCATTATCTTATCGAGCGATCATTCCCTGGAACATCATAAAACAAACATTAATTAGGGCTCCAATTGGTACAACCTCCTCAAAAAGCTCTCAACCATACCCCGGCCATTCCATCCTTGGGATGTTGATTTTAAGAAAGTGAGTAACAATCAGAGGCAGCATCTCCACAGCAGAATGTGAATGTTCCCTGGTGCCTTTGGTGGAGAAGGGATGGAGAGTATGAGAACAAGGGCTGATAGAAAGGGGGGAAGATGTAATCCAGGCCCACCAATGGCCAAGAGCAAAGCCCACTGGGTGGCCAGACTCAGCCATAAGACAACCAGCCATGAGACACTCAGCCATGCACGTCAGCAACACGCCTTCCCAGCCCAACTCACTTCCCAAGCCTCACATCCTCCAGGCTGCTGTCCAGCTCCTCCCATTATCCCAATAGCCACAGGGTGATATCCTGTCCCCTTGGCCAAGGGACACTACAAGGGCTATGAGCTTGTGTGTCAGACAGCTGGGGACTTCTCTGACCATCTGTTTTTTCACCCATAGGAAATACCGGGAATGTCCTGAGTGACTAGCTTGGTCCAGTCTGCCCAGTGGTTTATTAATTGCCCATTCTGCAGCTGGTTCTCCCAGCATATTTATCTCTATAGATGATAGCATGAGGCTGGGGGCTTGAACCACCTCTCCTATGTCTCTGTGTCCCTGGCACCACAGAGTGGCTTGTTTCATGCTAATGAAGAATTTAGCCATTTCCAGAATGGGCTGTGGGCACATTTTTATGCCATTTTAGTTCATGTTGACTTGAGATCACTTCTGAAGGGTTCACCTTGCACACAGGCGGACTCCTCAAAAACTTACAGATGGCAAAAGCACAAAAGACAGCAGGGAAGGTGTGAGATGGCACCATTCCTAACCATCCAAGGGGCCGAATGCACAGTCCCAGGGACAACACAAGGATCTGAGCATGAAAAAAGACTTCCCATTTCCAGGGCACTAGACAGCCAGGAGAGCGAAAATCTCAGCCCAGCAGCTCTTTTCCCTGAAGAAAATGAGATCACACATGTGTAGCTGTCGCGGAGCCTGAACACAGAGCTGACGGCAACTTTTAATCAAATCTCTTCATATGTCAACCCACCACGTGGATGGCCCTTGCTGTACACACTCTGCCTTGAGCCTTGTAAGTCCTAGTTTTTTTTTTTTTTTTTTTTTTTTTTTTTTTTGAGAGGTTTTTTCGCTATAGGGCGCGTGCGCTCGCCAGACAGACAGAGAGAGACATAGAGACAGAAAGCGAGAAATCACCCCCCAGGGGGGATGGTCACGCCGCAATCCCTTCTCCTCCATTCTCCTCTTGGGATCTTGGGCACGTACGCACACGCGCCCGGCGTGAGTTTTAAGCCACCGGGTCCGGGACGCGAACCGCGGTCGACTACGTGGGAGTCCAGCGACACAGCCATTACGCTAACTGCTGGTTCCCTAAATCCTGAGTTTTTAAAAACACATATTTATATTTGGAGGATGCTTGCCTGTTCTGTCCTTACACTTCAGATGGGGCCACTTTTTTGGTCCTGCCTTCTTCCCCTGTTAGCTGGTATTAGAGAATTATCCAAAACTCATCATTCTGCGTGTGTGTATGTGTGTGTGTCCCTCTTTGTTTTGCTCTCTCTGTGTCACCTTTTTTCTCTTTCTCTCGAATGAAGAGCCTTGTATAAGTCTGAGCTAAGGCAACCAACTGTCTCAGTTTGAAGAGTTTGACTGATGAGTTTCCTAAGATGCAGGACTTTCAGTGCTACGACCTAGATCATTCCCAGAAAATCAGTGTTGTTGGTCACCAAGTTTAGGGGCCAACTTCAAATAAACCTTCAGGAAAAGACATCTAAGGTGCCTTAGCTCTTCACCAACTATGCAAAGATCTGAGCGCTAGTTCTCTCAACTTTTGAAAACAGAATAATTCTAATAATATTCATTTAATTGCATGACAACTTGAAATTCTAGTAAAGCCTCAATGCAGTGGCTGAAATCCATATAAGGGCCTTTGGGGGCATGCCTCAAAGAAAGGCTGGATCATCTGGAATCTGCAGGGTTCCAGAACGGGAGAATCTGTTCTTTCTCCTCACCTTAAGGAAGCTCCACAAATCCTGTGAAGGAGCCTCAGTTTGTGTTGAGCTCTAAGGTTTAAGATGGAAGGAAAACAAATCTTAAACATTCTTCTGCTAAGTTAAATATTTTATCCTTTTTTCCCCCTAAGTCTTCACTGTACATTTCTCCCAAGTTTAAATTTAAAAAAAAAAAAATTGTGATATAATTCTTTCACCAAAGCCTTCCCCAGTGGTGGGAACATCGCAAGCAGCTCACTTCATGTCACCACCCACTTCATAACACATCGCGTCTCATCGGCTGAGTTATTTTCATTGCATTATATATATTTTAAAAAGAGAGAAGCTGTCACCAGAAGGGTAATTGTCCTTGCACATAATCCTGTCTCGGATGGAGCTGCATGGCCCTCCCTTCATTAAGTGCAAAGCCTCTACCTGAGAAAATCAATTTCAGCCTAAATCGTAAAGAAGAAAATCAATCCCAGCACACATTCCAGGCCTCTAGTCACAAGGATACGTTCAAGAGGTGCCAGTGGCTGACTCTGGAGGGCCTGCCAGAACCCCTCCCCAGGAACCAAGGGTAGGGAAATGGGTGAGGCAGAGAGACAGGATGAGAGCTTTTGAAAATCGGATCAGCAAAACTGGCACAAAGAAAAGGGAATTATTTCATGCCTTCCAGGTAAAATGTGAAAAGCACAAAGCAGCAGCCATTTATTCAGACATTTAGTGAGCAACTACTATAGCCACACTCCAGGAAAGGCCCAGGGATTCAAGATAATCCAGTGTCTGCTCTCTTGTTCTCATGGGATCTGCATAAGGGAGGGAGCACAGGTATACAGACACTAAGCTTGACCTGAGTGGAGTTGGAAAGTGTAGGGTGCTTTGAGTGTGGTAGTGGAAAAGGGGGCAATTTGAGTTGAGTCTTAAAGAATGAATAAGAGGTTGCCAGGAAAATTTGTCTTCTTAACAGAGTTAAGAGGCAGTGTTGCAAGGTTAGTCTAAATCTCTTCTTTCTATGATCCTAACAAGTTTGGATCCCCCGAGCCAGCACAGGAGACATTATAGCTAAAATCCAGTTGCCATTTCTAGACAGATCTTAAAGTCTCAGTCTGCTTTCCTACTTAGGAAATCGAGTGAGGCAAACCAGAAAGAACCACAAGGGCTCCCCTGGGTTCTTACACTGGGCGGCAGAATCTGTTCTTCCCTCCTTTGGAAGTGGGGCTTCCACTGTAGGTCCTCAATGTTAAAGCCACCTACCCTCACATTCTACAAATGCTATGGGTTACCTCCTCAGTGCTGGCTTTGTTCCAGATCCCAGGGTCACAGGAGCACACTTACTGCCCAGAGAAATCTAGTACCAGCTCCTCTGTGACTTTGCTATTCAATGTGAGATTCCTGAACCAAACAACATAGGCATCAGCCCAGAAGTTTTGTCAGCTTGAGTTAGCTACTCCACAGTGTATACAATATCACAGTGTCACTCCATACACCATGAATATGTGCAATGTTGTCAATTAAAGATAAATAAATACACAGTAATTGTGGGGATGTAAATTGGTACAACCACTTTGGAGAACGATCTGGAGATTCCTCAGAAGCCTACAAATAGAACTACCATACGCCCAGTAATTTCTCTCTTAGGTATGGTATGAAGGGTAGAAACACCCTCAGCTGCAAAAAACCATTTGCACATCCATGTTTATTGCAGCATTATTTACAATCGCTAGGACATGGAATCAACTCAAACATCCAAAGATAGATGATTGAATTGAAAAATGTGGCATAGGTACTCTATGGAATACTACTCAGCCATAAAAAAAAAGAAATGAATCCTGACATTTGACACAATGTGGACAAATATGGAAGACTTAATGCTAAAAGAAGAAAGACAGACTATGAAAGACAGACTTTGTAAGTCCCTACTCAATATATACAGATTGCCTGCACTCCATAGCAGAAACTGAAAGTTTAAAAGGTATAGTAGCAGGAAGGGCAGCCATAGATACTAGAGATAGTAAGGATAGGAGTAATATGGGGTGGGTAATAGAGGGAGGGAGGAAGGGAATAGGGGAAAGAAAAATTGATTTAAAAAAAGCTATTTGCGGGTGATAATGTATATAGTAGTGTTTTTGTCTTGTTTTTGTCTTTACTGATATGCATGGTATTTGTGCTAGAAAAAGAAATGTTGTACACTACAAAGATATATGTAAAGATATATGTGGTTAAATGTAAATTAAAATAAAAATAAACAAATACATAGTAAATAATAATATGTTTTATTTAAATGCAAAATCCTAAGCCCTGTCACAGACCTATGAAATGCAAATCTGTGACAAGGAGATCCAGGCCTCTCTCCCAAATCCCTGATCCCTAATCACATCCCAGGTGACTCACATGCATGGTCAAATTTGAAAAGCCCAGCTCTGGGTAGGACGCTGAAAGGGGAAATGACTGTGCATGGAGGGTCTTTGATGCTTCCTGAACTGAAAACTATTTTTACATTTAATCTTTTTTAATAACCAGTGGGCCTAACCTGACTACCCCAAGGTTCTGCTCTTGCAAAGAAAATGCACACCCAAGAAAGAGTGACATAGTGATGAAGATAGTCAGTGAGAAAGCAAGAAAGAGAGACATGGAGACAGGAGGCAGAGGGGGCTGGAGGAGTCAGGATAGGCAAGCTCTGGACACAGCTCACCATGATGGCAATGAATATTTGCAATTCTACAAGTTCATGATTTATAGACAACTCTCCTCTTCTAAGCTGTGATGCATGTTATTAGTAACCAACACACAGTGCTAAATGGAGACTCAAACCTGGTCTTTGGCTTCTTGAACTGTCCCACTCATGGCAGCTCACAAACATGTTCATCTAATTACCTTTGTCTGTAGTCTGGTCTTCTTGGAGGCCACCATCTCTGTGAGGGCAGGGCCCAGTTTAGTAGACTGTTGTATCCCCATAGCAAGCACTCAGCAAATATTTGTCAGATACACAAATAGATAGCACCGCACTGCAGCTCAGCTGACGTCATCACCTGAGTAAAGCATGAGACCCATCTACGGGCAGTCTGGATGCTGATGCAAGTGCCTGCCAGAAAGCAGGGGGGTGGCCAGCAGGGTCACTTGGGGCCACTGGCTCAAACTCAGTTTCTGTCCCTTGCTCTCCTTGCCAAATGAGAAAACAAAATGCCCTGCTCACTTGGCAGGAAAAGGCCTTATGGTGTGAATTGACTCACGCTATCAAGAGGCATAAATAGGTTAAGATGAATAATGGACGGTCAATAGCTGGATGCAGCACACAGAGTACACTGAAAAGTCTGCGTGACCTTGTGCCAAGGAGATCCAGGCCTCTTTCCCAAATCTCTGATCCCTAAGCTCTTTGAGATTTACTTCCCCAGGAGGCCAAACACGGGGGCGCATTATTTACATTCCTAGGGTAATAAGTAGCAAAGAAGGGTTGTAGAAGTGCACAATCAAACATGGACCTAGTTCTGCTTTGCTTTGCTTTCATGTGGCCTTAAGCCAGTTGCCACCCACTCCTGAGCCTTGGTTTCCCTCTGTTTAAACAGACCCATCTTCTCTTCCATCGCTTATCTTTTCCTCCACATGGAGGGACGCTGATTGAAGAAACATTTCAGGCCTCTCTTTTCTCTCCCACATACTCCCTGCTCCCAAGGCAAGGGGGAGAGACTTGACTGATGGGTGAGTTTTTATTTTAGTTTCATATTATTGATGTAAAAGCTTACCACATATTTATTATCTTAAGAGTTCTGGATGTCAGAAGTCCAAAACTAGGTTAGCAAGACTGAAGTGCATGTGTGTGTGTGTGTGTGTGTGTGTGTGTGTGTGTGTTTGTGTGTGTGTGTGTGTTGGAGGGTATCAGTGGTTCTTTGCCTTTTGCATCTTCTAGAAACTGCACACATTCCTTGGCCCATGGCCTTATCACACTGATCTCACCTACTGTCGTCATTTCTCATTCTCTGACTCTTACCTTCCTGTCCCCTTTCAATAAGGACATTATGATTATACAGGGAACACCCAGATAATCTAGGATAAAATCTCCATCTCAGAATCATTAACTCAATCACATCTGCACAGGCTCTTTTGGTAAGGAGACAGCAATGTGAGGTGACACATTCGCAGGTGCTGGAGATTAAGGGGAATTATCCAGCCTACTGCAGAATAAGGAGGAGAGAGGGACGCTGATTGAAGAAACATTTCAGGCCTCTCTTTTCTCTCCCACATACTCCCTGCTCCCAAGGCAAGGGGGAGAGACTTGACTGATGGGTGAGTTTTTATTTTAGTTTCATATTATTGATGTAAAAGCTTACCACATATTTATTATCTTAAGAGTTCTGGATGTCAGAAGTCCAAAACTAGGTTAGCAAGACTGAAGTGCATGTGTGTGTGTGTGTGTGTGTGTGTGTGTGTGTGTGTGTTTGTGTGTGTGTGTGTGTTGGAGGGTATCAGTGGTTCTTTGCCTTTTGCATCTTCTAGAAACTGCACACATTCCTTGGCCCATGGCCTTATCACACTGATCTCACCTACTGTCGTCATTTCTCATTCTCTGACTCTTACCTTCCTGTCCCCTTTCAATAAGGACATTATGATTATACAGGGAACACCCAGATAATCTAGGATAAAATCTCCATCTCAGAATCATTAACTCAATCACATCTGCACAGGCTCTTTTGGTAAGGAGACAGCAATGTGAGGTGACACATTCGCAGGTGCTGGAGATTAAGGGGAATTATCCAGCCTACTGCAGAATAAGGAGGAGAAGGTGCCCCAGGCCTGCAGAGTAGGCAGATCTTGAGCCTCTCTGCTGTCCAGTAAATCTGTGGAGCCAGCTCTGCCCCTAATCTGGAGATACTAACAAGTCCATTTGACTATACCTTTGGTCATCTTCCTCCCAGCAGCCCTGTCAGAAATGATGACCATTTCCTTTTACTCTTTGTCTACTTGAGTCATGTGTCCATCTCCCAAATGGGGTAGAGGTTGGGGAGGAAGCATCCTTTGTCAACCCACACACATTCTGACAACTGTTAAATTTCCAAGAACGTATGAAATAGACTAAGAATGGAATCTAAGGGCATGGAAGTCATGGAGATTGAAGTTTCCAAGATGGTCTGAGTACATGACTTGGAGCCTTGTGGGTTTCTGATTCTGAAGACTCAGTGGTGCCCTAGAGCCAGGGTTTTCACAGGGGACGCAGGGTGGGTTGTACTGACCTTAGAGCTGAGTATGCTGCACTGCTGGAATTTGACCTTGAAGGTCACTGCAGTTTATGGAGGCTTTAACTATTAGCCAGTGGCTTTTTTTCTTTTCCCCTGCCAGTCTAGACCTTAGCTGACACAAGCAGGATGTGCCATTTTTAGCAGGCATAGAGAAGGCACAGCTTTGATAAAAGAGTCTTTGGGTATATAGACTTTCAGGCATTAGGAGATGGAGCCACTTTTTGCTCCCTTTGACTGTGTTTCTCAGTCAGGCCGGCAGGCTAGGGAGCCAGGATTTAAAACAAAAGCAGCTGGATACTGCCTGCATTGAGAGAAGGCTTGAAGCACAGCTTCAGGTTGTCAGTGCCTGGCATGATCAGATAGATCCGCTGGCCGGTACCACTCCCCTCCCTCCCTCCCTCCTTTCTCTCCTTTCTTTCCTCCTTTTTGTCCTTCCTTCCTTCCTTTCTGTTGCCTTCAAGGCTAAGCGAGGGAGCTGTAAAGGGATTAATGTGGAATCCATGGAGCATGTAGGAGTCACTCCTGACCAAATAGTCTCACACAAACTTCGGTTTGCCAGTCATACATATTCTGATCTTGGCTTTTGGACATCAGCTCCAGATGTCCAAAAGATTCAGGACCAAGAGTTAGAAGAATGTGCTGGAGTCCAGCCAAGGCAAAATGAGTACCCTTCCTGCACAGAGGGTGGGATATGGATGCACACAGTCTGAGGACTAAGAAGGCTGACTAAAAAGCTCATCACTGGCAACTTCTGTCTGTGGGAGCCATATTTGCTCTGGTCTCCAGAGCAGAAGGGGTGACTTGAGAAGTTGCTTTAAAATTACTTACAAGACAACTGTTCACAAAGGAAGGTGAGAAAAAGGAGAACACTGACTCAAGATGCAGAACAGAGGGATTCTCTAGAGAGGAAGGTAGCAATCTTAGAAAACATGACAGGTGAGTATGATGGGGAAATGAGACTTTTGTCTGCCTGCTCTTAAAGAAGTGAGAGAAATGAAAAATGTAAGGCCCCGGTTAGACAAATATTAAAGAAAAAAGTTGTATCCAGGTCAAACAGCTCCAAGGGAGCAGGAAGAGACATCTTAGTTCTCATCAAGTGGAAAAGTTGAATTTCAGAGGGTGAGTGGCGAGACTACCCAAGAGGAGCAGGAGCCAGGACGTACTTCAACTACATACAGGAGTTACAGCCAGAGCGACAAGGAATCACGCCTTGAAGACAGTGACAGCTGTAGGGCACAGTAACAGAACACCTAGATAGCATCCACAGCAGGAAGTGGGGAGGCGGTTTCAGGTGGACACCCTTGCTACAAGTGTGGATACAGTCAACGTCTTGATAGGGAAGTTTAGGGATTGCAGGTTTAGGGAGAAGCCCAGCAAAGGAGAAGCAGTGTGGCAAGGAGGGTCATCTCTGTCACAGGGCTTGGGTTCCAATCCTGATTCTCTCATTTAGTGCCGTGTGACCTTGGGCAACTCACTTAAACCCTCAGTTTCTCCAACTATACAAATGGGGTTTGGGATTTTATCTGCACAACAAGATAGATTTAGACTGAGATAAGTTAGTATTTGCAAAGCATGTAGGAAAGTGCCTGACATATAGTTTATGTTCTACCAGCACAGCAAACTGACACATATGAAGAGGACAAGCCAGATGATAAGGTTTTAAGACCAGACCTGGTGAACAGTGATCTGAGGGGATTAGAAACCAGAGTGGGATTTTCTAAATCAGAGAGATGAAGAGGGAAAGACTTGTATACACTGTGGTTTCAGCAAGCTAAGGACTTACTGATTTCATATTTCTGACTACAAAAAGGAATCCAAGGGAACTGTTAGAAAAAACAAGTAACTGGTTTAGCAAACAAACGGAAAAGCAAAGAAGGCAGGCCCTGGGGGCCAGCAAACACAGCCAGCCTTCATGTTGGAGTGGAACTCATACCAAACTAGAATTGGAAATTTTCCAGGCCATCCCACCGGGTGAAGGAGATGGCAGAGAGGGACATGGAAGAGCTATGTTGTCTAGTAGAGAAGCTGCCAGCCTGCTGTGGCTATTTCAGTTCAGACTGACATTAATTAAAGTGAAATAAAATTTAAAATTCAGTTCCTTAGTTACACTAGCCACATTTTAAGAAGTGGTGCTTAGAATGTCAGACATTACTGATAGAGAACATTTCCGCCATTACAAAATGTTCTATGGGACAGTGATGTTCTGGCATGTGTCCATCCATACCTCACTTCTGAAGAAAAGGTGCGACTGAGATGTACCCTGAAATGTAAACTCATAGAGGCAGGCATGGTATTTTGAAACCAAGTTTTGGGGGTTTTGTTCATGGCTGTATATCTCAGGCCAAGGATAGTACCACCGTAGACAGAATAATAGTCCCCAAAGATGTCCATGTTCTGGGCCATCTCCATGGCACAAGCACTGCTCAAAAGAAACCAGATGACACATTGTGACTACCATTCCAATTCCTTGTCTGGTTGGCCTGAAGCACAGGTCTAGGATCCAAAAAGCTGGAAGACTAGAGCAGGGCAATCATCACAGTACAGCCCGACTCTGTGGAGGGTGCTTCTCTCTTGCTCTCACTCTTGCATGCGTGTGTACATGCTCTATCATGAAAAAAGGAAAAGTATTGAAGAAAACAACGTCCTTGTCTTTATCCCTAGAACTTTGATATGGCATAAAGGATTTTGCAGATGTGATTGAGTTTGAGACTCAGAGACTTTGAGAAGGGAAAATTATCTTTGAATATCCAGTCGGACCTAATGTCACCCGAATGGCCATTATGGGATGAGGGAGACAGATAGGTCAGGAGCCAGAAGAGGCTGGAGTCATGGGAGTATTGGGAGTACAAACCAAGCTGCCTGTGGAAACTAGAAAAGGCATGGAAATGGGTCCTTCCTAGCGCCTCCTAGAGGAATGCAGTCCAACCCACTTTGGACTTCTGGCCTCCTGAGCTATAATATCATGTGAAGCAACTACACTGTGCTAATTTGTTACACTAGCAGTAGCAAACTCATGCAGTACCAATTACATTTTAGGAGCTAATAAATATTGGGTTGTTGGGAAAAACAGAAAAGTACATCACGACTTTCCCAACAATCTAATATTTTTAGAGGGAACACCAAAAGAACAAGCAACTGAATGACAAGAAACACCACTCAAGACCTTGAACGCACCAAAGTTGATAAAATGTAATATTTTAGGAGCACATTATGGAGTCCAGGTCCTCACTTGGCAGGGCCAGTGTGGCGCAACTCAGCAGCCCACTAAAGGTGATTGTGATAGAGGGGAGGACAGTGGGGGAAAGGTGGAATCATTTCTAGGAGACCTGACAGCTTTCAGGTCTAAGGAATTCTATCTTCAAAAGGCAATGGAAACAGGAAGGATCTCTTCCCAGAAAACATTTAGAGTCTTTGTTGTGTGACAGTGCAACATTATGGCGTCTCAAACACAAGATGAAGGGAAAGCAGTTTGGGAGGTTTTATGTACTTGGGATTAAAAAGAAGAAGAAAAGAAACAAACACCTCAAATAAGGCCTCATAACTTCTATCAGATTTAGCAAGACAGTGGCAACATCTCCCATGCAGCTCTCTGAAATATGAGACCGCTCCCCATGGGGATTCTTTAGCATGATGTGGCAAATGTGATTAAATTCTTAATGGGCAATTTTGCTCAAGTAAGTGTAGGTTCTCAGGTTCTGGGTTTGGCAAAACTGGTGAAGTTGAAACAAAAGAGCTTTCCTCTGCCTTTGTTCAATTCCACCAAGTCTCCATTATGTCTTTTTTTTTTTTTTGAGAGGTTTGTGCTGTAGGGCCCATGTGCTTGCCAGAGAGACAGAGAGACAGAAAGTAAGAAATCACCCCCACCCCAGGGGAGATGGCCACACCACAATCCCTTCTCCTCCATTCTCCTCTCAGGATCTTGG
The DNA here is from genome assembly GCF_000334495.1 of Tupaia belangeri chinensis. Classification (NCBI taxonomy): domain Eukaryota; kingdom Metazoa; phylum Chordata; class Mammalia; order Scandentia; family Tupaiidae; genus Tupaia; species Tupaia belangeri. The sequence goes on along the minus strand of NW_006159616.1, from coordinate 18,690,471 downwards.
GCATGCACACACACGCACCCAGCATGAGTTTAAGCCACTGGGTCCAGGACTTGAACCATGGTCGACTACATGGGAGTCTAGCGACATAGCCATTATGCCAACTGCTGGTCCCTACATTACGTCTTTGCAGCACTAAGTGCTAGGTTTGGGGAACAGAACTTGGCCTTGGATAACTGTTTTAGGGGAGAACCTCCAGCCCCAATTGAGCTTTCAGAGTGCAGCAGTACCAGTTGACATCTGACTGCAGCCTCATGAGAGACTACAAGCCAGAATCTCCTAGATAAGCTACTCCGAATTGTCAAACCCATAAACACTATGAGAATAATAAATGCTTATTGATGTTTTAAGTGCATACACTTTGAGACCATCTAATGAGTGGAATAGGACAATGTGGCTGATGATAATATGGGATGTAGTCCAGAAGAGTGAAGATACTTTTCATTTTTGGATATATAGTGGCCTCAAAGTTAATTTGGTTCATGCACTGTTTGTTGGTTGGTTGTTTCATTGTTTTAGAAAACAGTTTATAAAAGTTTATGTACTTTTTAATGACAGGGAGAGACAGAAAGGTTATGGGGATGCCCCCAACAGAGTCTTCATGCCCCAATCCACTCCAGCCCTCAGTCACAAGAATCATGGGCACACACACACCCTATGTGTACAGGGATACCTGAGGTTGGGAACCCAAGACTTTTCTGTGTGGTTTCAGCATCGTGGAGCAATGTATTACTGCTGCACATTGTAACTGAGCATTCATGTACCCTTCTAATTCATTCACAAGCTTTCTGCAGAAAGTGTTGCCCTGCCCTCCAGTAGTCCTAGGAGGCTCCCTGAAGGAGTGACAGCTTGTTCTGGGCAAGTTGCCTAAGGAAGGTGGGAAGAATGGTCTTGAAAGACAGCTCATGTAATCTAAAGAGGAAGCTATACTCCTGGCTGGCCATAAGCTTATTGAGTGAGAGAACAGATGCTATAGCAGGTCACACATCATGTTTCCACACAGGACCTTTACTGGGCTCAGATCCAGTCTCCCCAAGCCCCTCATCACCTGAACTCAAGGAGAAGAACCTGGGCATGAGCAGATCCCCTTCTCACTCTTCTCTAGGCCCTTGTTGTCTGCCCAGAGGTAGATGCTAGTTATTCTTCCTTGAGATATGGGATGTTTCCACAGGCAGGCCTTGGTCTCAGGAATAATCTGAAAGAGAGCAGTTCTGCCTCATTGGGAGAACACATATTAGCAGGGCCACTTAGACATTCCTAAGGTACGCATGCCAAGTAGTTTCATTGATCTCATTCAAGAGAGAAATTTATTTCCACTTTCCTGTCACCTGTGTCTCTCTCTCAGTTGATTCCAAATCTGGGTGGACATAAGGACAGTGTTACATAATGAGCATCCACAAATCATTATGGAGGTTTAGCATACCTGGGCAAGGGCAGCTTACTGGGAATCGCTAGGAAGTGAAGAGTACTACGGACTGAATGTTTGTATTCGCCCTAATCCCCAGTGTAATTGTATGTGGAGGAGGGGCCTTCATGAGATCATGAAGGTGACAGATGAGATTACTGCCCTTACACAAAGAAACATACAGGGACCAGCAGATGGCATGGTGATTGAGACTCTGGACTCCCACATGGCTGACCATGGTTCAAGTTTTGAATCTAGCAGTTTGCTTTCTCTCTCTCTCTCACTCATGTGCCCTATAGCAAATTGAAAATAGTAATAATAATAACAAATAAAATTAACTAAGTAAGAAAAGATACATACAAAAGATCTTGCTCATTCTTTCTGTTCACATAGCAGAGATTGTTGTTTTAACTTTCTCTTCACAAAGCAATCCGGGAAACAGACGTTCACTAGAAACTGAATCTGCCGACACCTTGATTTTGGATATCCAGCCTCCAGAAGTGTGAGAAGATAAATGCCTGCTGTTTAAACCACACAGGCTTTGGTATTTTTGTTATAGCAGCCCAAACTAAGATGGTGTTAGCAAGAAACAAGGCTATGTCCTATGTTGATGTCAGTTTAAACATGTTGTTTAAATATCATTGCACACTGGTAGAACTCCAGACAAGAGAGTTTGTTTGCAATACTGCTGCTGACCCCAATCATAAAGGCCAGGGCATACAGTCACCAGCCCATGCCAATCAGAACCCTGTGGAGTCAGCCATTTCTAGAAATAGAGACCAAAGTGCTCCCTAATCCCTGTCCCTCATGTCGATGGCCACCAATGGAGGTCCCTGTTCTTGGCTAACAGGAGGTCCAGCTCCCTGTTGACTCCACTTCACCCTGAGTGCTTTGATAGAGCTGCGGTCTCTCCCCTTGATGATGAAGCTGTTCACTAGTTATGCAAGGATGCTCCGACAGGCAGTTAGTGATGTGCCTGCCTCATGAATTACTGAAGCCCATCCATTTTCTACAGAGGCTGAACTGAACTCAGAGACCTTTCATAATTTAACATTTGATTACATTTTGGGCCAGTGGAGTTCTGTGCTTAAATATTTCAGGCAGAAGTCCAGTCAAAACATAGTCCTCCCTCGGCGTGTGGCAAAGCTTCTCTGGTCTTCCTCATCATCATGAAAGGAAGAAAGGGGATGGGATGAACAATAGGATTGGAACAGCCAGGGGCAGCATTCATTGCTTCCCATAAAATGCAGCTGAAAGGGGCTGTTGTCTTACTTCCACCAGTATCATTAGGATGCTTGGAATTGAATTTAAGACAATTTACATCCCTTTGGTGGGTGATCAGTTGTCCAGCTTGGACAACCAGGCCCTTGGAATGTCTGCACCCTTCCCAGTGAGAGATTCACATTCAGTCAACACCGAGGAGCATCATTCACCTCCCATGTCTCCAGAAATGTTGTCAACTCTTTCAGGAAAAGCTCTCACTTGGGAGCTCTCTTTAGTCCTTAGGTGGATTGAACTGGTTCCATTCTCCAGATTCCATTTTCCAAGAATATTCTGAGGGTCGTCAGATGTGGTCCCATTTCTCTGGCTTTCTGTTTGCTCTTTGGAGTTACTCTGCTTTACGGTGAGGGGTGCTTCCACTCTGAACCCATAGAGCTATGTGATAAACTGACTATCAGTCCTGTGGGTTTTAAATATTCATTCATTTACTCAGCAACTGTTACTACATGCCCATGAGAGGGACTCTGTCCTGGGCACAAAGGCACATAATGCTATAAAGAGCAAATCTGGAACCAGCAGTTAACGTAAAGTCTATGTCACTAGACTCCCACGTAGTCGACCGTGGTTTGAGTCCCGGACCCGGTGGCTTAAAACTCACGCCAGGTGTGTGTGCGTGCGTGCCCAAGATCCCGAGAGGAGAAAGGAGGAGAAGGGATTGCAGCATTGCCATCCCCCCTGGGGGGTGATTTCTCACTTCCTGTCTCTATGTCTCTCTCTGTCTTTCTGGCAAGCACACGCACCCTATAGCAAAAACCTCTCCAAAAAAAAGAAGAAAAATAAAAAAGAGCAAATCTGTCATGGGCTCTGTGGTGGGTTGCTCACAAGATTCATGTTGAGGAACCAGCAGTTAGTGTAATGGCTATGTCGCTGAACTCCCATGTAGTTGACCGCAGTTCGAGCTCCAGACCTGGTGGCTTAAATTCACACCGGGCACGTGTACAGGCGTGCCCAAGATCCCAAAAGGAGAATGGAGGAGAAGGGACTGCACAGTGGCCACCCTCCTAGGGGGTGATTTCTCATTTTCTGTCTTTCTGTCTCTCTCTTTCTGGTGAGCACACACGCCCTATAGCAAAAACCTCTACCAAAAAATAAATAAATAAATAAAAGAAGATTCATGTTGAATCCTAACTCCAGGGCCTCTAAATGTGACTGTGTTTGGAGATAAGTAAGTTGCAGAGGTGAATAAGCTAAAGTCTAGTTTTAAGAGTTTTAGTCCTGTTTTGAGCTGTCAATAGGTTCATGTACCTACTATTTGAATAGAATACTAACCCGTTTTCAGGCTTTAAGTTTTAAGCAGATTTCCTTACCAATTCAAAACTGCTTTTCTTTAAATTACCAGCTGAACTTGCTATTGAAAGTAGTTAGATTATTTAAGAAATAGTATGATCAATAAAATGTTGGAGGAAAAGGAATGGAAGACAACTGTAGACACCAGAGATAATGTGAGAAGGGGGTAGGAGGGACTAGCAGTTAGCGTAATGGCTATGTCACTGGACTCCCACATAGTCAACCGCAGTTCACATCCCAGACCCGGTGGCTTAAAACTCATGCCAGGTGCATGTGCATGCGTGCCCAAGATCCCGAGAGGAGAATGGAAGAGAAGGGATTGTGGCGTGGCCATCCCCCCTGGGGGGTGATTTCTCGCTTATCTGTCTCTTTGTCTCTCTCTGTCTGGTGAACGCACGCACTCTGTAGCAAAAATCTCTCAAAAAAAAAAAAAA
>NW_006159616.1:18681151-18686025 GCF_000334495.1 Tupaia belangeri chinensis | reverse complement strand
CTATATATCCCCAGTTAGGTGCTAGTTTATAGTATGTTCATTCTACTCACTGAGGTTTATGCCTAAAGTCAGACTTGTGTTCATGGATATGTATATATCAGCTGCGCTTGCTATTGGAAATATTTAGATTAAGTTCATTAGCAAATCAATAAAATGGGGGGGGAGGAGGCATAGAAAGCAACCATAGATTCCAGAGACAGTGTAGGAGGAGGGTGGACATGGCAGAGGGTGAGAGATAGGGAATCAAGGATGGCAAAAAAAAAAAAAGCAAAATACACAGGAAACAAGAAATGGAAACTAATTGGTTGATGATAACACGTATGTTGATGTGCCTGGTTGAACCAATATACAGTGTATTCTGGATGAGAAATCTCATTTTGTATGCTCCAATGATGTATAGTGAATGAATGCATACCAAGGGGCTCAACAGAGAACCAACATATGTTGGAAAAGCAATTCTGAAAAGTAGTATTGCAAAGAAACTCTATAGATGTGAAGGTTTCCTGGAGAAAGTGACATGCAAACTGGATTTTAGAGAATAGTTACATTAAGGAGTCTTAATTCATAGCAAGTAGCTGGAGAGACTGAATTCCTATTCTTTGGAGAAAAGGAAAACTTGTGGCATAGGCTCTGGCCACCCCACAGGGAACGTTAGGAGATTTCACGGGGCTAGTGGAGTAGAAGCCAGGCCACAGACATTTTGATTATTTTGCTGATCAGCATCTCTTGCCCATGGTGTATGATTTTTCTAATCCTGTGGTGAAGTGGGGAAAGGAAACAAGGGTCAGATTGTACCATGGTTGAGTGTGTGGGTCCCCCAAAAATCTGTATGTTGAAATTTAAATCCCAAAGTGATCCCATTAAGAAGTGGGATTTTTGAATATGGAAGACTTAATGCTGAGTGAAGAAAGCCAGACTATGAAAGAAAAGTACTGTATGTCTCCACTTAATATATACTGAATGTCTTCACTCTGTGACAGAGAGGGAAAGATTAGAAAGTATAAAGGCATAGAGAGCAACTGTAGATACTAGAAACATTGTGGAAGGAGGGTGGAGAGGGGGGAGGGAGGGAGGGAATCAAGGGCTGAAGAAAAACAGACACGAAAGTGGAAAATTATCTGTTGATGACATATATGGTAATATATTTTAATAGACTAATATGCAGTGTATTCATGCTGGGAAGATTTATTTTGTATGCTGTAAAGATGTACAGTGATTAAACGTAAATAAATAAAGCAAAAAAAAAGTGTGATATTTTGGAAAGTGATTCAGTCATAAGGCATCTACCTTCACAAATTGATTAATGCTCTTATAGAAGAGGTTGAAAGGAATGCCTTAGTGATTTTGTCCTTGCATCTGTTTTGCCAAGTGAGGAAACAGCAAGAAGGCACCATCTTGTAGGAAGAAAGTAACCCTCATCAGACCAGATGCTGGTGCCTTGATCTTGGACTTACCAGCCTTCATACTTGTGAGAATTAAATTTCCATTCTGGGGCTGGCTCTGCGACCTGATGGTTAAGGTATCTGAATCCCACATGGCAGATTCTATGGTTTGAGACCTGAACTCAGTAACTTGAGAAACACACCAGCATGTGTGCCTCAATGCCCAAAATCCTGAAAGGAGGGAGAGATGGAAAAGAACACTGCAGGGTGACCATCCCCCATGAAAGGTGCTTTCTCTTCTCTTCTTTCTCTCTCTCTCTCTCTCTCTCTCTCTCTCTCTCTCTCTCTCTCTCTCAGTTCACATGCATCTAGGCCACAAAAGAAAAAAAAATCTATTCCTTAAAAATTGCCCATTCTTGAGTATTTTATTCATGAACAGACTAAGATTGTGTCATGGGAGATCTGAACACCAACCCCCTCTACATTATTCTGTGACTTTAGGTAAATTACCTTACATTTCTGGTGCTCAATTTTCTTGAGAATATGAGAACAGAATTAGCAGCACAGAGCCAGGGAGATTTTGTACTTGAAGCTCAACATCTCACTAAGTCTGTGATTTGAGGGAAACTGAAAACCAGTCTCCCAATATCACTTCTGCCTATTTCCAGCTTATTAGTAAAACTGCACATATGTTCTGGCTGGACACATGGTCATCCAGCTAAAGACTACATTTCCAGCCTCTTGCAGCTAGATGTGCTTATGAGAAGAGGTACAGACCCACAGGATGTGAGTGAAGCTCCTAAGTATAATAGTCTGGATCCTGACTCCAAAGATGCTTCCCTGACTCTCTTAGTTTGTCCTTACTGGGAAGGGTGATAACTTACGGGAGCAACTGTGGAAGTTACAAGTTAAGAATGACCCAGCCACCTGCCAGCTGGGCTTTTTACCCTTGTACAGCAGTAAGAGTGAGAAAAAAAAAATCCATGTCATCAAAACCACCATGCTTGGGTCTCTTTATTTAAGCAGCTTGGTCCCTACCCTAACAAATAAAAAAACTAGTACTAAAAGTGAGGTGCTGCCATAGCAAAAAACTGAAATGCACACCATCAATTTAGCAGTTGGTGCAAGTGGTGAGGGCCCAGGTGTTGCAGGCTCAGAATGTGGTTACCCTGGTGCATTAGAAATTTTGGTATAGCTGTTCATGGGATAACTTGGAAGACAAGTAGCTTTCTTAATCACTCCAGACCCTTATGCAGAGGAAACCTCCTTGAACAACTCAGAGAGTTACTGTGTCTTGGCTATTCTTTGCTGTGATTAGCAAAATACGAAAGATATCAACTCAGCCAAGAGTCAATGACTTTGTCAGCAGGTATAGTGGAGAATGGAGCTTCATTAAGAAACCTGAAATCTAAATCTAAAGTCCAGAAAATTGGAATCTCACAAGATCAGGAAAGCCAGCTGCTCCTGTATCTCAAATAACAGGAGACACGAGGTTCTCTAGGAATCGCACCAGCTTTAACGAGCATATCAGTCGTGTTGCTTCCTCAAGACCAAGGCCACCATGAAACAAAGAGCAATAGAGTATACTAGATCAAATAGTGCCCCTAGTTAATGTCTGTCTGGAACTTGTGAATGTGCCCTTATTTAGAAATAGGACCTTTGCAATTTGTGATCAAGTGAAGATATGGTCATACAAAATCAGGATAGTCTCTAAATCCAGTATAACTGGTATCCTTATAAGAAGAAGAAAATTTGGACACAGAGACAAAAAAAGACAGCCACACGAAGAAAAAGGAAGGAACTAGATGCAGCCACAAACGAAGGAACACCAAGAACTTCTGCTAATTAGCAGAAGCAAGAAACAAATTCTTTCTTAGAGTTTTTGGAGGGAACATGGTCCTACTGACACCTTGGTTTTGAACTTGTAACATCGAGAATTACATAACACAGTAAGTTTCTATTTTTTTAAAAAAAACATCTTATTTAAATCCTTTACTCATTTTTTAAAAGAATTATTTATTTAACTTTATTCATTTATCTTTTTTTTTTTTAATTTGACCAGAGACAAACAGAGAGAGATGGCAGGGGAGTGGGGAATGAGAAACCAAGCCACCAGGTCCAGGACTCAAACCATGGTTGGTCATGTGGGACTCCAGTCACCTTAACCACCATGCCACTTGCCAGCCCCAGATTCTATTGTTTTAAGTCACCCAGTTCATGATGTTTTGTTAAAGCAGGTTAGGAAATTAATATAGAAAATTAACAGGTCGAGAAGAAAGACAGGTAACAGAGGGGGGGATCTGGCAAGTTTATGATCCTGATTATAAAAGATCTGAGGGGATGGTTACTTTCACATGGAATAGAATGAAAGCAAATTGAGTTTGAAGGCCTGTTATTACCAAAAACTGTGCTGTGATCTGGGTCTATAAAGTCTGTACCTAGAGAAGAAGGCTGCTAAAGCTGTGCATTAACCACGGAGAGCATGCTAGCCTGCACCTTCTGCACGTGAGCCATGAAGGATGTGAGATGAGGAAGGACTTTTTAGGGTGCAAAGTAGGGCCTACAAGGTGAGGCCAGGGAGATGCTCTAAAGAACAGAACCAAGGCTATCCTATGGGGTAACCAAAGAGCTCTGCACTACCAGGGTGGGGAGTCTTTGTGATCATTTATTCTCAAAGAAATCTTAGCAAGAGATGCTGAGCCTCACTGGTCTTTTTCTGACCCATTCTTGTCTAAAGATTCTTTCTTTTCGCAGTTATTTTCTGCCAATCTAAATCTTGCACAGAGGGGATATATGCATATCAAGGGAGGTGTTCAGATGATTGTCCTTAGGATTCTCCATTGCTGGCCATAGCTATATCTGATAGAATGAGAAGCACCCAGAGAAGGCTGGACATAGAAAGGACAATGGATCTTCCTCAGACAAGGGGCAAGGGGTTACTAGGTATGGAGACTCATATTCATGGACACCAGAGTGGCCGGGGATAGGTAGACTAGACAGAGGCTACTAAATGCCCTTGTTCATCCTCTCTTCTTCTTCTTCTTTTTTTTTTTTTTAGAGGTTTTTGCTATATGGCATGTGTGCTCGTCAAAAAGACAGAGAGAGACAGAAAGCAAGAAATCACCTCCCATGGGAGATGGCCATGCCACAGTCCCTTCTCCATTCTCCTCTTGGGATCTTGGGCACACATGCACACATGCCTGGCATGAGTTTAAGCTACCGGGTCCAGGACTTGAACTGCAGTCCACTACATGGGAGTCCAGAGACATGGTCATTATGCTAACTGCTGGTCCCCATCCTCTCTCCTTAAGAGCACTCCCTTCATGGTTCTGCTGAATACAGACCAAATCTTCCAGCTCCCTGGGTAAGTATGGCTCTGCGGTTAAACTAGGCCCGGTGCACTGTGAACAGAAAAGTAGGCTGTGTTAAGAGTCTCTCTCTGGACTCTCTTTGCTTCTCACTTCTTCCTAGCTTGGAAAAGCCAGTCACCAA
>NW_006159616.1:18671658-18681120 GCF_000334495.1 Tupaia belangeri chinensis | reverse complement strand
CTTTCCCAGGCAGTGTATGGAGAGAAGTGAAGGTCCAGGTGAAGAGAGTCACTCTATGGGGGCCTCTTCCTTCAGCAGCTTAGCCCATCCCAACTAAAGCAATAACTCCAAGCAGACTGTTAATGTGGGTTCTTCTATAAAAAGAAGATAATCATTCAGACCTAAGGGGTGTTGTAAGGATTAAATGGCATTCTATGCAGAACAACCAGCACCTTGCATACACTCTATAAATGTATAGGGAGACTTCAGATTTGCTCCCAGCACTTAGCTGTGCAAAGAAAAAGAAAATGCTTATTTCTAAAACTAGTCTTATTTTCCCAATGAGTCCCCATACATTAGGTGTTGGGAAGTTGAGGCTCAGGACAGGAAGATGGTTATCTTGCCTGCTAAATGTATCTCAATAGGGCTTCAAGGAGCCCCTTCTCTTTTAAAAATGTTCTTTTTCAAATATGCACTAGACTTGCAAAGCTTTCCCCATATGCTTCACCTCCTGCTCATTGCTTTGTCAAGGCACCGAAAGCCAGCAGTGACAATGTGGCAGACAGAGGGGATTTCATCTGTGTTTGAGTTCCTTCAGCTTTCTGGCCTCTGTGGTAATAGCAACTTCGGTCCACGTGGCCACTGCTGATATTTTGGCCCCCACAGAAAGCAGGAAGGATTTTTATAGCTCCTCCATGACCCACCAGTGGCCTTTCTGGTGGACTCAGCCCAAGCTGGCTAGATTTGGAGCTGTGTGACCCCCTGATGTTTACCAGCTATGAATATTCGGTTTGCCTGGGCAACCATTTGAAAGCCACAGGGGTCTCATATGCCTTCCATGCACCGAACTGGGATCCCACTGGCCAACATCATTCACCCCCTTCTGGATTCCTCCACAGGCAAGATTCCCAATCATAAGCTTGACAAGTGGGCTTTGAAGGAGACTGAGGAAGCCCCTCTCCCTAATCAGGCTTTGTAATGACCAGTTGTGTCATGGACAAGAAGAAGAAAAGGGAACCTGCAATGCCACCATCTTCCAGACTCCATTGGGAATGAGTCACATGGTTCTTTGTGTCTGCTTGGCCTCTTTCTGTTCCTTACCCTTCATCTCTGGTCCTGCTGCCCTTCTGACTGCTCATCTTCCCTTTGCCCTCTGTCTTTTCTCCTTCTCATTGGCCACCAGGGCTGTTAAGGAACAGACTTTCTACTCTCTTCATGTCTAACTATAACTTCTAACCAAGACAGCTGAACTCTCCCATTCAGCTTGATTATATTTTGGACAAGTATCTCCCTGCCTTCACACCTCTAACCTCCTTTTACTTAGAGTATTTACTTAAGAAAACTCACAATTCTACATTCTTTCTCAGCCTCATTGGTACGTAGGTCTTCTATACCCACCAATGTCTTTTTCAAAGACTTTGGAGCCATCCCTTGGAAATACAATCATGAAGGAAAACAGGTTCCTGTTCCTGGCCTCTGTGGGAAAGTAGGAGCCTAATTTCATAAGGGACAACTGACAAACACAGGTGGCCCCATCACACTGACGACCCCCCCCTTAATACCCAACACTTGTGCACCCCAGGATTTAAAATCTTTCCACGTTTTATTTGAAAGGAGTTGAGTGCAATCTCTCCCCTATTGTAATAATCTAGAATAAAGTCTTCCTTGCGGTTTTTAGCATGCACCCAGCACAATTTTCGTTCTCCAGTTCTCTTTAATGTGCCCTGCCTGCTCTCCAGTGTCATTTCCTCCTACTTCATGGTGTACTATTCCCCTGCCTCTGCCCTGGTGCCATCATGGCAAATGGGATAAAGGGAGATGAACCAACTATAAATAAGAGTGGCAGTGGAAGGCAGAAGAAAATGTGGTATCTCTTTCATAAAGAACCATTCTTTCTATGGGCCTTTGTAAACACCAAACTTTCAAGACTACATCCCCAAGAAGTCCATTCTGGAATCAACACCGTGAGTGGCACAATTCTAGCACAAAGGGCCACAGCTGGAGAATGAAGAGGCAGTCCTAGAAATGTCACATTCTTTCCAGATCACCATGACCTTCCCACAGGTCCCTCTTTAGCTCTCCCCACTCTGACTCATCCTTTGCATATTGCACAGAGCTCTGCCTAAAATCTGAGTCCCTCAAAGTCAGGGAAGTTTGAGACTTTGATTGCAGTGTGAGTGTCCTGAGTCTCCAGCACAAGCTGATTTCACTTACCATGTTGATACTTAGCAGACTCACACAACTTGGCCTTCCTAGAATTACTGGATTTTCTCTCTTGTCAAAGCCAAGCCTCGCACTTTCCTCCTATCATCCTGTACAACCTAAGTGCCATGACCACTTATGCCCCACACACTCATTCACGGAGGTTATGCCCACAGAAGGATGCTATTGAGTCATCTCAATTCCCTATATTTTATTCAAGTTGGGGAACAACTAGAAAAAGGAAATATTCTACTGAGGAGGTAATAGTGACTCAGAGAACAGTTCAGTCATCCTCCAGCATTAAGTGGGCATCTACTATGTTCCAGGAGCTGGGGACCAAGAAAACCATCCCTTCTCCGATTTCTTGATGCAAGATCACAGGCATTTACTTTTCTTGGAAGACCCTTAGCTCCAGTCCTGTGGCAGACATCAATGGTTGCCCATCCTTAATCCATTAAAACCTGCCTTCTTGTTAAGAGAATCCAAAAGTTCTATGGCAGTACTGGGTCAGCTGAAATAACCAGCATTTCATAGCCCTCCTTGTATCTGGGGTGGTTCCATGGCCAAGAAATAAGTGGATGCCAATGGGTAGGGCTCCTGGAAAAGCTTGTATACTCATTTCCTGTTGTTGCTGTAACAAATGAGAGGTTGTAACCACAAATGAGGGGGCTTGAAACAACAGAAATTATACTCTGGCCAGAAGCCAAAATCAGTATGACTGAGTTGAATTGTGGTATCAACAAGGCCACACCCCACTGAAAGCTCCAGGGGAGAACTTGCTCCTTGCCCACCCAGCTTCCAGTGGCTGCCTGCAATCCTCAGCACAGGAGCATGGAGTCTGAGGCCCTACCCCATTCCCCAGACTCCTACCTGGATGTCAGAAGCCCTCAGTGATTTATATTCTCTAATACCACTTTGGACAGGACTTTGAGGCCCTAAATGGCATGGGACTCCTGAATGCAGTGGTTGCACTGTCCCTATAAGCCACTCATCATTACCTCTTTAGAAAATGGTCTGTTGGGGACCAGCAGTTGGTGTAATGGCTATGTCGCTGGACTCCCATGTAGTCGACTACGGTTCAAGTCCCAGACCCAATGACTTAAACTCACGCCAGGCGCATGTGTGTGCATGCCCAAGATCCCGAGAGGAGAATGGAGGAGAAGGGATTACAGCATGGCCATCCCTCCTGGGGGGTGATTTATTGCTTTCTGTCTCTCTGTCTCTCTGTGTCTTTTTGGTAAGCTCACATGCCAAAACCTCTCAAAAAAAAAAAAAAAAGAAAAGAAAAGAAAAAGAAAAAGAAAATGGACTGATGGAGAGCCTTTTACCAGCTCTCTAATGAACACTACCAGAACACACTGAACCTGAGCTCCACCAGAACCTCAGATTTCTGCTTTCCATGTACATGCTGGATCCTCCCTACTGTCCTCCAGGCCACTCTCCCACTCTCCTCTTTCTTTCACCTGTCAGTAACCTCCCTCTGGTTTTTTGTTTGTTTGTTTGGGTTTGTTTTTTTTTCCTTGGTTTTTGTTTTTTGTTTTTTTTGCAGCAAAGGCTTCACAAGGGCATAGTAGGAGCATTAGAAAATGAAGCAGGATTCTTAAGTATAAGGTTGGTTTATTTAGTCAACTGTCATTTATTTGCAACTACACTGTACCTAGCTCCATGCTGAGCCCATTACATGGATTATGTCATTGTGGCTCCCCTCATCCTGGGGAAGTGAGCTTCCCGTCAGCTCCTCCATCACAGGTAAGGAAAGGAAGGCTCAGCAATGGTTAAGAGGCTTGCTTTTAGTTATGACCCAGGACACAAGCCAGGCTGTTGGAGCTCTGAAGTATTCACTTCCAGTGCTGTTAGTGGTCTGGCCAAAACTGAGCCTCAAAGGGGCTGAAAAGTAATATACAACAAAATTAATACAAGTCTATTAAAGATAATACAGGCAACACATAACACAAACATGTAAATACACAGAATGAAATCACGGTGTGCCTGTTATCCAGAGAAAATTACTTTAAAATGTCAGTCAAATCCTTCTAATCATGCACATACACACATACACATACACACACATGCATGTGCATGCATACACACTCACGAACACATGCAGAGCTAAAGTAAGAATACCAAACACAGTTTTTTCATATGCTTTTCCTTTAAATTAATAATATTTCGTGTGCATCTTTCCATATCTTTAAATACTTTCTAAGCATAATTTTTATGGCTGGGTCACATTTGGCTTATGGTTAGTACCATAGTGTGTATGTATGTGGTTAGAAATCATTTCAACTTTCCCAAGTTTTTGGCCATTATAAACACTGGCAAATTTAAATCTTTGCACACGTCTATTTTCCTGAAACAAATGTCCAAGTGTAAAAACGATGGGCAAATGGGTATGTGAATTTTTTAAAGGCTTTGTATTATTATACCAGATTATCTTCCAGAAAGGGTTTATTAGTCTGCATCGCATTCCCACCCCAACCCGTCAGGGTCTGAAAATGCCTGCTTCTTTCTTCTCTAGTGGCAGCTAAGGTTTTTCTTCTTGAATTTCAGTCACTAAACATGAAGCAAAATGTGTCTACATGAGGGTTTGTGTTTACTTATTCTGCTCGAAGACTTGTTTTTTTCCATCTGTCTCATGTCTTTCATCTGGAAAGTTCTCAGCCATCATGGTTTTAAATATTGTGTCTTCCAACTTGTTCCAGTTTTTCCTCTGGGACTTTCCATCTGGTAAACATTGAATCTGCCCCTCCTTTTGTCCAAGTTTTGACACCCCTTCTGATTTCTAGATGGTTCCCTTAAAGCACTAATTCTAGTTGACTGTCAATGTGTCCATTTAGTTTTGCTTAGTTATTTGGTTAATTTCTGTGGTTCCATTTCATTCTCTTTCAGATCCACCTGCTGTATTTTTTTTCATAATGTCATGTTCTTGCTTTATGGTGTCTTTTCTTCCCTTTATCTCTTGAAATACTTTAAACACACTTATTTTAACGTTCCTTTGAAGTTGTCCTATTTTCTGTGCTTCCTGGAGTGTAATTTATCCCTTTCATTACTTTTGCTATTTCTTCTACAGAGCCTTGAGTCTCAGCTCTCACCATGGCATGGGCACCAACTCAGCCCCCAGCTTTGCTGTCAACCCAGTGACCCCGGAGGCCACCGGTTTTTACTGCCCTCCTCTTGGTTTCTGGACTCGGGGATTTAATTTTCTTGCTTTTAACCTTGGTATAGGCAGGTGTATTCATAGGGGTGTGTGTGTGTATGTGTGTGTATGTGTGTGTGTGTGTGTGTGTGTGTGTGTGTGTGTGTTGTTCATGAGCATGTATACATGTATATGTACAAGTGTGTGCCTCTGAGTGTATATGTGTGTGTGCAGGTGCACTTCCTAAGGCATGCTTCTGTGTGTGATGAGGGGCACTCACTGTGCCAACTCAGTCTCTCATGTCCTCACCAGGGAGAGAGAAAGTGAGAGAAGAACCCCCACCCCATGGGGAAATCATGCCACAATGCTTTCTCTTCCATTTCACCATCCTTTAAGGATTTTTGGCAGCACACATATGTTCCCAGTTTATTTCTCAAGCCTCCAGGTCTAACACTTCAACCATGAAGCCGGCAATGTGGGATCCTGCTGCTTTAACCACCAAATCTGCTGGCCCTCAGCCTCCCACCTAAATAGAAGCCACTTTACAGTTGATACTCACTCAAAAAATACTTTTGATCAACTAATGATATTAGAAAATCTAATTAAATAGTAATTATTAAATCTAATTTAATAATAATTATTAAACAAATTTGAGGTTCCAGAAGTCTTTATATCCATTATCACAATTACAACTCACACTACTGAGTGATTTTGTTTGTTCACTTGTTTTTAGGTTTTTGTCAAAGGATGTGTATACTCGCCAGAGAGAGACAGAGAAAGAGAAAGTAAGAAATCACCTCCATGGGTCTGACCACACCACAATCCCTTCTTCATGTTTCTCCCAGGATTTTAGGGACACACACATGTGCCCAGTGCAATTTTTAAGCCTCTGGGTCTGAGACTGAAACCTCTGTCAGCCATGTGGGAGTCCAGGGCCTTATCCACCATGCCACCTGCTGGCCCCACTTCTGGGTGTTTAAATAGCATATATAATCTTACTTGGTCCTTTGACCAACTCTTGTCATTATCCCTATTTTACAGATAAGCAAACAGGAAACAATGGGAAACATGAGCTGAGTTTGGTGAAGATCATGCAGCAGACTGGTTGTGGCAGGCTTTGAGGCCAGACCACCTCTGCCTGGGGGTTCAGTCCAGCAGAAGAGTATGGAATCACAGAGGCAGCCTCAGCTGCAGCCCTGAGAGAAGCCTGTAGTTCTCACATCCCCAGGGAGGAGGCTGAGAGGATGAAACAGCAGGTGTATTGAACAGTATGCTCCAAGTTTACAAACAGCACAGTGGAGGTATGGCTCCAGGCATGCCTGGGTCCGTTCCACAAGCCTACACGAACTTCCAAATGCACAAATGTGACCCTGCTCAAACACACACGCACACGCGCACACACATGCACACACACACACACACACACACACACACACAAAGGCAGTGAGACCTGCCTAGCTTATGAAGCCAAAAAAGATGCCTTGCTGGCCTCACAATGGCTGGCCATGGGTCCTATCATGGCCTGTAGCCCTGTCCCCCTCCCAGAGTCTGGGTGGCAAGAGAGTGAACACAAGACATCTTGATTGAGCACAAAGCCTCCTGGACCTCTGTCCCTGGTGCTGAACAGGGCACCCACCCCTCTCTTCCCACTGCAGGAAGGAAAGAGCTGGCTAGGCCTGCTGGGACAAAGCCTGTGCATGAATCTGTAGCAGGTTCAGACCCAAGGGAGGGCAGCCCTTGACCCCATAGAGGTGTTTGCCTGGTTTCCATGAAAAGCACTGCCCAAAGTCTTTTTTCAGGAGAAAAACATGAGTGACTGTTCTGCTAGAGCATCAGAACAAAGCAGTAGGGAGCAACAAATGATCAGTGTTTCCCCCTAACAGGAGAGAGTGCATGCAATATTCTGACTTTGTGTGTCTCCCCAAAATATACATGTTTTGCCCTTATGAATGGAATTAATGCCTATATAAAAGAGGCCCAAGATAGACCTTCATACTGCTTCCACCATGTGAGGACACAGTGAAAAGGTACTGTGTTCCTCTACACCAGAAACCAGGCACTCACCAGACAGTAAATCTGCTGGCATTTTGATATGGGACTTCAGAGACTCCAGAACGATGAGAAATAACTTGCTGTTGTTTATAACCCATCCAGTTTATGGCATTCTTCAATGGCAGCCCAAATGCACTAAGAGTGTGGGTGGCTATGGTCCCAGTGAGTCACTGCAACAGGAGAAAGTGAGGTGACCAAGGGCCTCGAGGAAAGGGAACAAGTATGGACGTTAGGCCTCCACTCCCTGGTCACTGACACAGTCTCTAAAGGACTCAATAAGAGGTCAGTAAAGAGAATCCAGCACTCTGCAGCTTTATTCCCTTCTTTAGCCCTGTTCCTCCTAAAGCCCGGGTGTTCCCATCAGCCTCCCTCTCCCTGTTTTTCTCATGTGTATTTAGTGTTTGCAATCATTTTAGATCTACCCTAACAAGGAATGGGTGTGCCCTGACCTCTGCTGGACTTAGGAAATCTTTCATCAGACCACACTTTGGGATTCAAAGAACCAAATGGTAGCAGAGAGATGTGAGAAATGCTTAGGGAGTGAAATTAGCACAATTGGTGATGGATTGAAATGGGATGAAAAGGTAGGAAGAAGCCCTTGATTTGGTCTGTGTTCTGGCCATCCACTAACCTGAGTGAGCCCTAGGTCACGTGCAGCTTTTATCTGCCCCATGTGGTAGTTGAGAACTTTGATTTGCAGTCCACAGTCTTGTTTCCTTAAAGAGAAAGTATCTACTCCTAGTTCCCAACCAAGGCAGCTGAATCTGCTTCCCAAACCCCATATGTAGTCCAAGGTCCTTCTGGCATTGCAAAGGTACCTCAAGACCTTAGTGCAGTGCTTCTGGATACTGAGTTTCCATGTATCATGGGTGGTTGAAACTCTTAACCACCCTCCATTGAACCAACTTGCTGGACAGACCAATGCAGAGCATATTAACACATTATCACCAAGTAGTTGTTGTGACAATCTTCACTGTGGTAACCCTGGGCCTTTCTGTTCCTACCAGAAAGTACAGCTTACTATTATGAGCTGAATGAGACATAGGTCTTACTTTTAAAGATATGGTCCTCTCCCCTCTCTCCCTAAAAATGATATGGTGAAGTCCTAAACCTCGGAACTTACAAATGTAACCTCACATGGAACTAGAGTCTTTGAAGATGTGGTCAAGTTAAGATGAGGTCATGCTGGATTACAGTGGGCCTTCATCCAACATGACTGTTGTCCCTGTACAAGTAGTGGAAGAGGCACATGGACACATACAGGATATGGCCATGTGAAGGCAGAGAAGGATAGGAGTGATGTAACCAAGGAATACCAAGAATCACTGGCAACTCCCAGAAGCTAAAGAAAGATATAAAAGTCTTTCTTTCTGAATCTCCAAAGGAACCTGACTAAACCTTCACTTTGGACTTCTATAGAAACAAGAGAGAATAGTTTTCAGTGGTTTTAAGCTGCCCTGTTTGTGGTGCTTATTATGGTAGTCCCAGGAAACACATGCACCAAGTAAGAGCCCACTACATTTCAAACCTACTTGTACTAGTTGCCTGTGTTGGCATAATTAGGTAATTTAGTTAAATATTACATAATCCCATGTATTTAAGTGTGAAAACAGAGCTGCTGCTCTGAAAACCAAATAAACTGCTTTGGAAAAAAGAGATAGAGGTAAGTTGTTAAATATATTGCATTTGAATTAAGTCAGACAAGTCAACCATAAAAGATTAGAAAATAAATCGTATGAATCTAGAAGGATTCTAACCTCGGATTATTTTATATATGACTTCAACTTCTCAGTCCAGCTCAAGTAATTCTAAACTAGAAATGAAAGTCTGAATATTACAAGTGGGAGCTGTGAGAGTGAGCAAGCAAGAGAGAGATTGGGATTCCAGTCAGAGAACCTGTGAACAAAGAAAAAGGGCTTTGCTTGACACCAAATGATTAACAAAATAATATAAATGATATATATTTTATGTTAAAGTGAAAACATTTAGGGCATACATGTAGCAGTTTTTTTGTACTTTCCTACATCATCCAACTTTCATTTAACCAAATAACCCAGTTATGTCAGTTAGACGATTTTGCTCTACATACAAGC
>NW_006159616.1:18642605-18670982 GCF_000334495.1 Tupaia belangeri chinensis | reverse complement strand
AAAAAAAAAAAAAAAAAAAAAAAAAAAAAAAAAAAAAAAAAAATTCCCTTAGAGTCTTGGTGTCCATGTATTTAGCCAACCACATGACCACCCTATAACTGGCCTTCAAAATCTATTTTATATTATTATTTCACAATTCACTTGCTGGTTACCCTCCATTTACTGGCTATGGATATTTTCTCCCTAGCTGTCAGTTCCTTGAAGACAGAACCCTATCACAAACTGTTTATTTAAGAGGATGTTTGGTGCTCAGTGTTCATGACGATAGACTTTGGAGCACCTTCTCAGATTCCTTAGCCCCTTCTATTTCCCGTCTCTCTTGGTCAGCACCCCATGTCATGCTAGACTGCTGCTCCATGATAAGACTTGAAGAAAATGTCTCAGTACCAGGTGCAAGATGGGATCTGGTTTCCCTAGCAGCCACCAGAGGTCCAATGACACAATATGGAGAAGCAAGAAATTCGCTTTCCATGAGAAATAGGAGGAGTGAAGGACAGAAAGTCTGCATCCTTTCCCCTCCTCACAGACTTACCCCGGGTATCATTTCCCTTTGCAAACCTTCCAAAGGTGTCCTAGTTGCTGAGCAGACATGCCTGGTGCCTGCTGTGTTTTTATGCAGCTCTTTATGAAATATTAAAGAGCAAGGTAATATATCCTTGTATCATTTTGGACTTCTGGCCTGCAGAACCATGAGAGAATGCCTTTCTGTGATTTTAGACTGCCCAGTCTGTGGCGCATTTTTTTTCTTGCCTTACTTCCCTTTTCTCTTCATCCTTGCAACCCTGTGCTTGTATCTTCCAAATAAAGTATCAGTCTTTCTTTCTTTTTTCCTTAGAGCACGTGCACTGGCCAGAAAGAGAGAGGCAGACAGTGAGAAGGAAAGTGAGAAATCACTCCCCAGGGTGGATGGCTACACAGCAATTTATTCTCCATTTTCCTCCCAGGATCTTGGGATACACACACACATGCCTGCCATGAGTTTCAAGCCATCAGGTCTGGGACTCAAATCGCCATTGGCCATGTAGGAGTCCAGTGGCATAACTTCTACGCTACCTGCTGGTCCCAAAGTATCAGTATTTTAACCCTTGCTTCAGACCCCACTTTCTAGATGACGCTCAGTCTCAGGTAAAGGGTTTTGTGCATACTGCAGAAATGAACAAAAGTGCTAACTAGGTCTCCTGCTTTTCTGCATGTGAGGACCAACTAACATATCAGGAGGCAGTGAACTGAGGTACTTAGAGCAAATCCAGCTATGGGTTGGTTCTTAGAATACAGAATGCTGGGACCAGCAGTTAGCGTAATGGCTATGTCATTTAACTCCCATGTCGTCAACCGGTTCAAGTCCTGAACCTGGTGGCTTAAACTCATGCCAGGCATGTGTGCATGCATGCCCAAGATCCGGAGAGGAGAATGGAGAAAAAGGGATTGCGGAGTGGCCATCCCCTTTGGGGGAAGGGGGTGATTTCTTGCTTTCTGTCTCTCTGTCTCTCTCTGTCTCTTTGGTGAGCACATGCACTCTATAGCAAAAACTTCTCCAAAAATAAATAAATAAATACAGAATGCTGTTCAACGTGGTAGAGCTATACTTCTAATGACTTTAGAAGGGTCCCAAAAATCATGGAGTCCCAGAATCTTTAGGGAAAAAAGGAGTCTCATCCATTTTAATAATTGTAGAAAGCCAAGTGTTTGTCCTGACCAAAATTACTTCAGGCATCCATGCACCTTTACCACAGAACATCTTTCTTTCTGTTGTAATTTAACTTCTCTTTACCATGCCCAACTTAGCTCCTCACATGTAATAGCGGTGATCAGTTGCCCTGTCCTTAGTTTTCTTCACATAGACACTCCATGGCAGAGCGATTTCTCATGGCCACCAGACAGGTAGGTGCAGATTCCTGGGCCAACCTGGTGCCGAGCCCTGCATGTGTGCCTACTGCCCCCTCGGTCACAGAACTGCATGTGCAGATTTGACTTCCCTTGTCTTCACTAACTACAGAGCCCTTAACCCGGACAGTGACCAAGCAAGCAGCAGCCAGCACTTGCTAGCTGTGTCCAAGTTTCAAGTAAATAAGCCATTTGTTCCAGGCTGATTTTTATCAAAGCCCGTCTGTCTTCCAAATTAGGGCTGAGTCATTTATAAAGTGTGCAAGTGTTTGGATTTTAGCAGCAAACATCCATCTATTTTAGAATAAATGATTAAAAGGCACTAATTAAATTCCTCTGTTGACTGATGCCAAGGACCCAAGAATGAATTGGTCTGCTGGCCCAACTGCTGCATCACCTAATGAGAACCCAGATAGACTTTCAGGAGAAAAATTGCTGCTCAGGAAGATGGCAAGAAGGATGGTGCTCCAGCGCATTTCCAAATGCCATAGCAGTCATTTTACCTTCAGAGCAGTTTCCGCTATTTACCCCTTGGCCCCCTCAAGGATCTAAAGACAATGCACAGCATTTCTTATCATTGGAATGGGGTGGTCAAGAGAATAATCTAATAATTATTCAGAAATAGCCCAATATGTGTTGGGTTTCATGCACAACATTGGGAATACAACAGTTGGCCAGACTTCTGTGACCTTTGCCTTGGAAATAGAAGGTCACAAACAGGTAACTATCTCACAAACAGAACAGCTAGCCAAGGTCAGCAGCCCAGGCTCTGCTGGTCAGCAGGTACGGAACAGCAGAGCTCCCACTCTCTTCATTCCCAACAAGCATCTATCCTTGACCACAGGGAACCAAACTACCTTCAGTGCCACCTTGCAGGCATTCATCGCCTCTCGAATGTGTTCCTTCCAGTGTCCCCAACCCCAACCATGACTTTGCTGTCTCCAAAGGACTCTTTATTAATTTCAAATTTATTTTCCCTCCCCAAAGGACTCTTTATTAATTTCAAATTTATTGTCATTCTTTTGTTTGGAAGCCTCTGGCAGCTTCCCATGGCCTAAGAAAAAGCACAGATTCCTTTGTGTGCCTTTCAACAGGGCCAAATATAACTTATGTGGGCCCTTCTTCCATAAACAAATGTGAAACATTATCTGCTATGGCCCAGCTGTGCAGCAGACACTGCTAAGACACAGTGCTCTACAGGCTGGGACCACATGGGAGCCCTGAGCTCAATTCCCAGTCCAACTTAGAGGCTAGGTGCGGTAGCCTTGTAATTTCAGTGACTGGGAGCTGAGGCAGGAGGACCGTGAGCTTCAGGCTGGCCTGGATAACATAGGGAGACTCTGTCTTAAAGCACTGGGCATGGTGGCACGTGTTTGTAGTTCTAACTAAGAGGCTGAGGCAGGAGGATGACATAATGGATAGATCCTGTCTTGATATATATATATATATATAAAATATATCATATATAACACATATAATATATAATGTATAATTATACACACACAAACACATTACTTCATTTCTGTCTAATGTTTGGTCTTGGAGACATCTCTGCAATAACTGCTGTAGACTATACCAAGCATTTATGGACATTACCTCAATTTATATACATATATCTATTACATATATACATATTTGTAGTATTATAATATATATTACAGCAATACTATACATACATGTGTATGTACACATAGTATATACACACAGCATTGGCATACAGTTGAATTTATTAATTTATACACTAAAACATTTTTCTTCCACCTGAAAGTTTATTTTTTTTTCTTCTGATTTTAAAAGCAATTAGAACATTTCATGAACTCCTGAAAGCACTACGGGCCTGAGGTGTGGAGCCACCATACCTGACAGAGAAATCAGCCTGGCTAGGTCTTACTTTACCATCCCTGCCACCCTTGATGCCTCCTCCTCCTTCTCTGCTTGGCCAAGTCCTACAAATGCCCTAAGCAGTCACACCAATGTGAAATTCTCCAGTCCTACAAGCAGTATCTGGGTATCTTTTGTTATCGGCCACAACAGTGTCTTCTGACCAGGTGACAGGGTCCTTCATCTGTCCCACAAATGTCTTCGATGTGCCATCTCTAAGGGATGCAGGAGCTAATGATGGCTCCACCAATGGGCCAGATGCTCCAACAGCTCCACCCCCTCTACCATGTGCAGTGATGGGAGCAGGGACTGGCAGCAAAGTGGGCACCTGGGTTGGGGAAAGTAGTAGTGGGGCAGGTTCCGCCAGAAACGTTCACTTACACAGAGCCTCAGGCACAATTTATTGTTGTGAACAAAAGCTTGGGTATCTGCGAGCACAACCAAAGAGGTGGCGGCTCAGCACAGTCGGCAATTACCAGAGGTCATAATCCCCATCTCGAGTGTCATCTCTAGCCTTTACCTTGCATTTCATATACCTTAGCGAATTACTCCGAGCAAATCTACTCAGGGGAAATGCACTTCCTTTTTGTCCAATGTTTGATCTTAGAAACATTTTTGTAATTACTGCGGTAGACTATACAAAGCATTTATGGATATTACCTCCATTAATAATAATATTAGGATTAACTGGGTCCAGGCAGTGGCACAGCAGTAATGCAACTGGATCCACATGTGCAAGGTCCTGGGTTCGCATCGAGAACCTTCCTGAGCACACCGGCACACACACACATGTTTCTGTGACCCAGATCAGCTGAGATTGGGAGTGGATCACAAAGTGAAGACCTTATTGGGGGTAACCCTCCCCCCGCTTTCTCTTGGAATAAACAAATAAATAAACTTTAAAAATTAATATTAACCAACTGTAGCAATGTGTTAATCCCTGTGGCCCATGCCACACTTTAAAATCTTGAGAGGATCCCGTTGAGGGACATCACCCATCCAGGTGCCCCAGTGCGTGAGCGAAGGGGGAGCCAGGATGGCCAGCTGGGCAGACTTTGCCCAGAGTTGGTGCTCTGCACTCTGCCAGACCAGTTTCCCACGAATGTCTCCTAAGATGGGAATTCTCTCTCCTGTCTTAGAAAAGGGGAAACCAGGTTGCAAATGGTCACACAGTCTGTTAGCAGCAGAGCTGGGTTCAGATTCAAGAGGGACCCAGGCAAGTAAGCACTGCAGGGTGGGCTTAAACAGTTTTTAGCAGACCCAATCGTCAGAGAGCTAGATGTCATCAGACATTCAACATAACCAGGCTTCCTCTCATGCTTTGGGCTTCTGAGGCCTCAGGTCAGAGCTCCGTGTTCTTTATGAGCACTGATGGTGGGGGAAAGGCTGTCCTCCAGCGTGGACACTAATGGGACCTGACAGTCCATTCTGCACCGCATCCCCCAGGAAGCTCTGCCGGGTGCTCACCCCACGGCGCTGAGAAAACATTATCTTTCTGACAGTGGCTCTGCTCACACACTGGAGATGTCACCCTTACCACTTCTCCTGGGGACAGTGTCTCCCAAACGGGAGCTGACGGGCAGTTAGTGGGACTGGAAGGCAGCAAGAGGCCCTCAGGCCCAGAGCCCACGCCTCCTTTGCAGCATCTGTTCTCCTGCCCAGTTGCTTCCAGCTATTCCAATCTGATTCATTGAAATAGAGCCCTTTCCACAGAATATAATTTAAGGATTTGCCTGAAAACATTAGGATTGATGCTGATGGAAGGTTTTTAGCTGAACACTGACAGCAGGGTTGGGAGAGAGGGACCAGAAATTATCGGCAAATTTGGGCAGGTCCCTAGGTTCCTAGGGTAAAGAAAGATAGGGAGGCCTTCCCAGATACATTCCACGGTGCTCCTTTCAAAGAATGGAACCAAGTGTGAGCACAGAGGTCTGGTCATAAGAGTAGGCTCTGGTCTCATGGCCACTCACCACTGCACATGTGCAGTAAGGCCTTCCAGCTCACTGAGCCTCAATTTTTCCTCTGCACCATATTAGCACATGCTCACTCTTAAGGATTAAATGACATGGTGCTTTTAATGCACAAAGCAGAGATAGACCGAAAAATTCCTCCCTGAAGGCAATTTTTATATTATTATTCTAATTCCCAACATAATTTAAGTTCAAGGTTACCCTTAAAGGAATCACTAAGGCCCTATAGTGGCTCAGCAGAAATGCACTGACCAACTGATGGTGTCTCCACATGAGAGATTGTGGGTTCAGCTCGCTAGTGGGTCTATGAACGCCGGTGTGCATGCCAATGATCTTGGCTTGCTGGGAAGGCAGGGGGAGACAATTGTGGCATCAGGCCCTGTCGAGGGTGCTTATCTTTATTTCTCTGTCTCTCACTCTCAGGAAAGAAATAAACTTTAAAAAAGGAAGAAGAATCACTTACATTTCTAGCCTAGCTTTTTGACACAAACCCAACAGCTGCTCCTCACCAGGACACAATGACTTACCCAGGCAAATCGGATAAGTGTCCCAGAGCTGACCAAAGTGCTGCTTCCTAAACGGGGAACTCTCATCACCTTGGGGTACAGGAGGAGGCTGGCAAGATGGATCTTCACTGAGCCCTTCTGCACAAAGTGGGGACACTGCCATCATCCCATTTTTTACAGACAGGAAACAGGCTCAGGAGAAGTCCACAGCATTAAGAAAGGCTAGAACTGATCCTTATAACTGGACAGCTTGAGTTCAGCAAGCCTGCTCTCAGCACCTTATCTCCTGCAGGCACTGCAGACACATGGAGTCAGGTCACTCTTTGTCATGGGGACCATCTTACGCACTGTGGCAAGTTCAGCAGCATCCCAGACCTCTACCTACTAGATGCCAGGAGCAGCCCCACCCAACATTGTGACTATTCAAAGTGTACGATTCAGGGTTTCTTAACATCTTCACAGAGTTGTACAACCCTCACTATGATCAGTTTTAGAACATTTTCATTACCTCTAAAAGAAACTCCCTTTCCATAGTGGTTGCTCTCATTTCTCCCCCAAACTATCTAGTCCTAACCAAGCACTAGTCTACTTTCCATCTCTACGGATTTGCTTATTCTGGAAATCTCACGTAAATAGGACCCTTAGTAAGTTCTTGATTATGAACATACAAACTCATCCAGGGTAGAAGCTAGGTTGGTTCCCAAGGGAAAGTTTGGGACACCGGGAGCACTCAGCCTAGCTACAAAGTAGGTGCCATATTTCCCTGTAAGCCTTTTGTAGGAGTCAGCATTCTCCAGCTGCAGGCTGGCTTAAGCAAAAGAGAAACATTCAAAAGCTGTGAGGGGAGCTCTCAAGGCCAAAGGAAGGCTGTTGAACTAGGAGCCAAGCAGTCTCACCCAGCAATGCCAGTGGAAAGCAAGCCTGGACCACAGCCAGCAGGCATGGTCTGCAACTGGCACACATGGTCTGCAACCACTTACACAGTTTCTCCTCACTCCAATCAAGATTCTAAGTACTAGGGCAGGAAAAAAAAAAAAAAAAAAAGATCCAGTGAGGGTAGGTCACATGGTTATAACAAGATGGTGCAAGAGGCCAGATCTGCATGCAGGAACCTCCAGGGACATCTTCAGCTTCTGCTGTGGGCGGGCAGAGCCCAGTTCTGAGCTGAGGCCTTAAGAGACACTGCATGGGTCCATTGTCCCTCTAACACCTCTACCATCCACAGTGAGAGGCATGAGTTCCAAGGAGCCACACGGAGCGGATGTGAAGCTGAACCGTAGCCTGAAGCAGAGCCACCTGCAGTCCAGGAGCAAGACAATTTCATGTTCATTGCTGTGAGCTGTTGGGGAGAGGGGGTTGTTAAGTCTTATGAAAATAGCCAATTATACTCCAGAAGGAAATAAGGAGTTAGAAAGGGGAGAGAAGATTCCCAGACAATCTCCCATTCTCTGCCTTCGTCACCCACCACCTCAGCACATCATGCTGCTGACACTGTCTGATAGAGACTGGCAAAGTCCTTCTCACCCACTAACATCCCCACAACCTTCATAGCAGGTGGCTTTGAGCACTGCTGGTATTTGGCCAGTGAGTGAATGAAACTAAAGCCTGTGCTTTTTCCTCTGCAGGTTATTTCCTTTAATGGCCCACTGGCATCCTGTCCTGGGGCCCCTCATCTGCTTTCTCTCCCTGATGTTGCTTTCTATTGAGGGAATACAACAAAGAAATGTGAGTCCTGATGAGGTGGGGGGTGGAGAACTGGCAGGGAAGGTACAGAGGGCAGGCCCTGGAGGCTGTTCACTCAGCAGATGGTCTGGAAAAGGAGAGATGGACGTTCCCCTTTGCTCAACCTCATCAAGAACCTCTGTTAGGGTTACGCAAGGTAGAAGAGAGGCAATGTTATGACCCAAAGCTTCTAGGCTGCTTGAAGAAGTAACCATGCACAATAGAGCCCCCAGGACCTATCCTTGAAACGCATGCTCCTATGAGCAGGAAGAGTTCCCATGTGTCAATGCTCCACCTCAGGAGAGGTTTACATGCATGTTCTTAGCAGACAGCTAGGAGCAGAAGTCTCCAGGACAGGAAAAGATGGGCCCTTCTGTGTGCCTCAATTCCAGGAGCAAAGGAGAGACAGAGCAGCTGTCTGTGTCCGCAGCTAACAGAATCTTGCAGCCAATATAACAAAGCCCACAAACCAGGACCTTAAAACAACTGAAATGTATTCATTCCTAGTTCTGAAGACCCAAAGTTTAAATCAAGGTATCAGCAGAACTGTGCTCTATCTATAGGTTTCAGGGAAGAATCCCTCCTCATCTACATCTAGCTCTGGGAGCTGCGAGCAGCCCCCGGCGTTCCTTGGCTTGGGTATACATGACTCCAATTTCTGCCTCAGTCTTCACACTGCCACTTTCTCTCTGTAGGTGTCATTTTTTTTTTCTTATAAGGACACCTGCCTATTGGATTAAAGACACACCCTCATGCAGTGTCCTCATCTTAACTAAGTATATCTGCAAAGATCTTATTCCTAAATAAGGAACATTCTGAAGTTCTGGGTGAAAATGAATTCTGAGGGGACATGATTTAGCCCAGTGCAATATCCAGTGAGACCAGCAGAGGTCCCAGCTGTTTGCATCACAAGACATTATGGAGTCCTGCAATTCAGCTCTAAATCACATGCCAGAGAAGGTCACAGAGCCTGGTTAGTCTGCACCCTGATCCCTCATCCACTGTGTCCATCCGGTGTTGCCACTGACGGGCTGGCTGAGCTGTCACTGGACTGGGCAAAGCAGTCCCCAGAGGGAGACTTGTCAATTGTGCAGCTTGAATTACAGAAGTGGGTTGAGGAGGGCCAGCAAGTGGCATGGTGATTGAGGTGGCTGGATCCCACAGGGCCAACTGAACAGTTCGAGTCCTAGACTCAGTGGAAAAACACATTGGGCGCTTGTGCACACATACCCAAAGTCCTGAGAGAAGAATGAAGGATAAGAGATTGCAAGTGTGGCCATCCCCTTGGGTGTGCTTTTTCACTGTCTTTCTCTCTCTCTGTTTCTGTCTGTCTCTGATGAGCATGCCTGCCCTATAACAAAAGTAGGTTCAGGCATTTCCAGCCCCACTGTGTACTTGTGCAGGGTTTTCCCAGCTCTGACAAGGGTAGGTTGGAGAGTCTTTGCTTTTCGCAGCCTGAGGCACCCCAAGTGTTGTCCAAGAAAATATCCCACTTACAAGGAGCTCAGGCCACGGGGAGTACCTCTGTGCCTACCCGCAAAGTCATGGTCCTTATTTATATGATCCCAACGTAGAATAATCTCTGCAGTTCAAGTCTGCTTAGTTTCGAAAATGCTCAGGTAGGAAGTAATCATTAAAAACATGTAAATTAAGTTACCCCAGGAGCTTAATAGATTAGTCATCGACTTTTTCCCTCCTGTTGGATCCTAACCTTCTGCAGAAATTAATCACCAAATGGCTCAAAACAGCCACCAAGGATTAGCATGTTCTATTCACAGTCCTGGCATGTGTGGCCTTCGGCTTTGCTCCTCAGAGGGAGGGAGCAACCCCCATTTTTACTTCCCTTCTGCCCTCTCCAGAAGCCCTCCTGTTGGATCATTTATAGCTACTCTGTCGGTGGCTAGAAGCCCCGGACTCCTGCCCCTTCCATTGTGCCACTACCCAATGACATATATGTCTTTAGCAAACCCCACCCCCCATTAATATGTCAGCCATGCACACTCCAGAGGCTTTCACCTCAGTAGAAGAGTGAAGAAAGGCGAGCTTCTGCTCCTTCGGTGTTAGCCTCCAGGGGCATCAAATGACATCCTTGCACATTCATTCATTTGTTCACTCATTTTGTTGAGCATGGGTTGAGAACCTGTAATATACTGAGTACGTGCTGGGGACATGAAGATCAGTGAGATCCAGTCCCTGAGGACCCCGAAGTCCAATGGACATACATGGCGTTATGATCCCAACAGTGTGGCCAGAGTGGCCACAAGTTGGAAGTCCAAGAAAGGAGGTGCAGCTGCTACATTCGAGAAGCCAGGAGGGTTCCACAGAGGAGGGGACATTTTAAGTTTCACTTAAGCCCAAGTAGGCATTCACCATGAGGGCTTCTCCAGAGTGAATGGTCCATGTCATATAGTCCAAAAAGGCAGCAGTGACCATGGGGCCAGCAAGACTCAGGTTCAAAGCCAGAGAAGCCTCTCACCAGAGGTGTGATGGCATTGTCCTTGGGCAGGTCATTGCCCCCTGAGCAGTCATCTCCCTACCACGTAATTCCTAATGTGCGAATAATCAATTGCACATAGGACTGGTCACTGTGCTGCTGCTGTTACAGGCCCCAGGAATTGCAAGGCCCCGATGTTGTGTCGGGTGGGATACAAAGTAAGTGGTGGCTGATAAGCCTGAGAAATAGATATTCTAGGTGAGGAATGGCAGGCAGGTGAATGAATGAATGAATGAATGAGCTGATGAATGAGTAAAAAATCAGATAAAAGGATGACTTGAGTGCCATTTTTAGGAGTCTTAGCCTAAGAATACCGGGGGAGGGTATTGAAGAAATGTCAGCTGAGAGCAGCAGGCTCAGACTTGCATCTTAGAAATGTCTTCCCTGCAGCCCCAGGAGGTGGATGGCAGCAGGAGACAGCTGCAAAGCCCTGCTTACTTCCCTCTCCAGGTTAGCATCCTTGCCCATTGTTTGGAGTGGACTGTTATTGATCTGAAACCCTCATCCCAGCAGTTCCCAGATCCACCCTTGGAAATACCAACATCTTCCTGTGAAGACTTCTTGGGCTTTGAAATTTCCCTCTTGGCTCAATGTACTGGTTTCCTATGGCTGTCCTAACACATTACCACATGCTGGTCCAGCAGAGGTCAGCAGGGGCTGCTTCCAGAAGAAAAGTGAGCTGGTGACCAAAAACCACACACATGCAGCACAGAGGGGCACGGGTGGCTTTATTTTGGAAATTAAAGAGAAGGTCAACTCTGAGAGACATGCAATAGACAAGTTCCAGGGGCAAGTTTCTTCCAAGACAGGATCAAGGCTATACTTGGCTTATGTACCCTGCCTGTCCAACCTGCACACTGGTGAGGCCAATTCGTACCTAATCAGGAGGCAGCTCTTGACTTTACAAGCCTCAAAATTGAGAGGAGCAGGAAGGGGGCAAAGGAGACCTCTTTCCTATCTCTCAGGACCAATGCAGAGGTTACTTTCAGGGTCCACAAACCAGGTGACAGTCAAAATCCTGCACCTGCCCCTTGTTCAGCAGCCCTCCCGGACTCTGCACCCAACGTGACTGTGCAGGAGCTGAGTCTCCAGCAGCTGCTTCTGGCAAGTGCGAGGAGAGTCAGGGCGATGCCAATTTGTGGCAGACGTCTGAAGAAGCTATTTCTAAAACAGCAATTACCAGGAAGGGGAACAAATTACTACTTACTTCAGAGACTTTCACACATGGAGAATCAGGGCCCTACAAAGTAATCAGGGCAATGTGTTTGCAAAACTGCATTATTTATATTGAAATATTTCACAGAGAAAGGTCAGGAGCAGAAATTGAAGGTTAGCAAGAAATAAAATACCAGGGTCACTGTATTTCTACAAAGTCTGCACGGGGCCTTGATTACTGCTGCATTAGACGCATTTGAAAACTATTACATAAATCCAGGCTGGTATCCAACGTCAGATTTCTAGGAAAAGTGAGCTCGTTGTCCAAACCCAATACCAGAACTTCAAGGCAGCACCTGAGGTCTATGGAAAGTCAGGTCACAACCCAGGAAGTGGCCTTTGGGGATCCAGTCCATTCAGTAAACATTCTGGTGATCATCCTGTTTGGTTGCCAAGAAACCAACCAGCCTCTCTGGAGCTCCGCACAGGGTCACTAGAAATTAGTCGCTGACTCTGAACTTACCCAGGCAAGTGTCAAGGAGGCAGCAGCTGACAGAACAACTTAGATTTGGACCTTGCATTGAGATATCAGCAGGCAGCTCCCTCAAGGAATGGGGCCAGAGCAGAGGGCCTCCTCTCTACTCTTCACCCTCAACCCACACACCAACCAACCCTTGGGACTCAGTCCCTCCATGTCCCACCCCCTGCTCTGTGCCCCTAAGTGAAGATTGCCATTGATGATTGTTTTAATAATACCCTAGACATGTGCATACACCCCATTATCTAATCCGGTCCTCTCAACACCCACAGGCTGGGAGATGTTGCTCCATCCCAGCAGCAAATGCTCTACCATGCCTGGAAATGTTGAGGGGTCAGTTCTGCTGTAGCCACAGACACTGATCTCTGCATCCTCACTCCAGGTGCAATCCCCAGGTCTCTGCAACATTGTCCAGTGCTCAGCTTACACGGAAGAACGCCCCAGGGATGGCAACAGAGATGGGACACCAACACATGGGATCTGTAGGTGTATTTGGTCCACGCATGTCTGGGTACTCCCCTGCCTGGCACAGAATCTCCTCCAGGCCAGTTCTGGATTCAGCCCATTGCTCTGGAAATGGGGACTAGGAAAGGGGATAGCTGTTGCCATTTGCTCTGGAGGTGCCACAGGTCTCTGCTCAGCAGCTCTCAGTGTTTTATTTTGTTTTATGCCATTTGGCCTAACCAAAGTGAACTTCTAGGACCCTCTGACTGACCACAGTCTGACAACTTGTTCTCCATCCTGGCACCAGCCAGACCCCTTCTCCTTGTCTCATAAACACAAACTTGTCCACCTCACAGCCTTGTCCTTACTCACTTGCACCAGGTCTACATGTCCATCCCCAGCTTTTCTCATTATCAGGTCAAGTCCCACCCCTGTGCAAATTTTTCTTACACAAAGCCTCACACCTTGTTTTTCTTCTATAAATGCCATAAATCTCAGATAATCTCCCATAGCACCTAGTTCCCTAAATAGTCCAAGGCCTCATGATGAGAGTTGTTTTTTTGCCCAAATTCAATGAAATCTTCGTACGGCAGACACCATGGCACATGTGCTTGTTTGCTCATTCATTCAGCCTCTAGGTGTCCTTAAGATTCTCAAGGGCAGGGGTGTTGTCCATTCGGTCCTCTGATATATCTACTGCATCTAAAATCATGTCGGTCACAGTATACTCTCAATAAATATGTGAAGAGCATATTCATTTACCCATACATCCATCCACCATCTGTCCATCCATCAGCCCATCTATCTTTCCATCTATCTATCTATCATCCATCTATTCACCATCCATCATTTGTTAATCTATTAATCCACCATTTATTCATTCCTCTACCATCCATCCATAAATACACATATACACCAAATGTTACTCAAGTAACTTTGAGGCAGACCCTGGCAGAGAGAGAAGAAGGGTTCACAGAAATGGATATGCTGAAAGGGGATCATGACCTGTTTCTCAGCCGCTTCTGTGTGGCACATGGGGCTTGGCCAAGGAACGAGCAGAAACTCAACCTGTCCTTATTGATCCACTGAGTAGCACAAGCATGGAAACGTCATGTGCTATTACCAGAGAGGGGGAGCCCAGGGAGGGACTGTCAGATCATGGCAGAAGACAGCAGGGTGGCAGCAGGAAGAAAGGGTCCTGACATCATCTGTTGTTAGACAGCAAAGAAACATATCAGAGAATGTCAGAGGAAGAGGAGTCACTGAGGTCCTGCTAAGTACAACCCTCGCCTGTGACCCCATAGGATAGGAAGCTGTGGCCAGACCCAGCTACATAATTGGCAAGACCTGATATTAAAAAAAAAATGCCATTAAAGGTGCTAACATAAAGTATTTCCTTTCTTCCAAAGACTCTGTTGACTTGTGGTTTTTCATTTGCTATGTAATATTATTCTAAGTAGAGAAAAATTCATATTTTAAATTAGCATGGATTTTATCACATCTTTATATTATGCCATGCTAGTTTTAAATGAAAATATTAAAATTATTTAACCTGTGTTCAGAATCGCCAGAATGCAGGACCAGCAGTTAGCGTAATGGCTATGTCGCTGGACTCCCATATAGTCGACCGTGGTTTGCGTCCCAGACCCAGTGGCTTAAAACTCACGCCGGGCACATGTGCGTGCATGCCCAAGATCCTGAGAGGAGAATGGAGGAGAAGGGATTGCTGTGTGACCATCCCCCCGGGGGGAGATTTCTCGCTTTCTATCTCTCTGTCTCTCTCTGTCTATCTGGCGAGCACACACGCCCTATAGCAAAAACCTCTCTTAAAAAAAATAAAGGAAAAAAAAATAATAAAAAGAATCACCAGAATGGCTCAATTCTTATTTTGTAGTTTATACATGAATATGTAGTCTGCTTCAACCAGAACAGTGGAAATTCTGTGCAAAGTTAACTCAGCTCTGTTTATTTCCCTTCTTGATCAGGTACTAACACTCTGTACCTTTGACTTGCTATGGAGTAAGGAAGGAGTGAAAAGAAAAGGAACCATGGTTGTGTCTGCCTCCCTTTTACTTCTACATCATTATTTTCAGTCACTTGGCTGGCAATACAGGGAAGTGACATCAATTAGAAAGCATACGATAGGGCTGCTTGGTCATTGATATTTCTTAGGCCACCAGGACCTTCCTTCTGCTTTTGAAGTAAGTTCTGATTCAAGTGGAAAGTGTAGCCTCCCAGGGTTGTTGAGTATTCTGCTTTATTGTAGACACAGCAAGCTGACCTTGTGCCCACTGTGGGTCTTATTGAACACCCATGTTATCATGGGATTCTGTGTTCATGGGGTCTTCTAAAGGGAGTGACAAGGAATAACAGAGACCTATTATAATATCTGCTCTTTTCACTGTTCCAATGTCCATCTAAAATACAAGTTCAAAGACAAAAAAAATGTATTAAGAATTTCAAGGTGGGGGACCAGCATATGACATAATGGTTACATCACTGGATTCCCACATGGTGGGCTGCGGTTCGAGTCCTGGACTTGGTAGCTTCAAACTCACACTGGGTGTATGTGCATGTGTGCCCAAAATCCCAGGAGGAAAATGGAGGAGAAGGGATTGCCGTGTGGCCATACCCCCTGCAGAGTGATTTCTCACTTTCTGTCTCTCTCTCCAGCAAGCACATGCACCCTATAGTAAAAATCTCCCTAAAAAAATTATATATTAAAAAAAAAGAATTTCAAGCTGATCACAGTGAAGCATTAAACCAGGTGTGAGGTTCTTCCAGCTAGGGACAGCTATCATATTGACCAAGGTAGGTCCTGGAGCACCCACGCCTTTTCTCAGTTTTGGAAGGATCTACTTGAGTTTCTAGGTGGTTTTGCCCTGTTGCCAGACCTGATTTGGGTCAAAAAAGTGGAGATGAGATCTACTGGAGAGTGGAAGAAGGGTTTTCCAGCAACAAGCCCCTCAGTTGCCTTAGCTTACACACACAGACACGCTCACACACAGAACCTCAGGCTGACCCAAGGCCTCCAGCCACCTCACTATCTGTGTACAACAAGACAGCAAACAAAGCAACAGCTCATCTCAACGGGAACAGGAATCCCTGCCAGAAGTCACATTTCCATTTCTGAAACATCCAGACATGACCCTGGAGCCAGAAAAGCATGCTTCGACGGGACCAAATGTTTCCAGCATCCAGTTGGGCTAAAGGCCGCAAATTTAGTGGAACTGCCTGTTGTATCTTGCTCTCAGCCTTTTGAGCTATTTTTAACCTCCCTCTTGGGCACTGGAATCATTTCGCTTCTATGATCTGCAAAAGAAGGCTCATTTATCAGTCCCTAGACCCCCAAAACGCACATGCACGAGGATGCCCACATATGCCTTCCCCACACAGGCCTATGTAGAGCAAGGGGTCAGAATCCCGTTACTTTGGCTATAAGATGCCACAGAGTGCATCAGAGTGGACCACACCCCTTCTGTGGCAAGCTGTATGCACAAAGTCACAGCAAGAAATCGTCTTCAGAGCCAGGGTCGTGATTCTGAAGATCCTCAGAAGTGGGTCACTTTCATCCTTCAAGGTTGGATACAGCTTTTGGAAACACTCACAAGTTCCAGACTAAGGCTGAAGTCTAAGGCATCTGGATGAGAGATCCACCGTTGTGTCTCCCAGGGCAACTAGCCGACCCTCCTTCAGTAGTTAAGTGCATGGCCTCTGATCTCAGGCTGCCTGAGTTTAATCCTGAGCTCCATAAATGTAGTGTGTGGCCTTGAGCTTCACTGCTCTGTGCCTGTAGAGTTTAGATGCTAAGAAAGATACTTCAGAGAATTGTTCTGAGATTAAATAAGATAAACTTTGTGAAGTACTAAGGACAGTCTCCAGCATAGGGTAAATAGTAGCTATTTTCATCCTCACTATTCAAGAAAGAGATGTTCTCTTGGTTACTCAAGAGGGGTTTGGGAGCAACAACTCTAGACTTCCTCAAAGTCCAGCTGCCCATTCTCCTACCTTCTTGCCTCCAAAATTTCTCTAGATCAATGCTGTCCAACAGAAGCTAGGGGCTACTATACTGAACAGAGCAGCTCCAGACAAGCATTTTCAGAGTTTTGTTGTTTTGTTTTGTTTTGTTTTTAAGAGAGATTTTTGCCATAGGGCATGTGCACTTGCTAGAGAGAGAGAGAGAGACAGAGAGACAGAAAGCAAGAAACCACCCCCCCCACACACAAGGGGGATGGCCATACCACAATCCCTTCTCCTCCATAGTCTTCTGGGATTTTGGTCATGCACACACACGTGCCCAGCATGATTTTAAGCTGCCAGGTCCAGGACTTAAACCATGGCTGACTACATGGGAGTCCAGCGATGTAACCGTTACACCATCTGCTGGTCCTGAGTTTTTCAGTTTGAAAGAAAACAAGGTTCTTTACTCACAGGAGTGGGAAACATGTATTGCTATAACTCCTTCCAGAAACTGTTGCATCCTCATAAACTGAATAAATGTTCTGAGTAGTCCTGCAGCAATAAATGTTGTTCATTCTAATATTTCCCAAACTTATTTAATAGACTACAGAACTTCCTTTATAGATATACACAACACCCATTGATCCTCACAGAACATTCTGGCAGAAGAAGGCTGTATCCACTAGAACATTGCATGTCGTTCTGGCTTTGAAAAAGCTCCAGAAAAGGGACTTAGATTGTTGCTCTTCCAGTCAGGGCTAATGATTTCAGAAACAAGGACTCAATAAAGTCACGCACGCATTCATTCAACAAACATGTGATGTGCGCTTACCACAGCCAGGCTCCATGCTGCACCCACAGCACAAGAAAAGTGTTCCCTGCCTGCTCTCAGAGAGAGCAGTATGGGGTGACTACACTGTGTAAAATATACTCCTGGCTCCCTGATTGACGAGTCCAGGTGTTTAAAAGTCCCCTCCATAAAACTACGCAGAGCCACGTTTGGAGCCAGTGGTGAAGATAAAGCAAGAGATGGGCCACTTGGCCATTGGTATTTCGTAGGCCACCAGGGCCTTCTTGCTGCTTTTGAAGCAGGTTCTGGTTCAAGTGGAAAGTGTAGCCTCCCAGGGTTTTGAAGCAAGTTCTGGTTCAAGTGGAAAGTGTGAGCCTCCCAGGTTGTGTAGACACAGCACGCTGACCTTGCACCCACTTTGCGTCTTCTGAAAACACATGTTAGCATGGGATTCTGTGCTCACGGGACCTTCTAAAGGCCATGTGCAAAGAGAGTGGAAAGGAACAGCATAGACCTCTGAGACTATCTGCTCTGTTCACCTGTTCCAGTGTCCCATCAGATTTGACAAGTTCAAAAACAACAGTATCAAAAAATTATTCAGAATTTCAAGATGGTCACAGTGAAGCGTTAAACCAGGTGTGAGGCCCTTCCAGGCAGGTACTGTCATGTCAGCCAGGGTAGGTCCTAGAATGCCCAAGCCTTTTCTTAGCAGGAAGTAACTGCCTGAGCGTCTAGGTGCCATTTCTCCCCTTTTTTCCTTTGTTCTTTCTTTAATGTGCTGCAGAAATGCCTTGAAGGAGCATTTGTGCACCCACCTCTCTCTGACTTCAGCCCAGTTCCCAGCCTGGCACTACTCCATTTGAACAGAGATGCCTGCTCCAGCCCCTGATGACAGATTGGACTGAAAAGGAAAATAGACAGTCTTTTGTCTGCCTGCCCCCAGCTTTTTCCCAGATGGGTGAGCATCTGCCCTGAAGGTGTAAAAGGGAGCAAGCACCCTGGTTTGGGGTCCAGGCTGCCCTCCCAAGTATCTGCGGAGAACATAGAAACAGGGGGGCATGCCCATCGACATCCACCCAGCACAGAGCCCCTAATGACTTTTAGATTAAAAAGCCAAGATGCTGGCATAGCCATAAAATGCCTAATAACACAATTGGCCAGTAAGTTAATCTGGGCCCCTGAACGAAGCCCCAGATGCCGAAAGGCGATCAGCCTTGCCAAGCCTACTTAATGCAAAATTGGTAATGTCATTTTCAAGCCTCACAAACGCAGGCTTATGAATAAAAAAACAATGACAGAAAAGAAGCTCCTCCAATTTCTACGCATCGCAGGCAGCTCAGAGCAGATCCTTCATGCACCCTTGGCATAGCCCTTCAACCAGGCCAAGGGCTCTCTGTGAAGATAGACTTCCCCATTCCAGCTCTGAGGTCTTTGGAACTGCTACAAAGTACCAGGAGGCAGGAAACTCAACCTCTGAAGCACGGGAGCCCACTCCTGCCACACAAGTCCAAGCAAGGTCTCTGAGGCCAGACTTTGGGAACTGAGGCCAAACTATCAATTCATGCAAATATTAACAGAAATGTCTCCTATCTGCCTCTGCCCAAGGTTCTGCCATGCCATTCCTACTGCTGCTGCTGCAAATGCAGCTGGGAATTTCTGCTTCTACTGTCCCCTTTAGTTCAACTGTCTGCAGAAATATCATATGTCCTTTCTATGGAGGCCAGGGTAGGGGACAGAGGTCCCATGGTGACCTCCACATCCATAGGACACTCTGCAAAAGACCCTACGCCAGGGCTGGTCTCCAGCACAAATGCTCCCCCAAGGCATTTCTGCAGCACATAAAAGAAAGAACAAAGGAGAAAAGGAGGGAAATGCCAGTCTCTCGGGATTCCAAATGAGAAGATGAAGTGCTTAGAAGAGAGAGAGCCTTTTCAAAGGACTTTTTAATCCCCTGCCAGTGCAGTTTGGGAGATTCAAGCAGACAGAGTTCTGCCATGCCATTCCTACTGCTGCTGCTGCTGCAAATGCAGCTGGGAATTTCTGCTTCTACTGTCCCCTTTAGTTCAACTGTCTGCAGAAATATCATATGTCCTTTCTATGGAGGCCAGGGTAGGGGACAGAGGTCCCATGGTGACCTCCACATCCATAGGACACTCTGCAAAAGACCCTACGCCAGGGCTGGTCTCCAGCACAAATGCTCCCCCAAGGCATTTCTGCAGCACATAAAAGAAAGAACAAAGGAGAAAAGGAGGGAAATGCCAGTCTCTCGGGATTCCAAATGAGAAGATGAAGTGCTTAGAAGAGAGAGAGCCTTTTCAAAGGACTTTTTAATCCCCTGCCAGTGCAGTTTGGGAGATTCAAGCAGACAGAGTTCATCGATGGGACTGATGGTTCTGAAGAGTTCTGGGTCAGTCAGTCCTAGGAAGAGAAAAGCCTGAGCAACACACTCCACAAACCCAGCAGTGGAGATGCCTGAGCAGTCGAGCTGAACGTTCTCCCGCCAGGGTGGAGTGTGCCTTCAGAAAACCGGTGCCAGCCTGCAGGACTGAGAGACAAGAATGATAGCCCAGGACCTCCCCTCCCCTGGCCTTGGGTCTCTTGGTCCCCAGTCATTCCTGGGCATACACTGGTCTGTGAGAAAGACCCTCAATTTCCTCCTCCAAATAATGGCCCTGGATTCGGATGAATTGCCAGGTACTTTTCAGTCCCAGCTCTCTGCTGGTAACCTTTTTTATCTGAAATACAAAAATATGTTCTAACAATGATGTATTGAGCTTCTAGCAGCGCAGGTCACACAAAGGAGCTGATTCAAAAACTTCGGATGGTTTATTAACTGATTGTCATTATTTCTGCCTTAAATAGAGAAAACACCTGCAACATGTAGTCCTGTCGTAAGCCTGCCCCAGGCCTTTCTGCCCTGTTCTTTCCCTTATAAAAACATCTGTCTAACAAAGCAACAAGACAACCCCATGTGGTCTCCCAAATGACGTTAAGTGTGGCCATGTTTCCTGAAACTTGATGACTCTTTTAAGTTTTTTGAACTTTTCTTCTGAGGCCCAAATTGTACGGGGTGAAGAAAGTCCAAACAAAAGCAAAATGCAAACTCTTAGAAAGGAGTGTTGACAACTTTTAATGGTATTAATCTGTCACCAGGTGCCAGAGGGGGAAAGCTGCATCTGTATCCTAACT
Source organism: Tupaia belangeri chinensis (assembly GCF_000334495.1). Taxonomy (NCBI): domain Eukaryota; kingdom Metazoa; phylum Chordata; class Mammalia; order Scandentia; family Tupaiidae; genus Tupaia; species Tupaia belangeri. The sequence goes on along the minus strand of NW_006159616.1, from coordinate 18,650,449 downwards.
GTAATAACTACATATTGAATAGCCAAGACTTGATTTATTAACAATGAGATTTTACAAGCAAGCCACTATTGACAAATGGCAGCAATTTTAGGCACCCCAGATCAATATCCTTTAATCGAGTCAAATCTCAACAAATTAAATTAAAGCAAAATTCCAAAATAGCCCCAAACGAAACAAATGAATTTGTGTAAAATCCCCCACGTGCTTGGATGAACATGAGTCACTGTCATGAGTTGGTGGTGGTCTTTTTATTTGTCTGAAAAGCGAGAAGCAGGCCAGGGGTGCTGTTGTTCAAGTGTCACGTTTTCAGTCCTTCTGAGCTCTGTGGGTAGACACCAGTGGTGGAAACATGAGTGTGCTTCCGAGCCTTGGTGAGGTCACTTTGGGAGTGAGTTCCTGTCCCACCTGTTTGCCATCACCCCACTCATCCTCTCTGGTGAGGAGTGGCAATCAGATCTCACAGCTCATGGCAAAGAACAGAAACCAGATCCCACTCTGCCCAGGTGATTCAGGTGATCTTGGGTCAGTAAGGTGTACCTCTTTTCATCTACAAAATGGAATGATAATAGTCCTTGTCCCCTCCAATGCTGCCAGGACACAAAGCAACATAACTTTTGAATGACCAGGTCCAGGGCTAGCACAAAGGAGCACTCAGATATTAGCAAAAGCAGGTGTCCAGGACAAAAGCTAATCAGGCTGCCTCCACCCCACAATGCCAGCCCATTGTCTAGGGAGACTAGGTGTTCCTCGGGGGACAGGGTCCCCACGAAGTTGGAGCATGGCCATATATATCAGATAACAGTATGTCCCAAAGCTTTGTAGGAAACTCCAGAAAAACCTCTCTCATCAGGGTGTTTCCGCTCTGGAAATTCTCTTACCTCTGAAATTTTCCAGTGTCTCATGGGAGCCCCTGTTCCACAGGTTTCAAGTATGAATCATGGCCCCATCTATATACCCTCCAGGAAAACCTCAGGAAGCCTGCTGTGCTTGCTCAGCAGGTAAAGGACATGATGCATCTTCGTGGCTACTTTACTGCTCTAGGAGCAGGTCAGACTCAGGAGACAGCCAAGGGTTCCCCCAACACCTGCCTCAGAGCCTGGCTTGTGTCCACTCCTACAACTGCCAGAGTCACTGAGTGAAGAGATGGAGCAGTCACCTCTCCTGCAAGTTAGAATGTGATTCAAGTGTGAGTGGGCCAGCACGCCTTCTGTGTTCCTTTAAGGCCACTTCCAGCTGGATGCTGATAACTATGACATAAAGAGCAGCTGTTGTTTGTGGGGTCTTATATGCAAAAACAAGCCCTCTTCGTAAATATCCGCCCACCTTATGCTAGTCTCTGTGACACTTACTGCAGCCAGATGGGGGAAAGAGCAGGTGTTTCCAGCACCCACGAAGGGCAGGTAGAGCGGATAAGAGAGGGATCTACCTGCAGCCAGGGTCGTCGTATTTTTTCCTTCAATAAAGCATTATATTTGCTTTGATTATCATCATTATTTTAAGAGTAAATGCCATGTGCTATTTATTTTCAGAGTGGCATCATTTATCTCAATGCCGTAATTTTTATTTTTAATTGACACATATTAACTGTACATATTTATGGGTTACCGTGTGATATTTTGATACATGAATATGATGTGTAATGATCAAATCAGGGTAATTAGCAAATCCTTCACCTCAAACATTTATCATTTCTTTGTGTTGGGAACATTCAACATTCTCTCTTTTAGCTATTTTGAAAGATACAATAAATTATTATTAACTATAGTCTTCCTACTGTGCTATAGAGTATGAGAACTTAATCCTTCTAGCAATTTTTGTATCTGTTAACTAATCCTTCTCTATTCCCCTTCTCCCCTATCCCTCCCAGCCTCTGGTAAACACTATTTTACTCTCTGTGTTTATGAGATCAACTGCTTTTAGCTTCCACATGGGAGTAGAACTTGCGGTCTTATGGCACATGTGTTTCTGTACCTAGTTTATTTCACGTACCGATGTTCTCCAGGCTCATCCTTGCTGCTATAAAGGAGAGGATTTCATTTCTTTTTAGGTCTTTGGATTTTTTGTCCAGCGGTGCCTGAACTTAGAGTCTCCATTCTTCTTCACTTTGCTTCCCCAAATCCAGGCTAGAGGAGCTACTTGCTTGGCTCCCAGGCCCCAGTAAGTCCCCTGTCAACACCCTGATCTCATTTTATTCTAATCACATTTGTTCCCATGGCTGCCATAACAAATGTCCACAAACTTGGTGGTTTAAAACAGCAAAAATGTATTATGTCCCAATCCTGGAGTCCAGAACCCTGAAATCATGGTGTCAGCAGCATGCTCCCTCTGAAGGCTCTAAGGGAGGCCCTTCCTGCTTCCTCCAACTTCTGGTGGCCCCAGGTCACCCTGGGCTTGGAGCTGCCTCACTCCAACTTCTGCCTCTGTCTTCACATGCTCATCTCTGCTCTATTTCCGGCCCCTCTGCCCTCTTATTATTATTATTTATAAAGATACATACCATTGGATTTAGGGCCCACCCAGATTATCCAGGATAATCTCTCCACCCTGAGATCCTTGATAGGATCCTTAAAAACATCTTTTCAATTAAGTTCACATTCGTGGATTATGAGACTTAAGATGTAGACATTTCTTTTGGGGGATATACTCCATCTTCTCCCCATCACAGGTACCTGATTAACATTTGCAGAATTAATGAATAAATGATTGAACCAATGAGTACGTAAGCAGCTGCTATCACCAACACAGGTCAGCCCCTCATCCTTTGATGACCGCTTGTCCTCAATGTCTCAGGGTCTTCTCTCCTTACTGGCTACACAAATCACCTCTTGCTCCTGGGATTATAATGTACCTGGGTGACATCTGACTTCATTTCAGATACTTGAACATATGAGGGAGCTGCCAAGACTTTCGGAATCCTGCTGAGATATTTCAGTACCTGAAATATCCAGCCTCTGGGACTCACTGTGGTGTACTTTATCCTTGCTGCCAGGGAGCCCTACAAAGGCAGGAGGATGCCTGCCTCACCTCAGGCTCCTCACACATCTTCTAATGGCACCTGCCTGGTGAGCAATCAGCAGATTGGCAGCTGGAAGTCTTCATGCCTCTGTGTGATGCAGTGGAGGGAAGACAGGCTGTCCTTAGCAGCCTTCTATGCAACAGTGAAAGCTCTGGCTACCCCAGCCCCTGGGGTTAGGCTGCAGGTATTGGAAGAGCAAGGCCAGGCCTGCCCTGCTTTCTCAAACAAGTCAATAGGACCCTTCCTATTGACCCCCTGGACTGTTGACCCTGAGCCAGCTGGCCACAGTGCCTAGCTAGAGTGCCAGGACTCCAGCCAGACGCCAGAGCCCTCCCTCCACCAAAGAGAAGGCTGCTGGTCAATAAGCATGGGTGTCTACAAGTGCATGTGTGTGCAAATCTGTGCATACATTTATGTGCATGAGTGTGTGCATGGATGTATAGGTTTGTGTTAAGTACGTGGGTTTGTATTTGCTTATTTAAGTGTAATTATCAAACATTACAAAGGGACCTGTATTCTCCTTAGCTCTGTGATTTCTTGTCCTGTCAGAATATTAGCACTAAAAATTATTAGACATAAATGGGCCTGGTTAATATAAAGGCCATAAAATATTTGTTTCTAATGTAGCCTGTATACAAACAAATCTGTCTTCAGGCTGCTAAGGGCCCTCCCCTTTAAGAAGAAGCTTGTCTTCTCCAAAATAAGTAGCAAGGAACCTCTTTCCTTCCCCATGCTGGGAATTCCTGGTGTCTAAGGCACTTAGGACAGTGTCGAGGGGATCCAAAGTATCTGAGCATCTGCCAGGTGCTAGACTGGGTGGCTAATGCATCGTATACCACTGTATACTCACACCATTCCTCAGGGATGTGACTACTACTTTTTCCTCTGAACAGATGAGGAGAAGCCAGACAGAAATATGAACCCAGGGCTGGGACCCAAGACCCACATCTGTTCCAATGCAGAGCTCCCACTCTGTAGGGGTAAGTACTACCTGGTATAGGGGGAAGGGAAGAAGGAATGGACTGTGATGCTTTTGTTGAATAACTGACTCTCTAGCATCCCCTGAATTTTGGGAAGGCAAAGTCTAGGGTCTTTAACAAGCCTCCCAGTGATTTGGGGTCAGAAAGCCTTCCAACAACCCACTGAACACACTGATGCTGGGGCTCAGGGATGGGCAAGCAGTGGGAGTAATGGATTTGTTCCTAACTGACCTGCCAAAGCTTACCCCAAAGACACTGGTCAGACGTCAAAGAGCCAAGTGTCTTCCATCTTCCCATACAAAGACTGAGAGAGGTCCCCAGGGTGACTAAAAGCCCCAAAAAACAAGGGAAACTCAGAATTGTTGGCTGGCAGAAGGCACTTGAGGAGACCAGGTACAGGGCAGGATGTCCATCTCCACCAGAGGAGCCACATGGGAAGGTGACTGAAGCAGGAAGACCACATCAAACATTTGTGCTCCAGCAGTGTCCAATCAGTGCCTCTCAGGAGTGATCTATAGAAGGCATCCCTGGGATGTGGGCTCTCCCTACCAAGTCCCAAGGCATTAACAGGGTGTCCTTGGCATGGGTGGGATTTTACCTTCTCTCAAAGAATGTCCCAACTTCCCTAATCAAATATTTGATGGTATAAAGAACAATATGGTGATGTGTTGGGTCATGCTGTGAAAGTCAGAATGCATTTTTGCATAGAAAAATATATCATGACTTTTCTGACAACCAAATAGATGCATATATAGATAGTTAGGTGATGATGAGATGAATGAATAAACAGTCAATATAGAGAGATAGGTAGATAGATGGATGGATAGAGAGATGGATGATATATAGATAGCTATAGATAGATAGATAATCTTCCCAGGCTGGGAAGCAGGGTGTGAGTCAGATTGCCAAGGGCAATGAAAATCACACTGAGAACTTGCAGTCTTCCACATAGATTTATTCTTTTGTTTATCCACTCAACAGTATTTAGGGAGTACCTACAACACACCATATACTGTGTTGGAGGCTGGGATGCATGAGTGAAGAAAAAGGCAGCATTGCTTCGTCCTGTACAAGGGCAGAGTTTATTAATTAAATAAGATATTAATACAACAGACAGGGACCAGAGATAATGGTTACATCACTGGACTCCCACATAGTTGACCGCAGTTTGAGTCCTGGACCTGGGAGCTGAAAACTCATACCAGGTGTGTGTGCATGCATGCCCAAAATCCTGAGAGGAGACTGGAGGAGAAATGATTCTGGCATGGCCATCTCCCTTGTGGGGTGATTTTATTTTCTGTCTCCATGTCTCTCTCTGTCTCTCCAGCGACTGCACACACTCTATAGCAAAAATCTCTCTTTTTCTTTAAAAAAAAAAACAAAAACGGTACAGCAGACAAAGGACATTGGGCCTGTGGGAGCCACAGCAAAACCCCTCCCATAGGCAGGGGTAGTAGGGGCATCCTTTCAGGTGCAGCGAGCAAATGCATTCAGCCACCAAAGTCAACATTAAGGTAGCATCAGGAGGAGAGCTAGGCTGTAGTGGCCATCAGCTTCATCTGCAAAACCATGTTGTCTGCTGAGCTGGACAGAACAAACAGTCCCCACGTGGCAGAAAGTTTTGTTTTAGAGAGAAGAGCCTCTCCATATCTCTCTATATATCTGTCTATCTCTACCTCTGTCTACACATTTATCCATCTATCCATCTACCCATGCATCCAGTCAACCAACCATTCAACCATTTAATCAACCAGTTTTCTATCTATTTATGCATCTGTGAACCTATCTGTCTATCTACCTATGTACCCATCTATCTAGGCATCTATGCATCTGTCATGCATCTAGGCATCTAAGTGTGCCATCTATATATCTATAAAACTGTCTAGCCATTCATTATCTATATATCTACGTATGTATGCATCTACACACTTACATATCTAGTCATCCACACATGCATCCATGTATCTACCTGTCAAGCAGTATCAATATACATACACACCCCTGTATGAAACCTTTAGGTCACATTTGGATCCACATAATCATTTCTCCAGAACAAAAACTATTTTGCTTAATTTTGCTCTGCTGAAATTGGTTTTTTTTAAATCTTTCAGATGCTTCCTCCAGAATAAGCATGCACACCTCCCCCCCACAAAAAAAGAAAAAAAAAACTGGGCCAGGATTATCCTAACTAAATATTCTAGTCAAAAGAGAAGTTACCTTTAGAAATATTGTTATGCATCATTTCAAATGTTTCCAAAACTTGGCCCTGGATTGCAGTGTAAACCACTCCTCTATGGCAGTCCTGTGCACCATGGAAGCCTTTCTTCAAGATCCAGCAGGCCCCAGGGCCCTCAGCCCCACTGCTAACAGAAACTAAGACTCATTATACAGCCTGCTCTTGTTTGGGTGGAATAAACTAGAATTTGCTATAAAAGACTGATTTGGTGAGCTGGAAAAAATGGATGCTTTGAGTTTTAATTTCCCCTTTCTTAAGCAATATCTTTTATGAAGAATTTATCTGTGCTTCGTCCCTCATCTCACCACCTCAATCTATTTTTAATGACATTCTGGCCAGCCTTGTCTTTCCCTTTTCCCCTGTTAATATCCAAGTTTTTCATTATGCTCAGCATCATCAGTCTTCCTCAACCACACCACAGCCTCCACCCTTCACATCACTCAACAAGTGCCGTTTCATGGTCTCTGTCTCCGAAGCTGATATCTTCATTTTCAGTTCTTTAAATACGCCTGGACCTATTTACTCAGCCAAATGAACACCTTTCCTTCCTGGAAGGCATCTCTTCCTGCTTGAGAAGGTTAGTTTATGGAGGCAATTGCTCTGACACAGACAGCGACATGGCAGTCTATCTCTGAACCCTGTCATGACTGTATTTACTACACCCCACGTCAGAATCCAGCCTGAGCGCTGAGGAGCTTACTCTTGAAACAGCCAGGAAGCATCACACATTGGCTCTTAGATCATCCTGGTTACTTAAGGAATGTGTTTTTGTTTTACATATTAAACATGTATATATGGCACTGAGATTTAGAATGTAGGCTTTGGGTTCTCAGAGACTGAGGTTCAAATCTCAGCTCCTTTTAAGCCAGTTCTTCCATTTTTCCCACTGCTCATAATAGAAAATATCTGAGTCTGAGTAATTTAAGAGAACATGGGATTGTTCAGGTCACAGTTTGGGGATCCAGGGGCCACATCTGGTAAGGCTTTTCATGTTGGTGAGGTTGGGAGGCCAGGGAGGGTGCTAGTTCTGAGATGACAGACTGGATAGCACAGCAGTTGTGTCCAGTCTCTGCCCATCTCAATCCTCACTTCCTAAAACCACCAGGAGTCACTCTGGGTCCCCACCCTAGTGATTTCAATCTTCATTTCTTCCCATGACTCCACTTTTCAACACCATAGCCACCTGCTCTCAGAGATGTGCATTCTTGGGAGTTCTATTAATCTCATCACAATCAAATCTCAACACACGAATGTGGGGAGGACATTCCAACCATTGCACCAGGTGGCCTTGGGCATTTGACCATTTCTAAATCTCTCTGTCTTCACTTCTGATCTGGAAGTAATTACACCCATTGCAGAGGGTTTCAAGGAAGAATAGAGATACCCCACACATCTCTAAGATATAGCTGGCTCGGGACCAACGAGAGATCACGAAAGATTACAAGACATCACAAATGAGAAGGAAAGGAGCTCATGTGTCACACAGAACATGGAGCCTAAGTAAGACTGCAGAATGCAGCGAGGCAGCTCAGATCCAAATCCATCTCCTTCAATTCAGCCGTTTTTGAAATATGAAAGTCACCACTGCCAGCCAGCCCACACTCACAGCATT
>NW_006159616.1:18630510-18642261 GCF_000334495.1 Tupaia belangeri chinensis | reverse complement strand
GCATCCCTGCCACTGAGTATTTATGGAGACATCCCACCAGTCACGGGAGACTTATGAGCTACATAAATACAAAGGATAATCCGGCAAATTCCAAGTTGTACTAAAGGGCTGCAAATCAGTCCTTGGGCTGGGTCCCAGATACAAAGAGAAAGTGTGATTAAGTGTGACTTTTTTAAAGTTTTGTTTGGATTTATTCCTAAGAGCTCCTTCACCCAGAGACGCAGATTTCTTGTTGGCACAGACGGCTGCCCTGTCGTGAATCAGAGGCAAAGAACTTGAGCAGCGTCCAAAACGAGCCTAAGAGAAAAGGAAATACAGAAAGCAGGATGACTCGTGACTCTGAAGCATAATTAAGATTTGTCACCACCTGTGCATTGACTCTAGAGTGCTCTGCGCTCTGGAGATCCATGGCTCTGGGGGTGCAATCCCAGGAACACCTGCTGAGACCTCACACTCTGTGCTCTATACTCCCTAATTGGGCAGAGGCCTTTACAGGCGTCCCCCCAGCCCAAGACTACGCAGGTGATCACAGGCAGGGCACCTAGCCATGCAGAGAGTATTTCCCAGTTAGGCCTGGCCTTGACCCACACAGTGGATTTGTATAAAGTAAAAGAAAGGACAAATGGCAGAATGACATCAGGAGACAGACAGGGCCAAGGGCATGCACACTTAGCCAGGGCAGCACTGGGTCAGGGCAGAAGTCCATCTCAGGGTGAAAGTTCCTTCGCTGAATCAGAAAGGCACGGTGACACATTACTATTCACCATACCTGAATAATAAATAAATAAATAAATAAATAAATAAATAAATAACCTATATTTTAAAGTTTATTTATTCTATGAGAGAAAGAGGTGGGAGCCCCCCAGCCCAAGACTACGCAGGTGATCACAGGCAGGGCACCTAGCCATGCAGAGAGTATTTCCCAGTTAGGCCTGGCCTTGACCCACACAGTGGATTTGTATAAAGTAAAAGAAAGGACAAATGGCAGAATGACATCAGGAGACAGACAGGGCCAAGGGCATGCACACTTAGCCAGGGCAGCACTGGGTCAGGGCAGAAGTCCATCTCAGGGTGAAAGTTCCTTCGCTGAATCAGAAAGGCACGGTGACACATTACTATTCACCATACCTGAATAATAAATAAATAAATAAATAAATAAATAACCTATATTTTAAAGTTTATTTATTCTATGAGAGAAAGAGGTGGGAGAGACAAAGACAGGTACTCCCATCAGTGTCTTTGCATGGAGATCCACCCTCAACCTCAGGCACTCCAGATCAAAGCCACGCACATGCACCCAGCATGTACAGAGACATCCCAGGACGTGAATCTGGGACCTTCGCATATGAGACCACATTGTAGAACATTGCGTAACCACCACACAATTGCAGGTCCTAAAACCTCCCTTTGAAAACAGGAATAACCAGACCTGCTCAGCACAGTTCACTTTCTTCCTCTGGGGGACAGGCTGGCTGCAGAGTGATCATCTCTGCCATTGCCCCATGCCTGATGGAGATGTGGAGGGCTGCCTGGGCTCAGCACTGGGAACAGAGCAGGGTCCGACTGGCTCGGGGTCTGGGATGAGCCAGCACGCTCAGCCAGCACACCTAAGCTTCATTGTACCCAACCTCCTGAGCGTGGAGATGACATACTTGGCTCTCCTCCACACTGTTACATTTCCCACATTTTCAGAACTTGGGCAGAAAGAGGAGTATTTTTAATCAAGGACCCCTCTGAGACCCTTCTCTTAGTAGATATCTTTCCCTTTGGGGAGAGGATGTTAGGGTAGTCCCATCGGGTCCTAGTCTTTCCCTTGGAGCATAGAAAAGCTTTCAGTAGCATCTCAGGGATGTTCCTGGGAATTCACATCTTTGAGATCAGATGGCTACTGCTGACCCAGTTCTGCCCTGGGAGCCCACAAGGACCCAAGGGCACTCCACCAGGGCTTGGCGCAAGCACTCTTCTCCTAAGGCAGCCTCTGCCAGGGGAGTGCCTCATTTCCCAGGTCCAAGATTGGGAAGGGTCAAGGCTCTTGAGCCCAGAGTCATTAAAGGCCCCCATGCCCACATCACCAACAGCCAGATATCCAACCTTTTGAAAGGCCAAAATTCAGCCTATTCTGGACTAAAACCAAGAAGTAAGCATTCCTCAAAGCTGTGAACTATTCTAAGGAATTCCTGTCCAGTTCGTTTGATCGCTTTTCCTTTAGGAGGAAGCTGCTATCAGCAATAGATCTGTCTCCTGGCACATGCAGTTAAAAAGGATACTGAGGAGACTGTAGATACCAGTGTGGCACCTGCCCCACTCTTTCTGCTGTTCCTCGCCTCCTCCTCGCCCAAGGACATGAAGATTGCACTTTCCTGCTCCTCCAGGTAAGAAGCAGCCACATGACTTTCTCCAACCAATGAAATGAGTGTCACTTCTAGAAAGAGGCATAGAATTACTGATGTGAGACCATCCAGAACTTTCCTTTCCTTCCACAGTTCACCCCTTCTACCATATGAGGATAGAGAGAAAAGGTGTCATCTAAGAACCAGAAAGTAGGCCCTTGCTAGACATCAAATCTGCTGGCATCTGGATCTTGAATCTCCCAACCTCCAAAACTATGAGAATAAATGCCTGCCATCCATAAGTCATTCAGTGCATGGTATTTTATTATAGCAGCCTGCATGGACTAAAATACATGGTTGTCCTAAAGCATTCTCAACCTTGCAGTGACCTCTCTCCACAGAATACAGGAAAACAGAACATGTTCTTGGTAACCCTGAGATGGGGGCTATTTGTTACTGCACAAAAACCCAGCCCATGCTGACTAACACAGAGGTCCAAGTCAGCACCGAGAGACCCCTGGTTGGTGGCCTCCAATAGTGCAGGGTTTGGGCCAGTCCTGGGCAAGTATAAATCATGTAGAAAGACTCCACCAGAAAAAGAAAAAGTGACAGATATCATTTCATATGGTTGCATCCAAGAGAGAGAATCCAATTCTAAATATCTGTCATCTAAATTGCCTGAGGAAAGAACGTTTATTAAAAGTTTTCCATAAGCATTCCCCAGCTCTTTAATCACAGAGATTCTTTTTTTTTTCTTTCCCGTAAGATCTTAAGCACATTTACTGCCTTTGCATAAAGGACTTGTGCTTCTAATCATATCGATTTTACTATAATTAATTTTTAATGTATTTTCTAGGGTGTTGTGCATATACACACCAAGATATTTTATCATATATTAACATAGCCATTTTCACTCTCTAAGTGGGTTATTAAATGAGGGCTAATTTATTATTGCTTAAGATCTTATGATGTTAACCCAATTATCATTTGTGTTTTGTCATGTATACTTTGGAATGTGATAGGACATTGATAATAGACACAGTAGGATTAAATTTACCAATGTGAATCCTTAGGATGATTGTTGAGTTCTAATAAAAGCTTGATTAGCTCACAGGTACCCACTGCTGTTAGGTGGATCATAGAAGGACATGGTAGTGCTCCCCACAGGAGCTGGACACCAGTCAGCTGGGGTCTTGGTGAGGACCAGCTTTCTTTCCAAGAGCAGGACCCATGTTTAGCTCCCACATCCTACACCAGTGATATCCAATCCAGGCTTCTATCCTCCTTTCCAAAGCCCTGGTAATGACTCCTCAGGAGAAAGGCCAAAGACACGGACGTACTTGGGCTCCCCAACACTTATGCAGGAGACTTCCTGGATAGCTCCGTGTATGGTGGGGAGGAGAGCTTAGGGAGATGCTGGGCGTAAGTGCCCTCATGACCACCAGGCCCATGGTGGATGACCCAACAGCTTTTAAAATACCCAGTGTCAGGTCTGAGAATCCCCAGTGCCAGGTCTGAGTTTGACTCTCATCCTTGTTCATGCAACAAACCTTCACAGAGCCCATAGCTCTGCGCCCAGGACTGCCACCGAACAAGGAGGATCAGGGTCTGTCCAGCCCACAGACAGCCCCCAGGTTGGCCAGAGAAACTCAACAACTGCTGGCACAAGCCAAGTGAGAGCAGAGCCAGATGGGAGGCAGCACTCTTCCTTTGCTGGGGACCTCAAAGGATACTGCCTTTACTCCTGGGGTGACAAAAAGAGAGCTGCAGGGGGCCTTGCCCATGGCTGGATTGAGGCAGCAAGATGAAAGAGAGAGGAGACACCTTTCCCAAGAGAGACCATTTCCACCTCCAGGGAGCAGAGGCAGCCTGTGTTGTAAGGAAGTGCCACCCCCACCCTGACTTTGGGAGGACTGCAGAGGAGAGCTGCTGTCTTCTTCCGATGGCACCCCAGAGCCTAACCCCTAGGACACAGAGGAGATGGCAGATGAGGGACCCGGCAGACATCGCGACGTGTAGAGTCTTTGTGTTGTCAGCAGCCTGCTTGTTTTTCACTCTCCTGCTCCCCTAAAAAAGAAAGGATGGAGTGTTTCTCCTGACAAGCATGGCTCCTAATTTAGGGGGCAGGGAGAACTGTGGTAGCAATCTGCTCTTTGTGCTCCTCACCAAAGATGTATTGTAGTTGGGAGGAAAACACCTCATTAAATCATCTCTTCCCTTCATTAGGATAATATCATTTAAACATGCTTCTTCCGACCTCGGTGAAGGCTGCCACCTTCCTTCCCACCTTCCTTCCGAAAGCCCACAGTGAGTGCAGGAGGGAGATGGGAGGGAGGTTGGGCTGTGGGATTGCACACACAGCCCCCCTGGAGTGTGCATCGCTCCCAGGTTAATTTGCTAGGGTTGACGGATGGATTGCACAGTGTGCTTATTTATAATATTTACACTTATGGCAAGAGGAACATTCTGGCATGGGGCCATTTATCTCATTTCTTTTGGAAGCACTTCCTCTTTTCAACTAATGGGGAGATCGCTTGTTAAATAATATATAGCCCTGCTTGGATGACAGGCCATATTTCCACAGAGCACACTCGTGTGCACTTCCAGAGTAAGTGGCATATTGACCCAGAGCATGTAACAGGTGTGGCTTCATGGTCAGCTGGAACTGCAGCCTCCTCATGCCACAGAACACATGTGGGACTGGATAGCCCCAGTCTACTGTCTGACTCTTGTGGGAGAGTGTGGAGGGCCAATAATAATGCCTGCCATTAGGCAGCACATCCACTCTCTTCCCAGTGAGTGTCACCTGATCCACCGCCATGATGTAACAATGGGGAAACTGAGGCTCCTGGACAGGAACCTGGTCAGGGTCAACAAGAACTCCACCGTGAATCTTGGGCCTGGATATGCCTCAGGCTCTGACTTCCTGCTGGCTCCTGACTGGAGAAGTGCCTGCGTGTATTCTGAGATGGGGATGGGACAGGGGGAGCTGGAAGGCACAGTAGGACGCTCCTTGGGCACACCTCCTGTGCCCTCCATCCCCGTGAGCCCAGCTTCCTGCCTGCTTAGGTTCCTGCAAGGTCACCTGCACAGAAGCAGCAAAGCGAACAGTTCATTTCAGTGCTACAGCATCAACCCAAGACCCTGCTCCAGAAGGTCTGACTCACCCCGTGACTCAAGGAACTAAGTGCCTTTCCCCAAGGGCCGTAGATTCCTCCAAGAGAAAGAGGTAAATGAGAGCAGTGGCCTTAACCAATGATGGGTGCACATTCCAGTCTCCTGAGGAGCTTTAAAATCCCCCGTCCCAGGCCACACCACTGACTAACGATGCTGGGTTCCACCTTCAAATGGGCGACCCACGCAACTGCATTTTTATAACTCCCCAGGTGGTTTCAGACTTCAGCCAGAGGTGAGAACCACTGGGCTCTATCGGCGGTTTTCACGGTGGAATCCTTGACAAAAGCCACAAAGTTCCACAAGACGGTTCTCAGGCCTCGCCCTCACCCTACCCAATCAGAAACTGGAAGTGGGGCAGAGCTTCTGTGTTTTCAGGAGTCCCTGCCCGGATTCAGGCTCCAGGGTCCACCAGACTCTACTTGGATCTCAGAGCCTGGGTTCTCCATCTGTGGGTCCTCTACGGACTTAGGGTCCCTGGTACGGAAACCAAGATGGAGTCCCCAGCGCTAAGCGCATCCTAGGCGTTTGACAGACGTTCGCTCCCTTGGCTGCAGTCGATGTTAGCGAAGCCATCAGGTATCTGTAGGGCAGCGAGGATTCGGAACTCTGCTCTATTTTGCTTCTAGGGAAAAAGGAAAGGGAAGGGGTTTTAACAAAAGGAAATAAAGAGGCCAAGTGTGCCCCTCTAGACAGGCACCTGCACTGGGCGTCTAGGACACAGTACATCCAGGACTGTCCCCGGGAGGGGAACCTGAGTGATGCGACGAGGGGGACCGAGGACTGGGAGGGGTGGCCCAGTTGCTTGGGGGGTGGGGACGATGTGGCAGAAGCCCTACCCAGAGATGTGTGCCCTGGACAAAAGAGGGAGGGTTCTGCTGTGTGCCCGGACCCGGGGGCCCAGGGCAAGTGGACCGCACCGCACTATCTCGCTAGTTGAGCAGACACACTGGAAGAGACCCACCCCAGATTCACATGAGGAGTGACTCTAAAGCGCCCATGCTCGCGCACGGTTCTGAGCTGTCACCCGCGTACTTGTGGGGCCCGGGCAGTCCCTCTAATTTAATCGCTCTGGGCGCTGAGAGCCTGCAGTGCTCAGATCTTGCCGCTAGGTGTCGGTGCCACCGCCACCAGGCCCGGCCGTAGGGAGGCCCCCTCAGAGGCTGCTTGGTAGAGAGCTTTTTGCGGATGCAGCGGAGTTGGGCGGGGGATGGAGCTCCGGAGAGCTCGCAAGAGCCCACTGCTGCCTGGATGAGTCAGGGATGTCCGCTGAAGCCCTGGGGACTCAGAGTGCAAAACCAAGCTCTCCCAGATAGCCCCGCCTTGTCTCTCCCATGCTGCCCCTCCCCAACCAGGTTTATGGCAGCTTTTCTAAACTGCAAGTTCTTGGGAAATTTTTAAGTTTTGTATTTTTATCTCAGCGGGTCTCAAATATATCCTCCTAGGTTTAACGATGAAATTTTTTCAGAGATCATTTACCAGGGAATACCATTTTCCTAGATAGGGCCTTTTAATCATTATTCCTTAAACTGAGCTCTAAGGGTTTCAGAGGGATTCTCCAGGGTTCCAGAAAAACACTTCTCTGAGAAGAGATCAATGCATTTACCCAAGTTTGCTAAACATCGGATAAAACATCAATACCCATAATAGCTCATTTTTATTCAGTGCTCACAACATGACAGGCGCTCCTCTCAACCGAATCCTCAAGAAAATCCTGTGAGGTGGGTGCGAGCATCACCCCCACTCTGCAGATGACCACGCCAGGGGAGGAGAAGCTCACATGGTACTCAGGGATCTGGGCCAGGTGGCATAACCCGGAGCTTCCCTTTTAACCTTGGGATCAAGCTACTCCTCTCTGGCGTCCTGAAAAAGCCCCCTTCACTTTTCCCATATCTTCTCTTCCTTCTCATAACTGAAACTGGGAACTCCCTCATTGTACAAACTTTCTTTTGGAGAAGGTAGCAAGACTTAATTCAAGCTATGTGTTAATGACTGGCTGTGGCTTAAAGGACTCTCCCTGCTGTGGGATGTGTTTCCTCTCCTGCGTCATGGTAGACATGCAGGGCTGATTAGAGAATCTACCCAGGGGCTGCAGCTGATGAACCTGTTTGATCTGATCTCCCTTCAGAAAGCAGAGCAAACCCACAGTGTGGTCTGGTCATCCTCGCTCCCAGAGAGATGCTCATAGAACAGCACCTTGGGCTAATGCATTGCCCAGGATTCCAGAACATCTGTGAGGCATCCAGACCCAGACAGATGGGAAAAGGCAAGAGAAGTGGGGAGGCCGAGAGGATTTGGGACACTGGGGGCCATGCGCCAAGGCACTGGCTCAGCTGGCTGAAGCCAAAGGTGGTGGTTTCCATTTCAGATTGCTTCTCCATGTTCCCCGGCAGCCCAAAAGGCTCCATAAATCTGCCCCGTGTGGAGTCCAGGACATAATTGAGTCTCTCAGGCAAACAAGGAGAGCTGAGAGGCAGGAAACGCTGAGCTGATGGGCCACAGAAGGGACATTAACAGAGCGAATCGACCCAGCTTCAAACAAAACACGTTCCAGAGAGCAAGCCTGCAGGTTGGTGTCTCAGCACAAAGCTGATGTTGTTGCTGTTGTCAACCAGACATTACCTTCTTTTAAGAGTGCAAAAGCAAGTGAGGTGGTAGCTGTGTGTGTGTGTGTGTGTGTGTGTGTGTGTGTGTGTGTGTGTGTGTGAAAGAAAGAGAGAGAGGTCATTTCAAGCCAGGCTCTTAGAGGAAGAGGATCGAAATATTTTGTAAAGGATTTACTGGCCTCCACATCCTTAAATCTTGGCATAGGAGCAGGAGGAGATTACAATTAAAATTGGTAGTGGGTGAGGGGTGATGGTATGCAGAATTTCTGAAAGTCTGGAGGTGATCTTTCTTGCCACCCTAACTGTAAAAAGGTATCACTCTAAGTCATCAGCATTGTGCTGAAGAAAGGGCCCTGATTGTTACTAGGAAGCTGAGTGAATTTGGGAAAATTCTCCTCCCTGGACCTCAGTTTCCCTTAGCTTTCAAACTGAGCTCTGTGGAGTGTGAGGCTTTGGTTGAGGAGTTTCATGGCTTCTGGGGGTGGGAGGGCAGGGTCTATCCCCACCCTCCCACTCCTGCTTATCTGGTGGGAAGCTTCCCCCAGCTCTCTGTAATCCCCAGCTTCAACCCAAACTACTTTTTAAAAAATTTGTTCTATATTTTCTTAAGGAGTTTCCTTTTGAAAACATTAGAAGTAATTTCTAAAGCCTCTTCTGGCTCTGACGTCAGGTAGAAGTAACTAAGGGCACTTGGGGAACATGAAGATGCCACTGGGCAGTAAAGCAGTCCCAGAACTTCCACCATTTAGCTGAGCCCCACAATAATTCAACTGCTGCTGAGCCCTCCCTCCCACCTGTAGGTGCCATGCCCCAGACTCCAGATTTCTGTCTTTGGTCATAGTGCCCGTCTCCAAAGAAAGGACCCTCCATTCTCTCCTCCACTACTCCAGCACTGAGCTGTGCAGAGCACGAACGCAGACCTATCCACTGTAGCGTGGCATGAGCTTGGCATGTAGTCAACGCTCAATAAATTTTCATATAGTGAATGACTCAACATTATCTCCAGGGTTATGCTCTCAACTTGCAATGAAACAGTGAAAATAGTAAATTTGTGTTGTCTTAAGCCACCAAGTTTGTGATCATTTCAGCAGCAAGAGAAAAGTAATGCATATTTTTCAGTGTTGTTGCTGTTAACTGCTTTTAGTTAGTCTGTTTGTTTAGAAGGGTCCACAAGATACTAACTTTGATCCATCCCCTTCTCCGCAGCTTCACTGCACCCTCCTGGTATGAGCTCCTGATATCAACTGCCTGAAGAACACCTCACCCCCTCCAACCACCAGCCTCCCAGTTCTACTCTTATCATATTGCCCCGTCCTTCAAGCCAGCCCCTGATTTTCTAGTGCACAAAGAATAAGACCCACCTGCTCACAAAGCTCCAAACCACCAGCCCTGACCTGTCTCCCCAGCCTTGCCACTGTCCCTCTCTATCTTTCACTCTACTCCAGCTACTACGCTAGAATTTTTTGTTTGTCTGTTTGTCTTGCTGCTCCACAAATGCACCAGATTCCTTTCTGCCTCAGGGCCTTTGCACATGCTGTGGCTTCTCACCCCAGGCCTTTGTATCTACTTCCTTCTCAACATAAATGTCATTACTAGAGAGGCTTCCCAGCACCCTTCCCATCTTGGGAGCTTGTAATGTTTCTTCTCACCAGTTTCCACTCAGGACTCTTTCTCTCTCTTTCACTGGTTTCTACCAAGCTCCCCTGCTGACAATGAGCTCCACAAGGTGAAGGCACCAGATATGTTGTGCCCCAGCATCCATCACTGGAAATAGATAGCAGAGTTGCCAAATGTAAGAACTCCCAGCACCTTACGAAAAATGTTACACCTGCAAGTTCATTTCATCTTCCTTTTTTGCCTTTCAGGATGTACACCCTGAGTGTGACCTCTAGTTTCTCAGCCCAGGAGGACTCAGGCCCACTGGCCAGAGCAATGTCTTGCCAGACCCATCAGGGAGGCCTGCTGCACAAAGCATGGCAATTGGCAGCTCCAGCAACCACAGCCCTGGGTCCCTCTGGACTGCTGAGCCATTCCCAGCCAGCGATTGAGCAGGCCAGGTTCCAGGTGCAGCCTATATAGTTCAACATGGGCTTCTTCTGATGGCAGTCATTTCTCAGAACTCAGCCTGATTGAAGCCGTCTGAGAATTACCATAAGATGTGGGCCTCTTCCTCCCCAATTCTTCTTTCTCTCTCTCCTTTATAGCTGTCAGTCCCACACTGCTATCTGAAGGGTCTCCCCATGTGCACCTTCACCAAAGTGTCCCTCAATCGATCTCTTGCTCATGGACTCATACTGTGGTATCAGCTTCTCAGAGGACCTGACTGACACACCCAGCATCTCCCATTGAGACCTGAGGAGGAGACACCGAAGCAGTCAAGATCTAGGCTTGTTCTGGGTCCCCATTGCAAGGTAGGGGGTCAGGGCCAATGCTGCCATGGGGTGCCCGGGGCACACCAAATGCCTCTGACTGACACACCCAGCATCTCCCATTGAGACCTGAGGAGGAGACACCAAAGCAGTCAAGATCTAGGCTTGTTCTGGGTCCCCATGCAAGGTAGGGGGTCAGGGCCAATGCTGCCATGGGGTGCCCGGGGCTGGCCTGCTTCAAATGCCTGTTCTGGCATCTGGTCCTCTATGTGAGTATTCCTTCTGAGGATGGGTCAGTACTGAGGAGGGTACTTCTGCCCCAAGGTGGCCTTATCCATGTGGTGCTCCTCTCAGTAGGCTCATTTCCATATATAGCAACAACAAGGTAAGGGGGTTGGCCTGGGAATGCAATGAAGGAACATGACCTTCATTCAAACCTTGGAGCAGAGAGTAGCAATGCATGCCTGGGGCAGCTCTGCAAAAGGCAGCCTCAGGCCTTGCCCACTGGCCAGCCCAGTCCATGCCTTCTGTGGGTTCTACATGGGGCGTTTGCACAGCTCCATGATGACAAGGGGCATGCGCTGGTCTGCAGCCTTCTCCTACAACCTTCTCCTGCGAGGCCCTTGGCTGACACAGTTGCCATGGCAATACCCAAGGGTCATGGATTTAGGACCTCGAGCAAACTTGATCTTGATTTAACAGGTAATATTCATCTCTCCTGCTCCACTTTTCAGTCTCCCCTAAGCCACTTCTATTCACATACCAGCAAAGATGCACACCTTCCTCTTAAACCTGACACTTCTCTTTTCTTTTTTTCTTTTTTTAGTTGTTTTTGCTTTTGTTTTTTTTTTGAGAGGTTTTTGCTATGCATGCGCTTGCCAGAAAGACAGAGAGAGACAGAGGGACAGAAAGCAAGAAATCACCCCCCCAGGAGGGATGGCCACCCCATAATCCCTTCTCTATTATCCTCTTGGCATCTTGGGCACGCACACACACGCACCTGGAATGAGTTTAAGCCACTGGGTCCAGGACTTGAACCATGATCAACTACATGGGAGTCCAGTGACATAGCTATTATACCAACTGCTGGTCCCAGACACTTCTCTTTTCAAAATACCAATCAACAGCCTATGGACTCTGTGTTCAGACAGAAGGAACAGGCCCTTCCCAGTCCCTCTCAGTATACAGACATGCTCTGAGCACCTGTGAAGTTGATGCCCTCCCCCAACCCACCTAGCTCCTGGTGGTTCCAATTCCAGGTCGTCTTCCGAT
>NW_006159616.1:18573560-18630476 GCF_000334495.1 Tupaia belangeri chinensis | reverse complement strand
CCCTCTCTCGCCATCTCTATCTCAGCTACCCTAGCCCCAAACCACCTGCTAGGGCCTCCTAACTAGTTTCCCCACTTCCACCTTCCCCTCTACTGTAGTAATCCTCTGCAGAGCAGGAAGCACAGAATGTTCAAAACAATGCTTGTCAACTCACAACCAGGCTTCAAACCTTCAATAACAGTCCCCCTACCCCTGCTGTGGGTAGATAAAAACCAGAGCTCCTTTCTTCTCCACCCTCTTTCGTACCTCGGTCCCTCCTTCTGCTCAGGCCCTTCAGCTGGTCCCCAGGTATATACTTGTTCTGTTCTCTTGAAGTTCTCTGGAATGTATTCTATGAAGCGGGGACCCTGGCTGCCTGCTTCACAATAGAGTGCTAGCAACCATGAGTCCCCAAAACACAACGTTCATAGTAGCTGTGAATGGATGAATAAATAATGGGCAGAGCAAATAAGAAAAGGTTAGGGAATTTGCAATCTAGAGAAGACACACATGTGCACATGCACATAATCTAAGTGGAGGTCTACAGAGTCGCTGTCCTAGTAGGTTCATGCAATCCCACTAATGGCGACCAGAGGCACAGTGGCGGCCCACACAGCTGCCCAGCCCGCTATGGCTGACCCTTCAGGTGCAGGACTAGGAAAGCAGGATTTTAACACACATTCCAGTCTCTTGTGCTTTTTCTGTGAAAGCGTAACTTCTGGCTAAAATAACAACATGCATTATTTATGTAATTACCATAAACACTGTGTAACACAAAGAGATTATTAAAAACCATGGGTACAAGTTATGTTCATCTTTATATTAGACTTAACTGTTTAAGTCAACAAGGAAATACACTCTTAGCTTACAGCCAAAGCCTCAGAACCTATTTGAGTTCTTTCCTAGACTCAGAAACCTCCTGAACAGTCTTAGTTCTGGAAATGACTACAGCTCATGTATTGGTGTCTCTGTGCTTCCTATGACCTATTTGCTAGCTCTAAAGAGAAGGTCTCAGCAGAGGCTCCTTGGTTCTCTAACAGTCTCCAGGGAAATCCTGTTTGATCCTTTTGAGTCCAGATTCAGATCCTGTCATATTCCTCACCTTCGGGACTGTCCAATCTGGTTCATCCAGGCATTTCATGCCTGTGCCCCCATACAGGACAGCCCTAAGCACCAGCATATGTTCATGGACCCTGGGACCCTTTGCCTCTCACCTGCTGGTTGTGCCTTGGATATCAGTCTCTGGTCCCTTGGGGCTACATGTCCCTGGATGTCCTTCCTTCATCAAGACCATGCCTTTCCTACAAACTCTGAACTTATGTCCCTGCTCCTGGTGTCTCCCACCAGTTAGGAAAGCTCTACCCTATCCCAGTCCATGAGGGCCCATCTCAGCCTCCAACAAATCCCTGGACCTGACATGAGCCCACTGCCTCTGTGGGACCTGGTTATAGTTGCAGTAAGACAGAGCATGGTGAGATGCCCACTTGCACAAAAACAGAAACCTGTGTTCCTTCTCTTAGTTGAGTTGTTTTGGATCAGTCCTTCACTATATGTGGGATCTGAACTTCTCTGTATCCCCTCCTATATAAAGTGAGAGTAATAATAGCTTCCACTCATAGGGTTGTTCTGGGGATTAAACACAGTAATACTCTAGTACTTGACACCTAACGAGAGTCTGAGAGATACTGCTAATCCCATAGTCTGCTCTTTGGTATAAAAGTTATTTTACAAAAGTAAACTGATCTGGTAGCCTCTAAAGGGTTGAGCTTTGCTTGTTTACACAGTAGTTACTGTTTTTTAAATGCATTGCAGAAGATCTAGCTCGAGGAGCAGACTGGGGAAGAGGAGGCAGAGGGGCTGGGGGGGTAAGGAAGTGAAGGCCATGTGCTCCTATCTCGGTGAGGTCACCCTTCAGTAATAATCGAAAGCATATTCCCAAGGGGAGAAAAACTCACCATGAGCTTAGGTTAAGAGACCAGGGAACTGCAGTTGAAATGTTTGGATTAGGATGCAAATTTCCCAGGGAGTTTTAATAAAATGTCATTACCTCTAGAGACATACACTTCGGTCCTGTTGTTGGAGGAAATGATACAGGGTTGAGTTTATTTCACAATGATCCCAGGAAAGTGGCAGAAGTGAGTGGGTGTACAGGACAGGCCGTATGTATGCAGACAATTTTTGTAGCTGGCGATGATCACCTCAGGGGGCCATATGTATGCAGACAATTTTTGTAGCTGGTGATGATCACCTCACTGCTGTTGTTTGAAGCTGTCTACAGTAAAACATTCAAGCTATAAATACAGTGTACAGAGTTTCAGTAAGACTAGAAGAATACATTTTAGTGATCTATTGCACCGTATGGTGGCCACAGTTTATAATATATTGTATTTTTCAAAATGGCTAAAAGAATAGATTTTTAATGTTCTCACCACAAAAACACAAGTTGGTAAAATGATGGATATGTTAATTAGCTTAAGAATTTTACATTGCATACATAGATCAAAATGTCACATTGTATCCTATAAATACACACAATTAATATCTGTCGATTAAGTAAAATGTTCTTAAAATTTTGGGAGAAATATAAATATAGAAAAGTATAGAGAAGTCATATACCAAATATGAGTATCCAAGTATCCACCACCCGTAATTAATATACATAGCAGGTCACTTTATTTCTTTGGTTTTAATAAAATAAATTCAATATTTACCACCTCATCCTCCCCCCACCCCCTAAAAAAATGTTTTCAAAGAAAAGGGAGCTAAGACCTCAGGAGTATTTTTCTCTCCCGGGTTCGATCAGAACCCCTCAGGACATATCCTTGTTCCTCGTAAGATGGTCTCACCCTCCAATCTCCCTTCAGCATATGACTGAGTGCCCTCGCCTACCAGCTCCTGAGATTCTTTTTTTTTTACTAAAAACACATGCATCACATAAGTTAATTTACTATTCTGTGACTTTCAGATTGGAAACTGTCCACAAAGCTACTGAGAACAAGTCGTATAGAGATTTCCGAACCCCCGGTGCCCTTCTTCCAGGTCTTCTGCCCTTGCCAGGACTGACAAAATAAAGATCCACGAGGTGGGAGCTTTAAACAGCAGGGACTTATGTCCTCACAGTCCTGGGGGCTGTCAGTCTGAGACAAGGTGACAGTGAGGCTGGGGCCTTGTGAGGCCACCCCCCCTCCCCGGCTCATGGATACCATCTTCCCCCTGTGTCCTCACATGGCCGTCCCTCTGTGTGTCCGTGTCCTGATCTTTAAACAGGACAGCAGTCCTAAGAGAACAGGGCCCACACTAGGTGATCTCTTAACCTTCGTGGCTTCTTTTTTTTGGTTTGCTATAAATGCATGTATGGTTGCCAGAGAAGACAGGAAAAGTGAGAAATCACCCCAACCCCCCCAAGGGCGGGAGGGGATGACCAGGCTGAAATTCCTTCGCCATTCTCCTCTCTGGGTATGCAGGCATATGCCCCCTGTGTTTTCAAGCTGCTGGATCTGGACTTGAAAGGTGCAGTTGCCATGCTGGATCTAGCGCATTAACCTCTACACCATCTGCTAGCTCACCATCATCACTTCTTTAAGGCCCTGTTTTTAAAATATACCATACTCTGGGACCAGCAGATGACATACTGGTTACGTCACTGGACTCCCATGTACTCAGCCGTGGTTTGAGTCAGACCGTATGGCTTAAAACTTACGCCTAGTAGAGTGCATGCATGCCCAAGATCCTGAGAGGAGAATGGAGGAGAAGGGATTGCAGTGTGGCCATCCTCCCTGGGGGAGGGTGATTTCTATCTTCAGTTCTGTCTCTCTGGCGAGTGCATGTACCCTATAGCAAAAATTTCTCTTAAAAAATAAAATGTATGTATGTATGTATGTATGTATATGTATACACACACACCCCACATTCTGAGGTGCCAGCTTAGGACTTTAACAGATGAATTGGGGGTGATGGGAACACTTTAGCCCCTAACATTTTGTTCCACCCAGATACTGTATGGCTCAGTTCACTGTTTTCTAGAGTAATCTCTAGACACTCTACAAAGTGAATGACGTTTTCTCTTTCAATTACTTCTCAAGAGACCATTTTTCTTGCAAAGCCTCTTCATTTTAGGAGGTTTAAGGAAGAAAAGGGGGAAAACAAACCAACTTAAACCTCTGAATTTGAATACAATAAAAATCTCATTAATTTGGGATTACTGTAGGAAAATATTCCAGAATAGTAAAGACTTTCAATGGAAGATTATTTCAGAAGTGTTTTTTAAAACCCAATGGCTGTATCCTAATCAAGCTGAGAAATCCTTCTTAATAAACAGATAAGAATCACTTGCAATTAATAGTATAATTTGTGTGCAAAGAACATGCTGATGTTCTTGACTAATTATTCCCCCATCCATTGTCCTGCCCTTTCCTTTCAGAGGCATTCCTCTAGCAATGGGTTAGCACACCTTGCGAACAAAGGTACACCTCAAGTCTAATCCACAATTAAAAGGAAGCCTGGATGGGTAGAGAAAGAAACCCCACACTCTTTTCTCTCTTGCCCAATCCTGTGGTCTAATCCTCTTCAATGGAAGTTTGGAAGAGCCAGCAATGCTGGCCCCAGGTAACATGCCACACGGGAGTCTGGATTAGAAAAGATTGTGTAAAAATTAATTCATCACATCCCTTTGAGGTAAAATAAAGAGAAGTACAATCAGGCAACAGTAACTCAGAAAATATTTTCTTCTTTAAAGTTAATGGGGCCCACGGTTTTAAATGGAGCCATATTCAATTCTCCCAGGTTTTGCTTGCTTTTAAACGAGGTTATCAACTCCCAGAGCAGCAATTAAATGTGTCAGCAAAGCTCCTACTTAGTGCTACAGAAGCACTTAATTTTCATTAAAAAGATGACATTGTAAGTAATTATCAAGGACAATCCACATTCCTGGGTATTTATATTCATAAGGACAGATTGTAACACAGAGATGCATAAATTACCCAGATCTGTTTCTTTGTTTCATTCTAAGCTAGGCTGCAAACTATTTGACTCTAATTACTTGCTTCCAGTCTTTCCTTTAGGGCCATTGCACAGGACTCTGTTCTTCATGTATTCATATCCCAGTCCACCCCCAACAACGATATTAACCCCTGGGGTATGTGGTTGATGGTTTTTCATTATGGAGTAATTCCTTCCACTCACAACCCTTTTAATATGTGTCCCTTAATTGAAAAAGACAACTTGAGTCAAGCCTCTGTCACCCTTCCACCCCTTGTCACTCCATTGCCTGTGAAGTTCAAAGCTACTGACAACAGCCAGGGTTGTCTGGAGTCCATGTAGCTAGTCAGGTGCTCCACAAAGAGCACTGTCAGAGCTAGCCCTCATAACAGCCCTGTGATGTAGAAGTTAACACCCTACTGGCATGGATAACTGAGAGTCAGAGAGGAAACAATTTCCTCCACGATCATGCTGCTAGAAAGTGGTGGAGTCAGGATTTGAAGTCAGCTCAAAGTTCACCATCTATCTCTCTGCTGTGACAGGTAGGGCTTTCCAAACGATTGGCAAACACGAATGGTGACTATGCTCCATGCCAGGTCCACCCATGTGAGTTCTTAGAGATGGGGATGAAGACATCATAGCACAGAGTCCTCAGAGGCAGAGGTGGACCCAAAAAGTGATGAGAGAAGTGCATCTTATCCAGACTATCAAGACAATCAACTTTCAATAAAGACAGAGAATTTATGTAGTACAGCTATGCTCTGAGTACAGAGCCATGATAGTGTCAATAGAAATAACCAACTCTGCAAAAATAATAATTAACGTGGTTTATTGTTAGCAGAATATGAGTGACCTAGGCCCAGAGAGGAGGCAAAATATGTCTTTCTCAGAGTGATCAGGTACAGGGGTTCTTTTTATTTGATTTTGAGAGTGAGAGACAGAGTTTGGAATTTTGTGAAGAGTTTTTCCATTGGTCTGGCCCCAAAATGTGGGGCATGGGGAAGTGGGGGGGCTTTTAGATTATAGGTGGGTTTATAGTTTTTAGGTTGGTGATTAGAAAAGGAAGGTTGCTGAGATCAGAATAAAAAATACCTTAACAGAGATAAGGAGAATTAATATACATCACAAAGATACTATGCCAGGAACAGAACATAGGAAGAGTTCTGTTACCAATGGGTCAAAATGGTCTGTCAACGTTTGTGGGTGTGACTCTCTCTAGGCCCTCTGGAAAGAATTTTGGAAACAGGAAAAAGTCAGAATTCTGTCCCCAGTAGACAAAATATGAGAGCAGTAAATAAGAAAGCTCATGGACCAGAAAAGGACCTGAAATATAAAGCACTTGGCAAGAACACAGTCCTGGGTCTGCTGGATTCTGGCAAGTAGCCATAATAGAGATCAGGGATCCTATCCGTGGGATGTAATGAGGACCAAGAGTATCCCACAGAACACAGGGCATTAGAACAAGACTTCCTGATTCCACCCAAAAAATGGGACCTCATTTTCCAGCTCATAAGAAAAAAACAAAGATAAGTCTGCAGCTGGTGGTATTAAGCTATGGCTCCAAGTAGGCAAGAAGTACAGTCTTGCCAGTAGGAACCTAGGATCTGAGACATCTCCTCAGACATGGAGGGAATAGGAGCCCTGAGTGCTATCCCAACATTAGGTTCTGAAGAAGAGGCAATGGCCCAACGGAGGTGATCAGAAGACCAATGGATGGGAAGGGATGAGCTCAGAAGAGAGCACAAAAGGAGAAAAAAAAAAGCCTCTCATTTAGAAAGGACTTGAAAACCAAAATATCAAAAAGTAGTTAAGAGAGTGAATGCTAAGAAAGTCAACAAAATCCAAAATGGACAGACAGCAAAAATTCACAGTAGGTAAAATAAATTTCATGGAACAGTCTGACAAAGAGTCTAAAGCAAACAAGGTTATGAGGTACAAAGAGAACATAAATGCCTTATACCTATAAAGAAGAAATTAAGAAATAACTATTAAAACATTAAGTAAATAAGAGTAGATATGATTTAAAAATTCATTAAAATTTTGAAAATGAAAATATGGCCATAGCAACAACAAACTACTAAAAAAGCATAAATTGGTTCAATCTTTCTGAAAAGCAATTTGGGAATACAGTCAGCATTCAGCAAACATTGATTGGATGACTGCTGGATGTCAGGAGCTTTTCCAAGTGCTGGGCATTAATAAAATAGAAAAAAAAAATCTCTGCCCTCTTAGATCCTCCATTCTCTTTGGGGAGACAGACAACATATAGGATAAGTAAGTTTATAGGAAATAAAATCAGAAAACTAACACAGTCCCAGGTCAGATATCAGCCCTAATACTAAGAGGACAACACAAAAAGATAGAGAAATGGAGAATACTAGAAAATCTAAGAGGCAGAAGCTTGGGATGAGAACTTCAAAATATGCCTACCAACTTGTATCAAATCTAAGACACTGCTGACTAAAAGTTCCACCAATATATAATAAGCTTCTAAGACACTGCTGACTAAAAGTTCCACCAATTTAAAATAAGCGAGAAAAAAATAATACTTTCCATTAAATTAAGACACAATATTTTCATAACTTGGGATGCTCATTTCAGACGTGACAAAATAGCTTTTTAAAAACGGACTTAATAAAACTCTCATGCATATATAAAAAGGAAAATATAAACAAAAAATAACTAAAATTTTCTTGAATCTCTTTGACCTTCAGGGTATACCCCTTCTGAATTACTTTTTTAAAGATATTTATTTATTTATTTCTTCCATGAGTTAGAGACACAGAGAGGAAAGAGACAGCACCCCAAAGAAGATCTTGATGTCACAATCCACCCCTAGCCTTCAGTCAGCCCCAGATCATGGGGAAGTGTATGCCTGGTGTACTCAGGCAAATCTCTGAACTTGAACCAGGAACATACCTATGTAAGTTTGCCTTGTAGAACTTTACATTTTGCCACTGTGCTACCATCTAGCCCTGGAATCATTTTCAACAGAAGGCAGACAACATCCATCTTTTTCACAAACAGTGTAGTCCTCTTAGCTGTGAAGAATGCTGGAAATTCTACATTTTGCAAAATAATCCTCCACTGTTCCCCCCAAGATTTTTTAAAAGCCACTAACATTCATTCTATAAGAGTTAACTATCTCAATCCAATGTAGGTTTTGGAAAAACGAACAGAGCTCACATTCCTCTCTCAAATGGTTTTTAAATATTTTCTGAACTAAATCTGAAAGATTGCAGTTGCACAGCCTGCCATCAGAAATAACAAACATAAAATTAAATAAGTAATTTTTAAAAATAATAAAATAATTGACTTCTTTAGGAACTCAAATCAATGGAGAGTCTGTGAATGATGGAGTCCCCCCCCCCATTTGATTTGTTTGAAAATTTTTGCTATAGAATGCATGTGCTTGTCAAAGAGACAGAGAGAGAAATTGAGAAATCACCCCCTAGGGAGGATGGCTGTACCACAATCCCTCCTTTTCTATTCTCTTCTCAAGATTTTTGGCAAAAAAGAAAACAATTAATAAAGTAGGCTTTATCAAAATAAAGAAATAACAAACAAGATGAGCATATACAAACAATAAAAATATTTTAGAGCTGCCACCTAGCTCATAGCTCTTATAAAAAGCCACAAATTATCAGGGGCATTCAATTTTCAGAGACATTAAAATGTGAACAAAAAAATGAATCTTGGGATTAAAATATGTAGTAGAAGTTTCAAAATAATAGATTAGATAATAGGGAGAAGAGATATTTGTAGAGATGATCATTGTTTCTAGCACTGATGAAAGATATGAGTCTTTGGATTGAAATTTCATCCCAATTTCTGAAGAGAATAAATAAAATTAAATTCACATTTAGACATATGAAGTAAAACTGTGAAACATCCAAACAAAAGAGAAAATTCCACAAGGAACAATACAGTTATACTAATGTAGACTACTCATCATAAAAAGATAAAGTCTAGAAGCACTCTAAAGTGAAAAGAAAATAACTGCCACAATAGAATTTCATATCCAACTAAACTATCAGTTACAAGAGAGGGAGAAATAAAGATATCTCCAACTACAAAGAGAATAAAAGAATTTACTTTTTTCCAGAACCTACTGAACTACAGACCTATCAAAGGATCTACCAAAGGATCACTTCAGGAGAGAAAGTGAATCCAGAAAAGTATAGGATGTCAAAGGCAATATAAAATTGAACTAGATAATGGTTCAGAAGAAATTGCACTGTCATGAGAATGGGTTATTTCTCATTCTGGTTATTTCTACCTTGGATTTATACTATTAAATCTTGTCACTGGTTTAATTCATCAGATTAGATGGGCACTTGCCCATAGCAGAAGCACACTAAAAAAAATGTGTTTAATAAGAGACAGAGAGAAGAATAAACAGGGAGGTGACCTAATCACAGAGGATATTGAAGCCCTTAAATGATACATTTTCATCATGATAGTAAAAAAATCTTATTTTAAAATATTTAAAAAATATTATTGTGTTTGCTAATTGGAAATGTATGGAAAAGGGGCAGGAGTATACATGGGTTTCCAGAGTCCAAATAAGAGGAAAGATAGTTAAAATTATGTCAGTTGTTCAGGGATTGGAGAGTAAGATAGACTTGGCAAATATGCCAGAGCAGGCAGAATCAATAGGTCTTGGCAGAGATCATCTTCTCAAAACTCAGGCAACTAATAAAAACAATAATAATGACAATAAATCTCTAGTCTCAATTATATTGTACTTGTACACCAATTTTCTTTTGAGGAATACTTTCCCAAACTGATGCCTTACCTATTTTCCAAACTATAACCACTCTGCAGACAGAACACTGTTCACCCTTCTGGCATCCCCTGACCACCTTCATCATAAAAGCAAGAAGATCATGGCCTTTGTTGACCTTGCATTCATGGTCAGAGCTGGTTCTCTCTTTTTCTGCCTATCATCGGCTAAATTACTTGGATCCAAATGATAAAACTCCATGAGCTTCGTTTTATCTTCAGTAAAATAAGTATATTTAAACCTACTATATCTGCTTCATTCCATTCTTGGAATACTTTATAAGGTATAACATGCTCTATAAATGAAGAGCTGTTGTCCTCAGAAGCAAAGTGGACATGACCCTGGGTCCAGGCTTGAACAAAACTCACGGCAGTAACAATCACAACAGTTCTCCCTGGGAGGATAAACTTGGGAAGAGTTGTGGCTCAGTGGTTTGCTCCCTGCTGGGCCCAACAGTACATCCTACTTTGTCTCAACAAATAGCAGTTGCCAGATACCTGGGTTCCTGTGGAATCCCACTCTGGTTTCTACAGAGTCTTGCTTTCCAGACTCAGCACTTGTCCTCTCCACATTGTGCAAAGCAGCATTGAAGTGAGACTCTGGATTTTGTACCAAATTCAGATGTCAAGATCTTTATGACTCTTGTCTTGTGCAGAGCTAGACTACTAAGAAAATGCAAAGTAATCTTCTTGGAGCAGAAACCTCTCTTTCATTACATTAAGCTATTATCTACTAGTGAATAAGATAATTAATTCCAATTATAGACAGAGAATTCCTTTCCAACACTTGCCTGCTCCATAACCAGAAAAGTTAAAGACCTGTGTCAAGCACAATCCTCCACCAAGGTTGCATCCAACTCCCAATGATCTGGCTCCATCCTGGCTATTCCCATCTTCTGCGTAATTTGTGCATAGTCTAAACCCTTTTGTCGGCAGAGTCTAGGCAGTACTCTGTGCTGGCATTCAGACTCTGGACATGTCCAGGTGGTGAATATGAAAGGGAGACTTGAGGTCTCTGGCAAAGACCCCAATCCATGTCCTCTACTGGGGAATTTGACATCTGAATGACCTGGAACTAGTTGGGGGAAGGGTCCCACATTAGCCTGCTAAAAATACTTCCCCCAAAAAAGAACCCCCTCAACACACACACAAAAGTGTTCCCTTCTGGAGGTCCTGGGAATGCATCCACTTTCAATTGGTTTTGGGTTGTTGGTCAGGTTCAGTGCCTTGTGTTTGTAGGTCCCATTTCACTATCAACTGTTAACCAGAAGTTAGTCTTTGTCCCTGAAGGCTGCCAGAAAGAAGCTCAGCCCTATTGACCTTGATTTTGACCTCACTAGACTAGTAAATGGAGGACACAGCTGAGCCACAGTCTTGGACTTCTGCCCTCCAGAACTATGAGATAGTAAATGGGTGTTGCTATAGAAGCAACAAGAAACTAATACATCTTCTGATCCTGAACTATCCCTCTTAGAAGGTGAAGCATCTTAGTAATTTTTTAATTAGAAAAATATAACAAAGTAAAGAGTAAACTGAGGCAGAGCCTAGTGAGACCAGATCTTCATTGATGGAAGTGAAGACTAAAGTTTCTGAGGAGGAGCAGGAGGTACAGAAGAGGAGAAGAGAAGGGTCTGTCTGTACTGACTCTCATCTAGACCTCTCATTAACCATAATACAGCCAGGGAGTATCTGGTGGGAGACAGTGACTTCAACCAGGAGGTGAAGGGATATTCCTGGTGCTGGTTCCAACCTACACTGGAGCAACTGAGACCTTGTCCTCCTGGCAGCACCTGTTTTGGGAATGCAAGACTCTAGAATTTAGTGAACCTGCTTGACTGGAGACCCAGGATCATCCTACACTGTTGCTCAATCTATCCTTGGTATCCCTGATGCTCAGGAGGAGTGAAGGATGTAAGGAACAACTGAAAGTCAGGGTCTCCTGGGGCACAACCAAGTGCTGGGGGCCTGGAGCAGGCCAACACTAGGTAGAGCTATGTTCACCTCATTTGCAGGTAAGATGGTAGTGTTTGAACACCATGACAACTTGGAGCCTGGTACAAGAGCAAGGCCCAGCAACCAGGAGGTCTTGGACATGCTGACTCACTGGGGCAGAACATGCTCCAGGGCAAGTGCCTGGAGCAAAGCCACCCAGCTCTCCCTTTCAAAATGCCCCTCTCCAGTCCTTGTGTGAAATCAGTCACAGGGCAAGAGACTCTGTAATACTGACCCAGTGCAGGCCCTATGAGGAAGCGGGCCAGGCCACACTCCCCATGCTTCCACAGAGCCAGGTCACAGTAGGTGTCCACAGACATCACGAGATGAACAGCCCAGGTGTGTAGTGTTCAGTCCCTTCATTAGCCAGCTGGGGCTGCTGTAGAAAAGTAGCACAAACAGGGAACAGCAGTTAGCGTAATGGCTATGTTGCTGGACTCCCATGTAGTCACCATGGTTCGCGTCCTGGACCCGGCGGCTTAAAACTCACGCTGGCACGAGTGCGCACATGCCCAAGATCCCAAGAGGAGAATGGAAGAGAAGGGATTGTGGCATGGCCATCCCCCCTGGGGGGGACTTCTCGCTTTCTGTCTCTCTGTCTCTCTCTGTCTGGCAAGCACACACGCCCTATAGCAAAAACCTCTTCAAAAAAAGGAAAAAAAAAGAAAAGTAGCACAAACAGGATAGTTTGAAACAACAGAAATTTGTCCTTTAACAGTTCTGTAGAGCAAAAAGTCCAAATCCAGCTGTCGGCAGGATCAGTTCCTGTGGAGGCTCTGAGGGAGAATCTATTCCATACCCTTCTTCCAACTTTGGGGTCTGCTGGCAATCCTTGTTGACTCTGGACTTCATGATGCAACACTCCAATCCCTGCCTCCATTATTACAGGGAGTTCTTTCTTCCACGTGCATGTCAGTCCCTAGGTGACTGGGCCACCTGGTCACTTGGGTCAGGTTCAACACTCTTGGGATAGAAGGGGTAAAGGGCAGGATCCTGTGGGAGTGGGGACCAATGGGTGACTCAGCAGGCAGTTCACTGTTCAGCGTATTGACTGAGCACCTGCTGTATCTCAAGCACAGTTAAAACACCGCTCTCATGGCCTGTACATTGGTGACAGGTGCTATGGGTGGACTGGCAGACACCATACCATGTAAAATAAGTAGACACAGAAAGACAAATACTGCATGATCTCACCTATGTGTGGAATCTAAAGACATTAAATTCAGGAAACAGGACAAAGGTGATTGCTAGGGGTTAGGAGTGGACGTAATGGAGGGATTTGGATCAAGGATACAAACTTTTGGTTACTTTATAAGTGATAAGATCTGGAGATCTAACCCATGGCACAGTAACCATTGTTAAAAATAATGTATATTATAAATTTGCTAAGAGAGTAGATCTTAAGTGTTCTCACCACACTGACACAGAAACTGCATAAGAGTGGTGATGGATATGTTATTTGTGGTAATCACTTTACAATGTATATGAATATGAGACATCATGTTATATACCTTAAGTATATATAC
Source organism: Tupaia belangeri chinensis (assembly GCF_000334495.1). Classification (NCBI taxonomy): domain Eukaryota; kingdom Metazoa; phylum Chordata; class Mammalia; order Scandentia; family Tupaiidae; genus Tupaia; species Tupaia belangeri. The sequence goes on along the minus strand of NW_006159616.1, from coordinate 18,617,217 downwards.
GTTTTTTACTTGTTGAATATAGCTTAATTAAGCTAGGTGAAAGCAAAAACCAATGTCAGTGGGGAGGAACCATGTGAATCCAGGTGGGCATTCTATGGAAGAAAGGGCCCAAGCAGGAGCCAGCATGGGGGGTTAAGGAGGCTTCTATGGCTGGTATGATGGATGGAGTGGAGGACAGGAGGTTGGTGGATAGAAAGAGTCAGATTGCATAGGCCCTTGTAAGCACCTGTAAGACTTTGACTCTTACATAGCCCAAAATGAGAGGCCCCCAAGAGGTCCCAAGGTTTTCTAGCAGAGCAGGATATTAACAGCATCATTAAGTCTGTGATGCTGGAAACAGACTGTGGGACCAAGGCAACCAGAAATATTAGTCCATTTTGTCTGCTTTAGCAGAACAGCTTAGACTGGCAATTTAAAGGCAAAAGAAATCTATTTCTCATAGTTTGGAAGGCTAAGTCCAAGATCAAGGCAGATGTTGTCTGGTGAGGGCTTGTTCCTCATAGATGGGGCCATCCATGTGTCCTCACATGGTAGAGGGGCAAAAGGGCTCCCTCAGGCCTCTTTTATCTGGATAGGAATCCCACTGTAAGGGTTCTTCCTTCATGACCTAATCGCCTCCCATGGCCCTACCTCCTAATACCACCACAATTAGAATTTCAGGTATGGGGCCAGTCAATGTTATGATGATTAAGGCATCTGGAACTCACATGGCTTATTGCATGGTTCAAGTCCTGGACCTGACAGTTTGAAAAACACATTGGGTGCATGTGTGCCCAAAATCCCAAAAGGAGAAATGGAGAAAAAATTATGAAGTGACCAAACCCAGTGGGAGGTACTTTCTCACTTTCCCTCTTTCTTTCTGTTTCTCTCTGATGAACACCATACACTCTTCAACAAATTTATTTTTTAAAAAAAGATTTTCAAATATGAATTTTGGGTTGACAGATTCATTCACAAACAACACAGGGTAAGAATCTGGCCCCAATGGGTGCTGTTGCAGAGGTGGTTGGAACAGCTGGTTGGAGAAGCTGATGGGTTGGATGTCTTGTGTTAAAAAGGGGAGAAAGGAGGAATTCTGAGGGATAGCCTGAAGAACTGGAAGGACTGAGCTGCTATTAACTGAAATGAGGGCAGTCTCATCGATAAACATTAAGAGCCTTAAAGTAGCAGATGCTGTTGACCTCATAATTCCACTTAAAGGAATTTATTGTAAGGGAATAATCATAAACTTGGGAACATATTACAAATATGGCTCATTAAAATGTTACTTACAATAAAAAATTATAAGTGGCCAACTTAGCCTGCCGTAGGAGTCAGCACATGGTCAGTAGAATGCGTGGTTAATTGACCACCCAACAGCTGTTTCCAACCCCTCCTGCAAGCCCACCTTGCACTTAAGAAATGAGAAAGCCAGGTACTCATCTCTCCAACCCTCTTTAGCTAGGGGAAGCCAGGTGATCTAATTATGACAGATGAATCATGAAGAGATGCATGCTTAGAGTTTTGAAGGTGGCCTTTCCTCTCCCCATATAAGGTCATATGTAATAGGGGCACTCATGGATACTATTTCTTTGCTGTTTTTTTCTACCATGACACAAACACATCACCTGGAGCTGTTGCAGCTATCTTGGGACCATGAGGCAACAAGCCTGAGGAGGAAAAACAACACACAGAGTATGCTAATTAATGCAGATTGGAAGTTAGATCTTGAACATTTGTTGGAATAATTGAACATCAGAACAGATTCCAGCCATTGTCTACCTCCTAATTTTTCATTACAGAAGGGAAGTAAATCACTGTTATTAAGCCACTGTGGGCTGTGTTCTTTAATATTTGTAAACAAGTGTTCTTATCCATTTCTATGTCACTGCTTATCCTGAGCTGATTCTGCCCTGAGTCTCAGAGCATGCCTGGAGAATTGGTGGTCTGAGTGAGGGATAGAACTCATGCCTGTTGGAACAACCTCAGTGCAACAGCTAAGCCTCAGTTATCAAAACAACCTGGAGCCACCTCCATGCCATGAGCGCTAGGGCCTGAATAGTCCATGGAAAATCTGAAAAACTTGTCTATAGTCAGCCTGGACTCAACAACTCCCTGGTGTCTGGCTTGAGGCTCAGTCATGGGATCCTCCCAGCGACCCAGTCATGCAGGTGCTGGTATGGCCTCATCTCATAAACAAGAAGACCAAGGTTGGAGGGCTGCCCAAAGACAGAACTGTGCCTGAGAGAAGCTCAGAACTGACCCAGGAGTGTCTGACTTCTAAGTTTACCGTATACTGCACTCCCTCCCTGTGAAAACTGTTTCCCTGGATACTCTAAAGCCTCTGGTCACACGGAGTCCATTGCAGCCTCTCCTTTGATGGCCAGCTCTCTGCACCCTCAGGCAGGGGGCGACAAAAGCCTGGAGCCTTCCTGTGGATGTTGTGTAACCGGAGACAAACCTCCAGATTTCGGGAGGTAACTGGGGTGTGAACAACAAACTAGGGCTGAGCCAACTGAACTGCAGATTTCTTATTCAGAGCCTGGAACACAGTAGGCACCCAATAAACACACAGGTGAACCAAGTGAAAAATGAGGAAAATGGCTTATTACTCTTAAGTACCTTGAAGGACACCACACAGGGTTCGAGTTATGAAAATGATATATGATATATGGCAAACCCACATATAGACTATTAGCTGGTCATAAAAAATCTCATTTTTAAAGAATACTTTAGATCAGCTGTAGTGGCACAAGCAGGAAGATGCCGCTATACAGCGGCTGAAGCTGCATGGGAAACCTGAGTTCCATTCCCAGACTAACTTGGATAAACTGAGCATTGTGGCATGCACCTGTAATCCTAGCTACCTGGGAAGCTGTCCAGGAGGATCAGCATTTGGTGAGACTCTCAAAATTATCTCTCCCGGGACCAGCAGTTAGCGTAATGGGTATGTCGCTGGACTCCCACGTAATCGACTGCAGTTCGAGTCCCGGACCCGGTGGCTTAAACTCAACGCCGGGTGCGTGTGCGTGCACGCCCAAGATCCCAAGAGGAGAATGGAGGAGAAGGGATTGTGGCGTGGCCATGCCCCCTGGGGGGTGATTTCTCGCTTTCTGTCTCTCTCTCTCTGTCTGGCTGGCGAGCACACACGCCCTATAGCAAAAACCTCTCCAAAAAAAAAGAAAGAAAGAAAAAGAAAAAACATATATATCTCTCTCTCAAGTCCAGCAGTGGTGTAGTGGTTAAGGCACTGGGCTGCCACATGAATGACCATAGTTTGAGTCCCAAACTCCACAGCTTGAAACTCATGCCAGGAGTGTGTGCATGCATGCTGAAAATCCCAAGAGGAGAATGGAGGAGAAGGGATTATAGAATGACCATCTCCCCTGAGGGGTGATTTCTCATTTTCTCTATCTGTCTCACCAGTAAGCACACATGCCTTATAGCAAAAATCTCTCTTAAACAGAGAACCAGCAGTTAGCGTAATGGCTATGTCGCTGGACTCCCACGTAGTCAAACGTGGTTTGCGTCCTGGACCCGGTGGCTTAAAACTCACGCCAGGCGCGTGTGCGTGCGTGCCCAAGATCCCAAGAGGAGAATGAAGGAGAAGGGATTGCGGTGTGACCATCCCCCCTGGGGGGTGATTTCTCACTTTCTGTCTCTCTTTCTCTCTCTGTCTGGCGAGCGCATGTGCCCTATAGTGAAAAACCTCTCAAAAAAAAAAATCTCTCTTAACCACATATAAAAACACGCACACACACACACACACACAAGACCTTTCTCCCTCCCTGCCTCTCCTCTCTCTCTCTCTCTTTCTTTCTCTCTCATTAAAAAAATTAAGTTACAGGAAATTATTTATTCTATGTTAGGTTATAATAAAAATCAAGACCCAAATCTAAGCATAATTTCTCTCTCTCTTTTGTTATTTAGACTAAATAAAGATAATTTAAAAAGTTCATAAAAAATGAAATTAAAGTACAAGTTTATTTTGGAATAAAAAAATTGAAAGCCATGCATACTTTTTTCATAATTCTTGTTTGTCATGAACCATTTGAAGACCCCACATATAAAGAAATGAAAAAGATAAAAATAAAATCTTAACAGTAGCTGTTCTTCCAAGTGGGCTCAAGGACCAATTTTGATTTTATTTTCCCTATGCCTCTATATTCCAGGAATGTTCCAACTTTCTTATCCTGAGCAGAGTCCTTTAAAACTAGAAAAGGCAACCTATCATTTCCATACATGCTCTTGGGTGTTCTGGAATCAGTAGCTGCACCATAGGACCTGCTACTTCAAAGAGCAATTTTTATTGAAATGGTAATGATGAAATTTCTTCTCCCCAAAGATAGCATGTGCATTATAAATACTGCATCCCTTTGTCTAGAAGCTGCCCCACAGGAAGCCACTGGACACAAATTCCCAGTAATAAGAACTGACCCCTGTCTAGTACCCTCAGTCTCCTGTGGGCAGACACTGGCACCTTGCCATGCGAACAAAGGCCCTTACCACAGTGCCTTCTTCTGGACACACCAGCAGAGTGTTGTCATAGCAGCTTCACTGGAAATGACTCCCCACGTGAGGAAGAACGCAGCCATGGGGAGTTTTATGGTGGGGTTGGGTACAGGGTTGAATATGCAGGCGGCATGCTGGGAATCTGTGCTCTGTGTCACATCTTGAGGGACTCAGGGCCAAGAGGGGCAGGACCTAAGTCCAACCTTCTGTCTCCAGGGCAGAAGGCTTGCAGGAGTTCCTAAAAAGGCCTCCTCACTGCTCAAAGGGGAAAGGGTGCCGGACAAGAAACCCAAAGGGGAGAGAGTCTAATGGGTAGGGCACATTCCCTGGCCAGGGCGATGGGGGGTGGGCATCCCAACATAGATGAAGAAACTGCTCTTGGACCTCCAGCCTAGGTGGTGCAATTCATAGTGTGCTGAACTGCAGTGTTGGAAGCCACACAACTGGCCATGGTTTTGGATCTCCATATCAACCTGAAAACATGCTAGACCCTTATGCACATGAGCTGGAGGACTGAGGAAAGGGGATGGCAGCATGGCAAGACCCTGCTAAGGGTCTCTTTCTCATATGCACATTATGCACATGTACTTTTTATCATAAAAGAAGAAGAAAGAAGAAAAAAAAGGAGGAGGAAGAGGAAAAAAAAGAGAAAGAGAAAAAAAGAAAGAAAGAAAGAAAGAAAGAGAGAGAGAGAGAGAGAGAAAGGAAGGAAGGAAGGAAGAAGAGAAATAAAGAAAAAGAAAGAAAGCAACCAAACTTGGAAAAATCTCAGTGCTCTTCTAACAAACACCCCTTCCACATACACACCTATCCTGTGTGTTTCTGAGAAAGGAAACACACCAAACAATGGACAGGCAGCTCAGGGTTGTCTTCTGCTAGGCTTGTATCCTACAGAAAGCGGCCTTCCATGCGGTATCCCTGAGCAGGCACCATGAGGCAAGGGAAGGTCTGTCCCCCAGAGTGCTGCCATCTGAAGTTGATGTCCCAGAGAAGAAGCCTTCTGGGCAGTCTTTTGGTGCTTATCTACAAAATATAAGGTTTAGTCACTCCCAAATTTGGCCAGCCAAAGAAGACTTACACTCTCTCCATGCCCTTTAGAATCCCCACCCCAAAGGTGGACTGCACAAGCCTGCTGCCCTGAGGAGGCAGAGGAACCAGCAATCACCAGCAGCTGGTAGAGAGGGAGGGATGGAGTCTCTCAGATAAGCAGTGGGCCACCAATCCTCATGCCCAACTCAAGTCCTGAAAGTGGTCTTTGGCCACCTTGGTGGTGTGTAGGTAGCAAGCTTTGGGCTGCAACCTTGCACCAAGACTTATCAATTGTGAGGCCTTAGGCTGATTATTGTTCCAAGCCTAGTTTTCACACCAGAAATAATAATTACATTTAAAGCCTACCTAGTGGGCTGGGTCTATAAGAACCATTCAATAGACATGAGTTACCAGGGTGAATAGCACCTACATAAACCCATTTGGTCACTTCTTTAACGAATTAAGTATACTTATCACAGACAGCATCCCAAGTCTTCGTGTAGTCATTCAACAAATATGGTGTAGGTTCACTCTGTGTCTGGCTCCATGCCATGTACCAGGGTAACAGCAACTGGCTCTCATGACTGGGCCCTGGAACCCTGACCCAGAGAGCCTAGAAGCAGCCCTAGTTGCTCCCTTCTTCAGCACCTTCTTTCCCATCAAGACTCCCTTCTTTCATTCACATTTCCTAAGACCCCTGCTCAGAGCCCAAGAGTGGAACTACAGTACAGGAAGGTTTCTAGTCCTATGTTATGACCCAAAGGATTACCGAAGAAGGCAGGTACACACACATTAACAGGTTACTAAAGAGAAATGATCATGGGCAGGAAGACATTTTGATGCCCCTGAGATATAGATATAGATATAGATATAGATATAGATATAGATATAGATATAGATATAGATATAGATATAGATATAGATATAGATATAGATATATCAGAAGGCGGGGGCTCTAGTGTTTTTTTTTTTTTTTTTTTAGAGATTTTCGCTATAGGGTGCATGCGCTCGCCAGACAGAGAGAGACATAGAGACAGAAAGAGAGGCCGCAATCCCTTCTCCTCCATTCTCCTCTCAGGATCTTGGGCACACATGCACACGCACCTGGCGTGAGTTTTAAGCCACCGGGTCCGGGACACGAACCGCAGTCGACTACGTGGGAGTCCAGCAACATAGCCATTACACTAACTGCTGGTTCCCAGGGGCTCTAGTCTTGACATCATATCTCTTTGCTGAGATTTAATTTTGTCACCTGTACTATGAGAGGACACTTGGTCCCTCTGGAAGCAGGAAAGACAGGTGGGGGTGGGGCTCCCTTCCAGGAGTTCAAGGAGAAATGCCCCAGGAAAATGAGCAACCAAGAACTGTGTCCTAAGATTTATTTCTTAAGAAGAATCCCTTTTAATTCCTCTATGAAGATGAGTGGCTTTCTGCATTCTGGGCTGAGCCAGCCTGTCCCATCTATCACCCAGGCTTACTGTACCAGTGAGACTCAGCACTAATTCACATAAAGGGATCTTAGGGCCATTGCTCCCACATGATGATCCATCATGGTCCTGTGCCAAAAGCCCCTCATTGCTGGCAGCCTTTATGTCAGGCACATGTGACCCTAAGAATGAACAGCCCTTAGACCCCATCACACTCTGTGACTCATCTCCATGGCAACCACCAGGGGCCCTCTTGGAACTGGCCTTGTTGGGAGCCCTGCCTCACCAAGGTCCCCATTTCACCTTTTGATCTCTAATTATCCCTGATGCTGGGCTGTAGTTCCTTGAGGGCAGGGCTGCAAGTTCCAGGCCTACCCAATCCAGGTAAGAACACGCTTATACATCTACAGGGTAAGCAGGAAGCAGATAAGACTGAGCCAAGGGCACAGGAGAGGCAGTAGGAGAGAAGAAAAGAGAAAAAAAGGTTCATCATGGTGGGCCATCTAGGCCATTAGAAGAGTTTTGGATTTTACTCCTAAGGATATGGGAAACTATTGGAAGCTTCTGAGCCAAGGAATGATATGATTGCATTTGTATTTTAAAGGATCTGCAGTGGGTGGCATAGTAGTTAAGGCATTGGACTCCCACATGGCCAACCACGGTTCAAGTTTCAGACTTGGTGGCTTGAAAATCATGCCAGACCATGTGCATGTGTGCTCAAAATCCCAAGAGGAGAATGGAGAAGGGATTGCAGTATGGCCAACTCCCTGGGGGTTGGGGGTGATTTCTCAATTTCCCTCTCTCTGTCTCTGTGTCTCTCTGCCAAGCACGCGCATCCTGTGGCAAGGTAAGAACACGCTTATACATCTACAGGGTAAGCAGGAAGCAGATAAGACTGAGCCAAGGGCACAGGAGAGGCAGTAGGAGAGAAGAAAAGAGAAAAAAAGGTTCATCATGGTGGGCCATCTAGGCCATTAGAAGAGTTTTGGATTTTACTCCTAAGGATATGGGAAACTATTGGAAGCTTCTGAGCCAAGGAATGATATGATTGCATTTGTATTTTAAAGGATCTGCAGTGGGTGGCATAGTAGTTAAGGCATTGGACTCCCACATGGCCAACCACGGTTCAAGTTTCAGACTTGGTGGCTTGAAAATCATGCCAGACCATGTGCATGTGTGCTCAAAATCCCAAGAGGAGAATGGAGAAGGGATTGCAGTATGGCCAACTCCCTGGGGGTTGGGGGTGATTTCTCAATTTCCCTCTCTCTGTCTCTGTGTCTCTCTGCCAAGCACGCGCATCCTGTGGCAAAAAAAAAAAAAATTAAAAAAGGGGAGTCTGCACTGTGCATAACAAGCCATGGCTAGAAGGCCATGGAGGGGGCATTGCAGAGTCCACACAAGTAGGAGGATGATGTGCACAAGGAGGCAGCACTACTATTTGAAGGTAGTGTTTATCAGGTGTGCAAAAAGATGGCCCATATGGCACAGGAGGAGAGACTGGGAGGTCTTCTCATGGCTGGCCTAAAGAGAAAGTTATCATTTGCTGTAATGGAAAAGGCCAAGAGAGAGTAAGTAAGTGTGAGGGAAATCATTAGGAGTTCAGATTTATACTCATTAAATTTGAGAAAGTAGTTTCTTTCCCAAAGTTCTGAAGTGCTTCTACCCAGCGATAGTGGGAAGCAAACTGGGCTTTTAGCCAAGTTATTATTATTCTAAAATCTCTACAACATATCCAATACTGCCCCCACCTATCCAAGATCACTCCCGCAATTTTCCCCTGAGTGCCACTGCTTTGAGGTATTCAGTAGAATTCCCATGGACATGTGGAACAAGTGGTTGAGTAGCAAAGTTGAAGTTCAAGAGAGAGTTCTGGGCCGGATATTGCATTTGGAGATCATTACATAAAGATGTTATTCTGAACCACAAAATCGAGATATTATAAGCAAAGAACCCAAGAAATGAATCCCACTTTCTGCAAAATTAATAGAAAATGCAATGGAGATTGAGAAGGTGCCAATAAAGTGTAATGAAAATAGAAATTCTTGTTGTCTGAATGGTGTCTAAGCAGAAGAGAGTGGTCAAATGGTCAAAAGCTGTTAATGTGAATAGTGAGAAATGGTGGCTGGGTTTAGCAACATGGATGTCAATAGTGGTCTTAACAAGTCATTTCTGGTGGTATGATAGAGACAAAAATCTGATTTGAGTGGATTCAAGACAGAACAGGAAAAAAACATGAGATATCGAGATATCAAGATATCGAGTTGAAGATGGAAAGTGAGAATACTTGAATGAGAATATAACACTTTATATTAGAAGTATTGCAGTTATTAGTAAGATAGGGTCTAGGACTTCATAATAGGAGTAATTGTTTGAGGTAATGTAACAGTCATCTATTGCTGTGTAACAAACCACTCCAAAACTTAGTGACTTAAAAAAGTACAATTCCTTATTGTCTTTCACAGCCCTGTGCATTGGCTGGCTTGGCTGAGTTGTTCTTACACTGGGTTTCTTAACCTATCATAGCCATATAATTGGGGCAGAAGACAATCAAAGACTGACAAGTTGAGCATCCTAGTTTGGTGATTAATAATGTCTGGAAGTTGGAGGCTCAGTTTGAGACTGCTACTTACATGCCTACACCTGCCAAATGACTTGGATTATTCACAATGTAGCAGCTGAGCTCTGAGAAGGAGTTTTCCAAGAAAGAATATTCCAAAAGACCCAGGAGTCTTATGGCCTTGCCTCAAGAGTCCTAGATCATCATTTCTACCACCTTCTATTGATCAGGTTACTGAGAATATCTGAGATTCAAAGGAAATTGGACTGGGTTTCACTTCTTCATGTAAGGATCAGGGAAGAAAGAAACAGATGATACCCATTTTTAGAAACCACGTGGTCTTCCTCTGACCTTCCCTCCTTGAGCAGAGAGTCAGGGTATTATATGATAGTGCTCTCAATATTCTTAGAAGTTGCCTTAAAAGGTCTATGAGGAATGCTTTTAAATATATCTGAGGTTCCAACAAAAGATCACACTCTTAACTTATCTTAAGGCCATTTCTTACTTTGAGACTCTTTTTTTAAGTCTAGCCTGCTGGAAATAAGGTTTATCTATCTGTAGTCATACCTTATTAGATATGGCAAAAATAAGCCAGTTTGCACATTCAACATTCTGTCTGGAAATTTCTAAGCCAAATCCATAAATTTATTAGGTATCATTTCTATTTTCCCTGCCAAACTTTCCGGCCTCTGATAAGACCCTCTCCTCACTGACTTTTAGGCCTTTCCTTACAGTTCTTCAACCATTTCTAGTTTCTACCTACCACTTAGTCTCCAAACCAATTCCATATGCTTTAGGTGTTTTGTTTTGTTTTTTAACAGACTTTACTTCCAAGTTTTAAATTTTGTATCAGGGATCTATTGCTAAGTAAGAAATCACACCAAAATGTGGTGGCTTATAACTATTTATTATTAAATGATACAAAAAATGAAAAGACATTTCTTGTTCATGGATTGGAATAATCAATATAATTAAAATGTCAATCCTACCCAAATTAATTTACAAATCCAATGCAAATTTGATCAAATTACAAGCAAAATTCTATAATGAAATAGAAAAACAATCATAAAATTTGTCTTGAATAATGGAAGACCTCATAACCCTCCCCAAAGCAATACTATGCAAAAAGAATAAACTTGGAAGCATCTCATTACCCAACCTCAAAATATATTACTAAGTTGTGACATTCAAAACAGTATGGCACTAGCACAGAAACAGACCCATACACCAATGGAATGTGATAGAAAATCCATATATAAACCAAAAAGAAAACACTAACTGATTTTTTACAAGGGGCACAAGATAATCCAGTAGAGAAAAAAGTCTTTTCAATAAATGGTGCTGAGAAAACTGTATATCTACCTACAGAAAAATAAAAAAATTACACCAGATCTCTATCTCTCACCATTAGAAAAAATCAAAGGTCAAAAATTTAAAAAATGATCAAAGATCTAAATGCAAAGCCTCAAGCTATAAAACTACTTGTGGAAAATACAAGAGAAAGATTTAAAGAAATTGAAGGAGGCAAAAATCTCTTAATTAAGACCCCTAAAGCACAAGCAACAATTCAAAAACAAGAATAGACAAATGGAATTACATTAAGCTAAAAAATCTCTGCACAGCAAAGGAAACAGTAAATAGACAACCTACAGAATGGGAGAAAATACTTACCAACTATACTTCAGATACAAGATTGATAATCAGAATACATAGAGAACTCAAGCAGCTCACCTACAGGAAAACTAATAACCCAGTTTTAAAATGTGCAATAAAGTTATACAAACAACTCTCAAATGAAGACATATGATGGTAAAAAAATATATTTTAAAAACCTTTTATCATAAGAGAAATGTAAATCAAAACTACAATGAGATGTCACCCAACTACAGTTAAAATAGCTATGACAAAAATTAATTAATTAATTAATTAATTCATTAATTAAAATAAAAAGAGTGCTGGTAAGGCTGTGCCAAAAAAGGAACACTCCTGTACTGTTGGTGGGAATGTAAAGTAGTTTAGCCACTGTGGAAAACAATATTGTGGTTCCTCAAAAGTTTACAAATAGAACTACCATATAACCCAGTAATCCCAATCCTGGATATTTGCCCAAAGGACAGAAAATCACTCAGTTAGAAGTGATACTTAAATATCTATATTTATTTCAGCATTATTCACAATAGTTAAGAAATGGAATCAACCTCAGTGTCCCAAAATTGATGACTATGATTTTTTTAATGTGCCACATATACTCAATGAAATATTACTCAGTTATAAATAACAGAGAGATTCTGTCATTTGATATGAAATGGACAAACCTAGAATATTTAATACTAAGTGAACTAAACCAGACTATGAAAGATAACTATGACTACTCTATATACTGAATGTCTGCACTTTATGGAAGAAAATTAAATGTTCAAAGACAAAAAAGTAGAGAGGACAACTGCAGAAGCCAGAGGATACAAGGGGGAGGGTCGAGGGAATGAGAGGAGCTCAAGAAAAAAGGGTTTAACAGACAGACGTATGCATGTAAATAAGAATAGGTTGTGGAATAGCAGACTATGAGAGTTAAAAACATGGATGTTGGACGTAATATCTCTTGAAAATGTGAATATGAAGCCAAGCAGGTAGCATAGTGGTTAAGGCACTGGACTCATACATGGTCAACCACAGTTTGCGTCCCAGACCTAGTGACTTGAAACTCATTCCAGGTATGTGTGCATGCATGTCCAAAATTCCAAGAGGTAAACAGAGGAGAAGGGATTGCAGTGTAGCCATCCTTCCTAAGGGGTGATATCTCACTTTCTGTCTCTGTCTCTCAGCAAGCACATGCACCCCATAGCAAAAAATTCTCAAAAAAAAAGAAAATGTATGATAATATCTTTGACTTGATTATCATACATTGCATGCATGCTTTGAAAAACTATATTATACCTCACAAAGAAGTATAATAATTAAGTGTAAATACAAAATTACTTTTGAAAGAAAAATTTTAAATAACTATTACTATGTTTTACATTTCTGTCCACTGACCAGGCTAACTAAGTGGTTCTTACTTGGGGTCAGTCATATGTTAGTAGTCAGATAACTACTAGAATTGGTATAATCTGAAGCTCAACTGTGATGGACACCCAACATGCTCTGTTACATGGCAGGTAGTTGATGCTGTTGGCTAGTAGCTTAACTAGAGCTGTCAATAAAATTTTCCTCATTTGGCTTCTGCCTCTGTCTGGCTTGAGCATCTCACAGAATGGAAGCATTCTACCTTCCATTGGCCAAATAAATTACTAGGGACAGCCCTAATTTAAGGGGAGGAGAATCAGACTTTATTTCTTGATATGAATAGCAACATTCCTAAAGAAGATGCTGCTACAGAGAAAGATGGAATGAATGGTGGTCATATGTTGAGATTCTCTATTGCAGGTAGGATATAGAAAAGAAAACAGAAACTGAAAGGCCAGGTTATTGGAAGAAACATTTGCATGAATCCTGAATACATCAAAAATAACAACAAATAGTGTTGTGAGAGAGGGCAGGTATCTCATTCTTAAGGGATAAGTGAAGTAGCTTCAGTGTTGTCAAATGCCTTCAACAAGAAATGGGCGGTCTATGACATCAATAACCAAAGGGTGGAAAGAGTTATAAAGAAGCAGAGTTTTTATGTTATTAAAGTTAAACTGGTGTAAATATGAATTACAATGTTATAACTTTATATGTAAAATGTAATCCCCATAGTAACACAAAGAAAATAAATATAGAATATGCATAAAAAGAAACAATAAAAGAATTTAAATACTTCACTACCAAAAAACAATCAAACCCAGAGGAAGAGGACCTTATAGACACTTCCCCAAAGAAAATATGCAAACAGCCAATAAGCACATGGAAAGACTATCAATGTCACTAATAAGTATGAAAATGCCAACTAAAACTACAGGGAGATACCACATCACACCCATTAAGATGGCTACTATGTAAAAAAAAAAAAAAAAAAAGGAAAAAAAAGAAATATGAGCAAGTGTTAGTGAGGATGTGGAGAAATCAGGACCTTTGTGTACCTTTAATGATAATGTAAAATAGTGCAACCACTATAGAAACCAGTGTGGCAATTCCTCTAAAATTTAAAATTGAACCATCTTGGCATCTTAGCCAAGCTGAGCAACAAGTTGGGCCTTTATGCAGGACAGAAGTGTGTGTGTGTGTGTGTGTGTATTAGATATATAGACTCATGCATTATGTGCCTTATTATGTGAGTTGACTCATGCAATTGTGGAAACTAAGAAATCCCACAATACTCTATCTACAAGTCAGAGACTTAGGAAAGCTGTCAGTGTAATTTAGTTCAAAAGCCTGAGAACCAGGAGAGCACTTGTCTAAGTTCCATAATGAAAAGGCCCTTCATAAAAAGGAAGAGAGTAACCTAATATCCTAGTGAACAGCAGGCATCAAAATGTGTCATTCATGGGACCAGCAGTTAAAATAATGGATATGTCCCTGGACTCCCACGTAGTAGACCGCAGTTCAAGTCCCGGACCTGGTGGCTTAAACTCACACCGGGCACGTGTGCGTGCATGCCCAAGATCCTGAGAGGAGAATGGAGGAGAAGGGATTGCAGCATGGCCATCCCCCCTGGGGGTGATTTCTTGCTTTCTGTCTCTCTGTCTTTCTGGCGAGTGCATGCACCCTATAGCAAAAACCTTTCAAAAAAAAAAAATGTGTCATTCACATGTGGATAATGAAAGATAATAACACTAATGTAAGAGCTCACCCAGTGCCAGGCACTATTCCCAGCATTTTGCCAGGCCAGTGACCAGTGAACCCTTGAGGTTATATCAGAATGGCTGGCAAAGAGGGGAGAGGTCCATTGCATCTCCAGAAAGGACTAACAATTAAAAATTCCCTACAAAATCATATTCATCAGTTGGCCTGAGTTTGAGGGGAATTGATGGGATGATATGTTTGTATTCAACTCAAGCAATCAGATGAAGTCCAACCTTTTCACAAAGGGATAAGAGGGTGTTCAAATAGATGCACTTGGGCACTGATTTACTGCATTTCATAAAACCTGGCAAACCATAAAAGGCACTATCTGTATTGAATTTCAGTTCCATAAAGAGATTATAAAACTGATACCTACCTTTATTGGCATCCAAGATAAAGTGTTATTAATGCCCTAATTTTGTTTCCTTGGGATTACAAGAGGTGAAAGAATAAACAAGCATTGCAGCATGACCTGCCTTCCTCTGTGGATTCAAAACAAACTGCTTGTTCCTTCAGATGCTTAGAGCCATAGGACAGGGAGCTAGGACAAGCCTACTCAGGAAAGATGATGCGTGCTATGCAGGTTTTCTCCCACGTCCAAACCTCATCTAAGCAGGGGTCTATGACTCTACCTGTGCAAAGGGAATAGGTGCATGAGTACATAAAAGGAAGTCAGGAGCCAGCCAGTGGTGTGGTTAAGGCAGCTGGATCCCACGTGGCCCACCAGGTAGTTTGAGTCTCAGACCCAGTGGCCTGAAAAGCACCCTAGTTGTGTGTGTGTTTTCATTTCCTAAGTCCCAAGAGTAGAATGGAGAAGAAGGAATTGCAGCATGGCCATTTCTCCTTGGGGTGGGGGTGGGGGGCAGGTGCTTTCTCAGTTTCCCTCCTTTTCTGTTTTTCTCCAGTGAGCACATGCACCCTCTGGCAAAATTTTAACAAATAATAATAATAACATAAAGTAAAGTCAAGAGTCAGTCCTCCATTTCTCATCCCCCAATTAATAACAGCTGGCATTTATGAGCATCTACCATGTGCCAGCAATTACATTATTTTATTTAATCCTCACAGCCACATAGCAACACTGGGATCATATTAACTAATTCCATTTTATGCAGGGTGAAATCAAGACTCAAATTAATATAGTTAAGATTTGAATTCAAATTTTTCAGTCTTCTAAATTCAGATTCTTACTGCTCTGCTGAGAATCCTGACTTGGCTGAGGACTTGGCTGCTCAACGTGGCTCTTCCTATTTGCAATGTTTCAAACTACTTTTCAGACATACATGTCCATTATATTAATTCATTCAATAAATGTGTGTTAAATACTTACTTTGAGACATACATTGTTCTAGGTTCTAGAGCAGCATGGCAAATAGAACAGAGACTTGCTCTCATGAACCTTACCTACAAAATTATGCCACCAAATATTTACATCTCAGTCGGTGATTTTGCTGTCACTTAGAGGATTTTTTTAATTGTCATCTGTTTTGTTTTGTTTTGTTTTGTTTTTAAATTTTCTATACGGTATGTATGTTTGCCAGAGACAGAGAAAGAGGTCAAATTAAAAAGTACTCCCCAAGGGGATGACCACCCCACACTCCCTTCTCCTCTCAGGATTTTGGGCATGCAGGCACATACATCCAAGTGTATTTTCAAGCCACCATGTCCAGGATTTGAAGTGTGCCATTGGCCATGTAGGATCCAGCAGCAGTAACCACCACACCACCTGCTGGCCCTCAGTGGATGTTTTTGTGTCATTCTTCCACATGGTCGTCAGTTCAGTTCAATATGCCACAAAATATAAAGTACCTGCCATGTACCAGGCACTGCCTGTGATGATGACTCTCATCTTCATTTTCCAAATGAGGAGAACAGAAAAGTGA
This sequence comes from Tupaia belangeri chinensis, assembly GCF_000334495.1. Taxonomy (NCBI): domain Eukaryota; kingdom Metazoa; phylum Chordata; class Mammalia; order Scandentia; family Tupaiidae; genus Tupaia; species Tupaia belangeri. The sequence goes on along the minus strand of NW_006159616.1, from coordinate 18,601,069 downwards.
ATTGCCTAAGGTTATACAGCAAGTTATTGCTGAAGCTATGTACAAAAATAACAAAACACTACTATCTCTGGAGGATGTCTCATATGCCAGTCACTATGTTAGCACTTTATACGTCTGATTCTTACAATAAACCTAGAGGTACGTATTATTGACCCACTTTACAGGTACAGAATTGGAGCCTGTGACATGATCAAGCTTGATATTTTCCCTTAGAACATTAGGTTCACTAATCTGAGCCTTTTTCTTTACTGTTTAATCTGCTTTTAAACCTATCCAATTAACCTCTCCTTTCAGATGTTATGTATTTTGGCCTTAGAAATTCCACTCAGTGCCATTTTAGAATTTTGTTTGTTTTCATCATTATGTTTAGTTTCCCTTTAAGTTCTTGAATGTGTTCTTAAATTCATGGCCGTAATTTTCCCAAATTTGATGAAAACTATAAAATCACAAACCCCAATAATAAATCATTCAAACAGGATAATACAAAGAAAACAATACAAGGTATTTCATAATCAAATCTGGAAACCTGTCATGAAACAAAAAATTAAACAAAGAACTATTGCTGACTTTTCTTCAGAACAATGCAAACCAGAAGACAATTGCATGACCTTGGCAAAAGGGAAAAAAAGCAACTCTAAACTAGAAGTCCATATCCAGCAAAAATACTTATGCTTATGAGAACAAAATAAAGACATTTTCAGTTTTACTATGAATGAAAATCTGGCCCTATGTAAATTAATAATGAGCATGTAAATGATAAATATGTGTCTAAACATTAAAGATTTTACTTTTAATTTCTTTAAAACATAAGGTGCTGGGCACCTTAGCTCCAATACCACCTGCTGGCCACCCACATGGCCAACTGTATTTTGATCCCTGAACCCAGTGGCACATGTGCATGTATGCCTAAAATCCTGACAGAAGAGAGGCTTGTGGTATGGCCATCTCCCTGGGGGATGATTGCTCACTTTTCTACTTTCTCTCTTTCTGGTGAGCATACGTACACTATGATGACCATACCCCATTGTTCCCTTTCTCTCTGGGGAAAAAAAGTAAACAATTGAAAAAAAAAAAAAAAAAAAAAAAAAAAAAAAAAACCAGCAACAAAATAAAAGAAAATTGATGGGGTCAGCAGGTGGTGCTGTGGTTAAGTCTCTGGACTCCCACATAGCCGACCATGGTTCAAGACCCAGAACTGACAGCCTGAAAAATCACACCAGGTGCATGTGTGTGCATGCCCAAAATCTCAAGAGGAAAATGAAGAAGAGATTGTGGTGTGGCTATCACCCCTGGGGGTTGACTTCAAACTTCCCCCTCACTGTCTCTCTCCAGCAACCACACACATCCTATGGCAAAAACCTGAAAGAATAAAAATTGACTATCTAAAGAAAATATAGTGGGACCAGCAGGTGATGCAATGTTACATTGCTGGACTCCCATATCGACCACGGTTTGAGTCCCAGACCTGGTGACTTAAAACTCATGCCGGGCACAGGTGCATGTATGCCCAAAATCCCAAGAGGAGGATGTAGGAGAAGGGATTGAGGTATGGCCATCTCCCCAGAGAGTGATTTTTCACTTTCTGTCTCTCTGGTGAGCACATGCACCCTATAGCGAAAATCTTGCTTAAATAAAAAAGAAAATATAATAATAATTCACATGTTTCTTTAACATATATAAGTATATGATAACAATAGCACAAAGAAATTCAGCAAGGTCACAAGGTAAAATGTCAATCTGAGGGAGTTTTCAAAAGTTTGATGAAAATGCAGATTTTGAAAAACACAACACATGGACTTAAATTTTTATTTGCACCTAAATAAACTCATATTAACTTGTTACATGTCTGAACAGGATCTAGTTTGAGGCACTATGAAAAACAAGACATCAGTTTGAAAATAGAACCAATCAGAACAACATAAATTCTGCTAAAATTTAAGCATAAGCAAACATTAATTTATAGTGAAGTTTAAGTGGAAGAATGGTGAAATCATTAATATTTGATGAAAAGTTTATGAGGACAATATTCCAAATAAATTAGCAGTTTACAAATTTACAAATTGTTTTAAGAAGGATAAGACAATGCTGAAGATTTCACTCAGTCACATCAGTATGTAAGGGAAAAAATCGTATTTGTGCCTAGTTGAAGAAGATTCATGGCTCTCAGCAGAAACAGTAGCCAATAACATTGATATCTCAATTGGTTCAGCTAACATAGTTCTAACTAAAAAATTAAAGTTGAGAAAAGGTTGGCAACCTTCAGGTTGCCAAAACAGTTGTGCTTAAATCAGCTACACATGAGAGCAGAGCTTTAAACAAAACTACTAAACAAGTAGAATCAAGATCCTGAGAAGACTGAGTCCTCCATGGGAGCTGAGATGTAGTGCTTTCAGGGAATAGGAGAAATAGAGATTTTCTGCTGGGAAGTTACCCTGATAGAGCCCCCTCTAGCCTTCTTTTCTGTCTCTTTCAATCTCTCTGTCTCTCTTCATTTTTAATTTTTCTTTTTTAAAATTTTTTAAGATAAAGTATTTTCTTAGCTCTGAAATCCTCCTATATCTTGTTTATAATCTCCTTTCCTCTCTTTCATTTATGAGAGGCAAAAAACGCAGGCCTTCAGAAGAAGAATGAGTCCTCCATGGGAGATGGGATCTAGTACAAGAATACTGTGGTGCGGGGGCCAATAGCGTAATGGCTATGTCACTGGACTCCCATGTAGTCAACCGTGGTTCGAGTCCCGGAGCAGGTGGCTTAAAACTCACGCCGGGCGCATGTGCGTGTGTGCCCAAGATCATGAGAGGAGAATGGAGGAGAAGGGATTGTGGCATGGCCATACCCCCTGGGGGTGATTTCTCACTTTCTGTCTCTCTGTCTCTCTCTGTCTGGCAAACACATGCACCCTATAGCAAAAACCTCTGCAAATAAATAAATAAACAAATAAATAAATATTTTGTTGGTTTTTCTTCTCTTTTCTCTCTCTCTCTTTCTCTGTTTTCTTACCCTTTTTCTTTTACTTCATCACTTTGCTGCTCAATTTCCATGCACTGAGTGTCTAGACAGGTCTTAGTGAAATGTAGCAAAGCATTCAAATACTATCAGGGTCAACATATTCCTCACTTCTCACTGAATCTGCTGCACAAAGGGAGAAAACCAGAATGGCAAAGAGTTTGCAGATCATCTCCTCTTACATGGCTCTCTGATCACTCAGATTGACTTCTAGAAATCAGGAAGAAATGAATAACCCATCAGAAGACTAGAAATCACAGCAGAGGCACAAGAAATATGAGAAATGAAGAAAATACCTCTCTCCCAAGGGAAAAAAATAACTCCTCTTTATCCACAGACAGTACACTGTAACTCACAGAAATGTCTGATAAAGAATTTAGAATAGTTATAGTGACAAAGCTAACAGAGATGGAGAGAAGAGAGACAATGAACTCCACAAGAGACTGGAGAAAATAGCCAATGAGTTCCAGGAGGTGAGGAAGTTCTTGTGAGTGCTGAAAGAGGAAATACACACCATAAAAAAGAACCAGTGGAACTGTTGGAGATGAAGGCTATAATACAAGAAGTCAAAACCTCCCTTGAAAGTATTAAAAGCAGATTAGATCATACGGAAAATCAAATCTCAGGTGTAGAAGACAGAATCACTGGACTAGTAAAAATCCACCACAAAGACTGAAAAAATAGCCCAAAAATCAGAATAATATAAGAGAAATACTAAATACCACTAAACGTTCAAACATCCGGATAATCAGTATCCAGAAGGTGAAGAGACTGATAAGGGCATTAATAATCCATCCCATAGGGACCCCCAGTTAGCATAATAGCTACGTAGCTGGACTCCCATGTAGTCGACTGCGGTTCAATTCCCAAACCCGGTGGCTTAAACTCACTCCGGGCGCGTGTGCGTGCATACCCAAGATCCTGAGAGGAGAATGTAGGAGAAGGGATTGCGGCATGGCCATCCCCCCTGGGGGGTGATTTCTCGCTTTCTGTCTCTCTGTCTCTCTCTGTCTCTCTGGCAAGCGCACGTAACCTGTAGTGAAAAACCTCTCAAAAATAATAATAATAATCCATCCCATAAAATCCTGCAAGAAAACTTTTCAAACCTGGAGAGACATTCAAAGATCCAGTCCCAAGAAATACAAAGGACCCCAAATAGGATTAACCCAAGAAGATCTTTTCCAAGACACATTATAGCCAGAATGACCAAAACGACAGATGAAGACAAGATACTAAGATTGGCAAGAGAGAAACATCAAGTTACCTACAAAGGATATTTCATTAGCCAACAGTGGACCTCTCATTGGAAAAAATGCAAGCAAGGAAAGAATGGGAAAATATATTCAAAGTGTTGAGTGAAAAAAATTTCAACCAAGAATACTATATCTGGGGCAAGATTATCTATCTTTCATATGGGAAGAGAAGACAAGAACATTCTCAGATAAACAAAACCTGAAAGAATTTACTGACACCAGACCAGCTCTCCAAGAAGTTCTGAAGGGAGTGCTATCCCAGGAAAATGAAAGTCAGACACACAGAAATAAGAGTTCTAAAACAACTAAGAAAATGGCCAACTTAGTGGTAGTAAGGAGTCCAGAGTTGAACGCTATCTTCCAGAATTTAAACGGGAAGCTCGGACCACAACAGAAGATCGATTAAGTACATGAATCTGAACTGGTGAAATAGAATTTTATGACTTTTGACTAAAACATTATTGATTTTCTTCTATGCTTTCTTTTCCAGAGTGAAGAATTTTTTGTCTCCTCTTGAGTTGTGGACAGGTCCATGTACCTATTATTCGAATGGAATCCTAATCTGTTTCCTGTCTTTGTGGGATTGCTGGATCAAATGGTAGATGCATCACCTCTCAATAGTCATTGTTTTGTACTTTGGGTTCAGGATCATACTGGTAAAGCCATGTGTCATCTGTTACATTTTTTTCCTATGAAATTCTTTAGGATTTTGATTCTTTTTTAAAAATTTATTTATTTTACATTCTTTCACTGAACATCATCACAACATACGAAATGTGATTTCTCATCCAGAATACACTGTATAGTGTCTTAATTTATATATATATATATATATATATATATATAAATTAAGCCACTATACAGTGTATTCTGGATGAGAAATCACATTTCGTATGTTGTGATGATGTTCAGTGAAAGAATGTAAAATAAATAAATTTTTAAAAAAGAATCAAAATCCTAAAGAATTTCATAGGAAAAAAATGTAACAGATGACACATGGCTTTACCAGTATGATCCTGAACCCAAAGTACAAAACAATGACTATTGAGAGGTGATGCATCTACCATTTGATCCAGCAATCCCACTTCTGGGTATCTATCCAAAGGACAGGAAAACGCTCAGTTGGAAAAGTGCTTGCACATCAATGTTTATTGCAGCATTTTTCACAATTGCTAAGACATGGAATCAACCTAAATGTCCACAAACTGATTAATGGATTGGAAAAGTGTGATATATATACTCTATGGAATACTACTCAGCCATAAAAAATAACCCTGGCATTTGATAGAAAGTGGTCAGATATGGAAGATCTATTGCTGAGTGAAGTAAGCCAGGCTATGAAAGAAAGGTATTTTATGTATCCACTTATTATATACCGACTATCTGCACTCTATGGTAGAGTGAAATATTGGAAGACATAAAAGCAGTGAAAGTACTTAACGAGAATAAGACAGTGAGGAATGGGGGGGGGTGAATAGAAGAGGATAGAGAACGATAGCAAGAGAACAAATACAGAGGCAGGACGTCAGTGGGAAGCACATATGGCTTACTACCTGTTGATGATGACATGTATAGTATTCTCAATTGGATTGGTCAGAGAACTATTTCATGATAGGTAAAGTCTTTTTACAAGCAAAATGAGAAATAGTGATTGACTGTTTAAAAAAATAATAATTAGAATAATAATAATAATGATTGGGAAAAACATTGAAAAGATATTGAATGATGAAGTGGGGAGATTAATGTCTCTGTATTGACTGACATGCATGGCATTCCCTTTTGAAAAAGCAATGTAATATACTGTGAAGTTATATGTAATCCAATGTAATATAAAGAAGATTATGATGATAATTAAAATTAAAATTAAAAAAAATTTTTAAATTATTACTATATACATTAACATTGACTGGTAACTTTCCATTTTTGTGTCTGTTAAATGTTTTGTTCCTCCACATCTGCACTTCCCTCCCTCCCTCTACTCATTGACCACTACTCACCCATGCTGTCTCTACCATCTTCAGTTGCTCTCCATACTTTTATATCATCCAATCTTTCAATTTCTGCCATAGAGTGCAGACATTTGTAATATAGTAAGTGGGGACATACAAGGCTTCTCTTTCATAGTCTGGCTTGCTTACCACAGTATTAAATTTTCCATATTCACCCACTTTGCATCAAATTTCAGGGTTTCATTGCTTTTTAATGGCTGAGTAGTATTCCATAGTATGTATGTGCTACATTTTTTCAATTCATCCGCCCTTGGACATTTCGGTTAATTCCATGTCTCACCAATTGTGAGTGAGTAATGCTACAATAAACATGGATGCGCAAGTGTTTTTCCAACTGAGGGTTTTTCTATCCTTTGGTTAGATACCCAGGTGTAAAATTACTAGGTGATATGGTAGTTCTATTTTTAGGTTTTTTAGAAACCTCCATATTGTTCTGCACAATGGCTGTACCAATTTACATTCCCATCAACAACGTAGGAGGTTTCCCTTTCACCACAGACTCACCAGCACTTATCATCATCATTACTATTATTATTTTGCCATAGGGCATGTGCACTCACCAAAGAAAAGGAGAGACAGAGAAAGACAGAGACAGGGAAAGTGAAAAATCATCCCCTGGGGGATGGTCATGACACAATCCTTTCTTCATTCTCCTCTCAGGATTTTGGGTATGCACACACATGTGCCTGGTGTGATTTTCAAGTGGCCAGATCCAGGATTTGAACCATAGGTGGCCATGTGAGAGTCCAGCACCATAACGCTAGGCCACTTGCTGGCCCTCAGTCTTCTTTTTTTTGCCATTCTGACTGAGGTTAAGTGGTATCTCATTGTAATTTCGATTTTCATTTTTCTTATGGTAAGAGATGATCATGTTTTCATATGCTTTTTGGATATTAGTATGTCTTCCTCAGAGAGTTCTCTATTTAGCGCATTTGCCCATTTTATAATTGGATTTTTTTATGAGTAAGCTGCTGAAGTTCCCTATAAATTCTTGTTATCAGTCCCTCATCTGAGGCATAGGCTGCAAATATATTCTCCCATTCTGAAGGTTGTCTTTTCACCCTAATTGTTGTTTCTTTTTCTGTGCAGTTACATGTGGCTTTAAGATCCCCTATCAAATGGGCTGCCCTAATTTCAAACACCTCCAAGGTGTTTCTTCCTTTCAGAGTCAATTAGTTCCACCCACGCCCTTTATTTTGGGGATCCCTGGCAAAATATGAATGGAGAATGAGAGAGCTTTAAGAGAACAGAAGAAATGATGGAGAAGGAGATGGAGGGGAGAGAACTGCTGGGAGGATCTGCTTCTAGAGCTGCTCTCTAGGCCCTGTTCTCTTGCCCTAGCTGTGCTGTCTTACCAGGGAGATGTCCCCAGTCACCACACGTGAGTCAGTCAAGTCAGATATTAGAGAAAACTCAAACTTTGGTCTCCCAACCCTTCTTATGGGGAACTTCTGGTGCAGGCAAAGCCTAGAAGTCATTGGTACCCATGCCTATCTTTTCATTACTCAAGATATGCCTTTTCCTGTAGTCTCACAATCATTATTGATGTCTATTTTTCTGAGGATTCTGGGCTCAGAGAGTTTAGATCATTGCCCCTAAGGACACAAAGCAAGCTACTGCTGAGCAGAGTCTTTCTCCAAAGCCTGTGCCCTTTCCTGTGACACTGTAATAGCCATCAAATTTACTGAGCTCTCTATGAGAGGCTGAAGTTCACAGCTGTGAAGTCCCCTGCTCCAACCCTCCCACCTCGTATGCATGCCCCAATGCAGAGGCTACCTGGGCAGTGATGGGTGATTCTAGTATGCACTGGAAGCTGGATGGAAGGGTTCTTCACTCCAAAGGAAGAAAGGTTAATCTTCAGGAGGCCTCTGGTGACAATCTGTATCACTAATGAAATTACTGGCAATAATCTCCTAAAACCATGACTGAAACGTAGCCACTCAAGGTGCATTAAATCCTAATCATTTTCAGTGACTGAGCAGCAGAATGCTGCATGAACTGAATGTAGCTTCCACTGCTCCAGCTCTAGGTGTCCTGGACTATCATCCCCTCCTCTTTTGCTGGTGACAATTACACTGCTCTGCACAGCTGGGAATGTGCTGCATGGATCTCCCTTCTTGACATTTGCACCTTGGCTATCTCATTTCATCATCCAGCCATGGTCAAGTTCCAACAAACTTTTTGCCCAAATTAGTTAGGGACATCAAAGAAAGAGAACCAGCGGCAGATGCATGGGAAAGCTCAGGTACCTTTGGGAAGAGTGCTGCCCTTGTTAATTGTATTTGTTGATTGTGATTTAATGGTTCAAATTTGCAGGAAGGCACCACAATTTCTCATTTAGCTCTGATGTTTGTAAACAAGATGTGGTGCTAGGAGATTAAAGTAACAAGACAGCCTTTTCTGTTTCACCAACTTACTAGTAGGTTTCAGGGCCCTTGGCTGAGCCCTACCTAATTTACCAAGACCCAGAGGGCCCCCATCTAAAAGGGACTAAGGGACTAAAAAGACAAGAGGATTGGAGCCAGCAGATGGTGTAGTGGTTACATCACTGGACTCCCACATGGCCAATCACAGCTCAAGTCTGGGACCCCGATGGCTTGATCTATCATCTCTCTGCATTTCCTAACCATACAGGCCAGAGCAGAAAGAAATGTCAAGACATGATGACAGTAGCTGTTTCAGGTGTGGGATGAAATCCAGGATATTCTATATTTATTTGGCAAATGCTGAGCTCAATCTTCTGCACATAGTATCTCAACTCTTACAAGAGGCTACTTATGAGGCCTTAAGAGTGTTCTTTTACACCTGTGTTAACAGGCTCAGAAAGCTTCCACAGGGACACACAGCTATTCACTGGGAGCATCACCATTTATGTTTAGCCTCTGTGGCTCTAAAGCTCAGATTTTTAAAGTGATCTTTTCTTTTGTCCCTCTCCCATAATTAAAATAAATACAGGGGACTTAAAAAGTTTGTGGAAGAATGGAATTAAAATATAAGTTTCTTTTGTGTTAAAAAAAAAAAAGAAATCCATACATAGTTTTTTCACGACATGCTTTTCCATAAACTTTATGAAAACCCCACCTCTCTGGAGCCTTCACATTATACTTAGAACTAACTGCATGGACACTCATTCATTTAACCTCACCACAGCCCTGGGCACAGCTGCCCATAGCTGTGAGCATTTTACAAAGGAGGCTGAGAATTACACACAGGCCACTCTAAAGTCAGCCTGGAAGGAACTGGAACCAGGGAGTATTCTAAATTCTTCTAGATCTACAGAGAGAACATATCATATTTATCAGGCTGTCTAGTGCTGTGTTTGACTGACATGGAGACCCAATGCCCAGGGAGTGTGGGATTAGCTACAGAGACATAGACCTGAACAGGATTGAGTTCGGGTCCCAGATACCCCATTAAGTGCTGGGCAGCCTTATTTACTCTCTCTGAGCCTCAGTGTCACTATTTGTAAAATAGGGACAATAGCACCTACTCAGTGTGAAGATAAATTATGAGACTTATATACAAAATGGGAAATACATGCACAATGCCTGGCAGGACACAAACTCTCAAAATATATAGCTCTTACTTTATACGTGGAAAAGAAGCAAAGTCAGGCTCTATTCAGGGAGGGGGTAAAAAGGATCTAAAAACACTAGTAAACCTGTTGCAGTAGTCAGCTCTCTTGTCACAAGTCAGGTGAACCTTAGAGATTGTGGCTCCGATGCCAACCTACAAAGCAGTGCTCCTAGAACTGTGGGTAGCTTAGCTTTGACTCAGAGGGACGAGTTTAGAAGCAGAGTCTCATTGCTGACCTGCAGGACAGAGGGCCCGGGGCTTGGTGGGGATATAGAGAAATCCAGACTGATGCCAGAGATCCTCAGGGAGGTCAAAGCCAGCAGCCCTACTGAGGCCAGGAAAATGTATCCTCAAGATCTTCCTGAGCCTGGATTTCATCCCACACCTGAAAGGGCCAGTCCTACTTCTCAGCCTGGCAGTGGCTTCAACTGTGATCTGCCTTTGTCCTCACCACATCAGCCTCAACAACATCTGAGGTACGTTCCCAGAACCAGAAGTCTGAAGAAAGACATCAAGCAGGCACACAAGCTGCTAAAGAAAGCCCAGGATTGGAGCCAGCAGATGGTGTAGTGGTTACATCACTGGACTCCCACATGGCCAATCACAGCTCAAGTCTGGGACCCCGATGGCTTGAAACTCAGGTTGGGCACATGTGTATGTGAGAGAAGATTGGAGGAGAAGGAATTGTGACATGACCATACCCCCTGGGAGGTGATTTCTCACTTTCTATCTATCCCTCTGTCTCTCTAGAGAGTTCACATCCTATAGCAAAAATCTCCCGGGGTGGGGGCGTGGGGAAGGGGAAGCCCAGGATCCAAGGAAGGCACCAAACTACTGTGATATCAGGGTCTCTGGACACCAGCCTGCCCTGCAGCTCCCTGATTCAACAACATGGAAGATAGACTTTTCCAGAACAGCCTTGAGGCCAAATTAAATAAAGCACCACACAGCTTTATTATTCACCATTTGGTGAGCAATAATTGGGCATGACCTCATGTCCAAAATAGTGGAGTGGTTGTTATTGGGTTGTCAGGAAAGTCAAGAGGCATTTTTGCATAAAAAATATGTCATGACTTTTCCGACAACCTAATACAATGCAATCATAAAATAAAATGTATTGAATATAAGGTTGGAGGAGAATAATGGCCATATTAAATGTTTTTACTTTTAATATATAAACTATTTTTAAGTATTTTTACATTATGAGACATATTGTACATGCAAGAATGTGTATGATGCACATAGTCTGAGATGCACATCATTTAAGAAGGTCATCAGGTGTGGTCCCATTGAAGCTCCCTAAGTGGTTCTCCTTCAATATAATCCTCTTTTACTCCCCCAAAAGGCCTACATTTTACGTTAATCTCTTCCTTTCCTCTTGTGTTTTCTATATACTTGTGCATGTAGTCAGCCCTTCAGATCTTCAAGTTCTATATCCTCAGATTCAATCAAGCAAAGATTGAAAATGTTATGTTGTTGCTAACATGTACTATGTAGTTAGGACTACAGTAGTAGTGCCTGTACTGACCATGTACAGACTTCTTTTTCTTGACATTATTTCCCAAGAAACACAATCTAATAAATATGTATGTGGTGTTTACATTGTAATATATATTATAAATAACCTAGAGACCATTTAAAGTATGGGAGGGCGCCAGCTGGTGGAGTGGTGGTTAAGATGGCTACATCCCATGGGAACCAGCAGTTAGCATAATGGTTATGTCGCTGGACTCCCACATAGTCGACCGCAGTTCGCGTCCCGGACCTGGTGGCTTAAAACTCACGTCAGGCGCATGTGCGTGCGTGCCCAGGATCCCGAGAGGAGAATGGAGGAGAAGGGATTGCGGTGTGACCATCCCCCCTGGGGGGTGATTTCTTACTTTCTGTCTCTATGTCTCTCTCTGTCTGGCGAGCGCACACGCCATATAGCAAAAATCTCTTAAAAAAATAAAAAAGATGGCTATATCCCACATGGCCAACTGCACAGTGCAAGTCCTGGACCCAGGGGCTTGAATAACATGCTAGGTGTGTGTGTGTGTGTGTGTGTGTGTGTCCAAATTCCTGAGAAGAGAATGGAAAAGAAGGGATTACAACAGGCCATACTCCTGGGAATGATTTCTCTCTCTCTCTTTCTCTCACTCTCACTCACTCTCTCACTCAGCAGTGTATGCATCCTACAGCAAATTTTAAAAATAAAATAAAATATGTAGGAGGATATGCATAGATTATATGCAAATACTACACCATTTTTTATAAATAACTTGGATAACAATGTATTTTTGTTAGCCACAGGGGTTCCTGGAACCAATCCACTTGGATACTGAGAAACACCTGTTTTCCTAAACAATAAGTTTATGGTCTCATTTTCTAATCTTCAATTTAATAAAGTAAATTGCATTTGTATGTTCTTCTAACCTGTTTTTACTACCCAACATGGTTTTTAAGAGTCATCAATGCTTACATATGTGTATCGTTCATCTCTTTCAAATTTGGTGTGTCTGTGCACCATGATTTCTTTAGTCACACTATTGTTTGTGGGTATTTAAGTTATCTGTTTCTCTTCTACTACAGACGAGACTGCTGTTAGCATTTGTACATCCTAGAATGTTTCTGGGGTTACATATAAGGACTTGGAATTGCCGGTTTGTAAGGTAAATGCAGCTTCAAAATGTATTGGACAGCAAATTGGTTCCCAAAGTCCTTGATTTCTAAAGCAATGAATAAAAGCTTCTGTTTCAAGCCTACCCAGTTCCTGAGATTATCATATGTATTAGCCACCATCCCAGCAAGAAGTAGATTGCTCCATGAAGAGGCATTAATGAAGAGACAAATTCCCAAAGCATGGCCAGGGTTAAGAGAAAGAACAGAGGAGATGAGGGATGCTGAGACCACGCCCTGGGGTAAAGGGACAGTGAGGGGCATGTGTTGCCAGAACTTACCAACACTGGAAGCTTGGAAGAGGGTGGACCCATAGGAGCTCTGGAGAGAGGCAGCCACACAGGAGGGAGAAAAGAAGTTCTCTGAATTCTCTCTTCCCACCCACCACACAGTCCATGCCCAGAAGAAATCAGCGGGCATGGGTCCTGGTGATATAACCCACAGGGGTCAGCCTGAAAAGACACAGAGTACAACCAGGAAGCGCTGGGGAGGTGGGTTGAAGAATAACCTTTCCATTATATGTGTTCCTATCTTCTGGAGGTGAGATGTTTCTTATTTTGATTTTGATCTGCATTTTGATCCACAATTACTAAAAAGAATGGACATCTTTCATGTTTTATTGGGAATTGGGACTTCTCCATGAAATACTCATTTGATTCATTTGCCCACTTTTCTTATTGACTTGCAAGATTTCTCTGTATCTTCTAATCCTGTGTACTCATCTGTGTACTAATTAATCCCTTATTAGTTGTACAGGTAGTAATATTTTCTTCAGTTAGTGGCATACCTTTTTCCCTCCATATGGTATGTTTGGATAAATTTAAGTGTTTAGATTTCAACATTGTTAATGTTACTGATTTTTCATTTATGATTTCCTTTATGGGGGTGAGGAAGGTACATGTGTATTAGCAGTGTGGTTTCTTGTAAGTCTTGTTTAGTAGACTATCCCCTCCCTAATGCATATGCTCATGCTTTCATTCTTCCATCTGCTCTTCCAGAAGTCTTTAAGTTTCACTTTTAAGTGTCTGATTTTCATGTATTATTTCTGAATATCATGAGAGATGTGAGTGTATACTTTCATTTTTCCACAGGAATAAGCAATTGTTGGAGCCAATCAGTGGCACAATGGCTCAACAAAACTAGATCCACATAGGAAGGTCCTGGGTTTACATCCTGAGGCCTCCATGTGCACACCAAGTACATGCACTTATGCCCATGATCATGGCCAGCTGACGTTGGGGGTATACCTCTTTCTCTCAGAAGAAATAAGTAAATAAATGTCAATTAATTAGTTAATTATCTTTTTAAATAAATGATTGTTTCATATTACTGGATAATTGAGTAATTGATTAGCCCTTCCTTGCTCCACTGATTATCAATGCCTGCCACCTCTGCAATGTATTGTTTTGTCTATCTCTGTCTGGATTGCTATCGTTTTATAATAAATCTCAGTATTATTATTGTACATTAAAATAGGTGAGTTTCCACATTTCACATCTATTCTTCAGGGATATTGTGGATATTTTTGTTCCTTTCCTTTTTTTAATGTAAATTTTGAAATCGCATGTCAATTTTCAAATACTACCCTATGATGATTTTGATTGAAATTACACTGAATCTGTAATTGGAGAGGGTTGACATGTTTATGATATTATCTTCTCCTATACATAAATATGCAATTTATTTAAATATTTTATTTAAATATTTTCAGACATTTTCAACAAAGGTTTATAATATTCAGTACAAAGTTCTTGCATATCTTTCAATTTTTTTCCTGGACTACTTTCATTGTCACTGATACTTGCAAATTATATAGCTTTTAAGTTGCTTGCTTTATTTTTTTGGTAGAGAGGTTTTTGCTATAGGGTGTGTGTTCTCACCAGAGAGACAGAAGGAAACAGAGAGACAGAAAGTGAGAAATAACCCCCAGAGGGCATGGTCACACCACAATCCCTTCTCCTCTGGAATTTTTGGGTATGCACACACACACACACCCAGTGTGAGTTTTAAGCCGCCAGGTCTGGGATTCAAACTGTGGTCGACTATGTGAGAGTCCAGCAACATAACTATTGCACCATCTGCTGATCCCAAGTTAAATGTTAAATCAATTATTGCTGATATATGGAAATGCAATTAACTTACATTTTGATCTTACATTCAGTAAGGTTAAATAAGGTTATATGAGATCAATATAATCTTTAGTAAGGTTAAATAACTGTACTAAATTCTCTACTTAATTTGTATAATTTGGTTCTAGATTCTTTTGTATTTTTCTAAGACAATAAAATCATTTTGCACAAAATGACAGTTTTATTTTTTTCCTTCTTATATGCATATCTTTTATTTCTTTTTCTTGTCTTATTATATTATTTAGTCCCTCCAATATACTGTTTAATGGACATTCTTGGCTTGCAGAAATGCTTTAATTTTGCCATTGGGTATAATTTTTGGCATAGTTTTTTAGAATCTGAATAGGTATCTTGGAGTTTGAGTAAAAAGAGCTTCCATTATAAATAAGTGCAATTTATTACTTTTTTTTTATTCTGTTTAATTTCACCAAGGAGGGAGTGGAGCAAGAAAGCACCACCCACCAGGAATGGTCACACTGCAATTCCTTCTGCATGTTTTGTACATGCACATTCTAGTACCCAGTAAGTTTCTTAAATTACCAGTTCCAGGACTTGAACCATGGGTCAGCCATATAGGATCCAGCCATTTAACCATCACACCATGCCCAGTCCAATAACACAATGGAAGAAAAGTATCTACTGATCAGATTATATATGTATTTTTCCTTTAAATTGTTAACGTAAAAGAAATCATTTATTTGCTATTTTTGCTTTATGGAATATAACCAACTTTGTCACAATAGCTTATCTGTTTTATACCTTGCTGCTGTATTTGGTTAGCATATTTTTAGGATTTTTGCTTCCATGTTAATGTTTGAGATTAGCCCATAATTTCCCTTTCTCAAACTGTCCTTGTTTTGATATCAAAATTATACCTTTCCTACATGTTGATTTTGTAAAACTAACTGAAAAATTTTGTGTAGGAATATTATCTGTTGCTTAAACAGTAAAACCTGAAAGTAAAATTCACTGGGTCCATTATATTCTTTATAGGAATATCTTAAACTAAATTTAATTCCCTTAAGAGTTAAAGGAAAATTCAGATTTTTAATTTCTCTTCAGTCAATTTTAGAAACTAATATTTTCCAAGGATTTTGTCCAGTTGTCTAAATTTTCTAATTTACTGGCTTAAAATTATTCATGGATGGACTATCAGATGGCATAATGGTTATGTCGCTGAGCTCCCATGTAATTGATTGTGGTTCAAGTCCCAAACCCAGCGGCTTAAAACTCACACCTGGTGCATGTGCAAGCATGCCCAAAATCTTGAGAGGAGAATGGAGGAGAAGGGATTGTGGTGTGGCCATGCCCCCAGGGAGTGATTTCTCACTTTCTGTCTCTCTGTCTCTCTGGTGAATCCACATGCCCTATAGCAAAAATCTCCCTTTTAAAAAATATAATATTTTTTGCCTACTTTGTATAAGCTTTCAGTGATATATTATAGAATAAAGTGATTCAAAAGTAGCCCCCAAAATATGCCAACAGTTTGTAAGAGTGTTTAATGTTGAATAACTATTTATGAATTATGAATGATATTTGTTTTCTTCTTTATACTTTTTTATATTTTTCAATTTTCTATAATGAACATGTAGTGCTCTTAAAACCAGGAAAATGACATAAATGTCACTTGCTTCTTTAAAAAGATTAAAATATTTAAGTAAATTAAAGCTGGGATAATTATCAAAGAGCATTTGCTCAGGTTTCCTCTTCATCTCTGTGTTTAACTCTCCACCACAGACCATACCCTGTCCTGAGAATATTTCTCTTCCTTGTTGTCCAATCAGAACTCTCTTAGCAGCTGTTCCATTCCCCTGGCCTCCCTGAGTAACCAATGGAAACTAAACACTGAACAAGGGACCTACTTTCTTCTCCTTGACCATCACCTTCTTATCTGCCAGACCTGTCTGAGAAGTTAGTTCATTCCTGTCCTGCATAAAATTTCCAGGAAGCTCTAGACCTAGGCTGTTCATCCTTAGATAACAAAAAGTCTTGGGCTAGCACCTGGCATGGAGATTGAGGTGCTGAAGTGGTTAGAGTGGCTAGAGTCCCAGACCCAGCAATTGGAAAATCACTCCAGGCATGTGTGTATGCATGTGCAAGATCCTGAGAGGAGACTGGAGGAGAAGGGACTGCTGCGTGGCTGTCCATCATGGGGGGATAATTTCTCACTTTCTCTTTTACACACACATGTGAGTGCATACATCCTATAGCAAAAACTAAAATTAAAAAAAGTATTTCAGTCACTTTTGGTCACAGAAACCTGTCACTTCAATAATTAAAATGTTCATTATGATTTAATAGTCAAAACCCCAAGCATGATTTATGGTTAACATGTCCCATCCAGCCTTTGGGCAAGCTTGAGGCTGGAAGATGGAATAAAAGAAGGGGATATGGCAGCCTCTTGTCACCCTCATCCTACCCCCAAGCTCTACCTGGGCCTTCAGGTTTTATACCACCTAATTGGAGCAGAGAGGCAGATAAAGGGGGAGGCAGGATCTCACATAGCCCACACCAATGTCAACAGGTATTGATCTCTGGTCATGAATTGCCTGCAAATAATAAAAACCAATGTCCATCATTGAGACTTCCTATGGCCGTCCTATTGCCCTCAAGGGAACAAGTACTGATGTGAATAATGTAATTTACATGGTTCAGACTATGTATTTTCTTCTGCAACTCTTCTTGCAGCTTGAGGAAGATGTCCTTTGGCAGGATTTTAAATGTCCCCAGGCTAGCTTCTCTATAGCAGAGGTCTTGAACCTCTGGACCATGGACAGATACTGGTTCTTGGCCTGTTAGGAACTGGACTGCAGGCTAGGGAATGAAGCTTCCTCTATATTTATATCCACTCCCATTGCTCACATTACCATCTGAGTTCCTGTCAGATCAGCAGTGGCATTAGATTCTCACAGGAGTGGGAACCCTACTGTGAACTGCACATGAAAAGGATCTAGGTTGTGTGCTCTTCATAAGAATCTAATGCCTAATTATCTGGAACTGAGGTGTTGATGTTAGTGTTGGGGAGAAGCTATAAATACTGCATTGTGGTAAACTGTATAACTATTTCATTATATATTGCAATGTAATAATAGAAATGAAGTGCACAATAAATGTAATGTGCTTAAATCATCCACAAACCACCCCCATCCCCTGACCTATGGAAAAATTGTCTCCCACAAAACCAATCCTGGTACCAAAAAGGTTGGGAATCACTGCTCTATAGCACCTGCATCTTATCTGGGGGAAATGCTGACACATCCTTTCCCCCACCATTAGCGATGGTCCACTGTTCCTGAGATCCAGGGGCCTCAGGCCGAGCTCCATAAGTGGTTTCCATGAAACCTCCTTGCTGCATATGGAGTGAAGATGAAGATCTCTGATGGGATGTGACTCAGCACAGACAACTCTTGGACATTTTCAGAAACTCAAAGCTCAACTTGTTCAAAATTGAACCACAACCTTGCCTGTCAAATACCAGTTCCCTCAATATCCTCCCCCATCTAGCTGATGGTATCCCTCACAGTCTTACCCAGTAAAAAAATAAAGCCTTCAAACTATGATCAAAATATAACCTTATCTCACCAACCTATGGATGTACCCTGTCTAGGCCACCTCGACTCCCACCTGGTCTTCTTTCTCTGCCTTGCCCTTTGTTCATATGTAGTGCTCAGTAATACCCTGACATAAGCACTTCTTGGTTCTCTTATTCTCAAATCTGACACTAGTTCCCTATGACAATCAGGAACAAAGCCAAATCCTGAAATGGCCTCCAAGTCGTCCTTATGTGATCCACAACCCTCTCATCTTTCTGATCTCACTTTCCTCTCTGCCATCTCCAGCAATCTCACTGTCTCCCCTGCCCTCCCTTAATTTTGTCCAGCTACTCTCAACTGGAGCATTTGCACAATGCTTTCAGCCTGGAACAGACTTACTCAAAAAGGTGCTGGACTAACTCTTTTGTTTAGTTGTCTTAATATCCAGCCTCTGCAGCCTTTCTCTACTTAGGTGCCTCCTCAGGAAAGTCTGCTCTGACAATCCTATTTAATGTTGCATCCTTTTCCCTCCTCCCTACACATGCACATGTGCACATCCACATATGAGCACACATGGACATATAAATCCATCCTAACCAGCTCTCTCTACCTCCCTTATTCTTAGCAGTTTCCACATCCTAACATACCAGATAGTCTACCTCTTTGTTATGTTCATTGCTATTTACCAGCTTCCCCTTTATGACAAGTGGGTATAAGAGGCAAGGACCTGGGTCTACTCTGTTCACAAATGAGTCCTTAATGTCCAGTATTGCCTGGCTGATGGCAACCCTCAAGTCATGTTGGAATCAATGAGCTCTCTCCAAAGAAAGCCTTAGAGTTTCCAGTCAGCTGAGGAATGAAAGCAGGTCTCTGGTTCCTCTACTGTACCTCTCACTTAGGGTCATCCAGTACCTTATTTTAGAATGTAACTAGTTCTGAAACCACCATGACAATTTAGGGTCTCAGTCAAAACTCTGTTAGGAAGAGTCTCTGGGATGATAAAATTCTAGCTACTGACAGTTTCTCTATAGAAGCAAAGCAATAAAGCAGCCAGGAAGCCAAGGCTGAGAAGTTTCAACTATTTATGGGACAGAAGGTATAGACAAAACCCCTCTATTAGTATGCCTGAATTCTCTTTTCCTGCATATCCTTTGTCTCCTTCTCCTGGTCCATCCTTAGTCGTGGTCCTGCATAGAGTCTGTACCTACTCCAGCTTCACAACAGCCCCTAGATTCAGGAGGTCCCCAATGGACAAGAAAGATTACTTGCAACCCCTCTCCCACCAGTTACTATCAGCATCAGAAGTCTCCATCAGGCATCTCTTTCCTAGATGCACTCTCTTTCAGACTTATCTGTGCTATCAAATGTGTTGATTGAAGGCTGATTCATTTGCTTTGTCAGGAACTTACTTAATAAGTAGCTGTAAAGGACTCTACTTCTCAGTGATACATCTTAGCAATGGAATTAAAGCAGGACTAGACACACCTTTTGGAGAAAGATCTGTTTGGATGTTATTCATCTTAGTTGTCTTAATCTCTAGCTCCTGACCAATGTAAAGTCCTCAATTTCATCCTCCTTTGGAACTGAGATTCTACAGGGTTCCTCTCACATTTGGGGAGGAAAATGAGTTCCTCAGAGCTCTAGGCTCTGAAAGTCACTCATTACTTCAGAAATTGATTTCTTCAGAAGAAAATCAGAACTTGCATCCTGCCTTTGTTGGATACAGAAGAGATGGTCCCATTATAAGACCGTTACACCTCTTTGTGGAGCTCACAACTCAGAGAAGTCCCCACTGAGCTAGGAAATGTAGAGTGAGGGGACTTGGGTTGAAGACCCTCAGAGAAAGGAGCCATGAAGGACAGAACTTGCAGCCCCTTGCCTTGGTTTGAACCCTGGCTTCACCACCTATTTGCTGGGTGATTCCTTCCAAGTTTCAGTTTTCTCATCTATTCAGTGGAATAACTCAACACCTGGCTCCCAAGCCTGTTAAGAAATAATTAAGGTAATCCATCTGACCAGTTAAGGTCCTGTGGATGCAAAATACAAAACTGATTCAAGCCAATTCCAGCATTTATTGGGAGGATATAAGAATACTTATTTTTATAAAATGAAAGAGTGAAGTTCCAGCTCTCAGAAAGTATAGGACCAGATGAGTTTCAGGCACCTGGGCAGCAAGAATAGGCTCCTCAGGATATTTTATATAAAACCATTTCCAATTTTTGTGAGAATCAAATTCTGGGAGTCTGACAGGCTGAGCCACTGGGTCAGATGGGGGTGGAGCCTCTTGATTGATAGATCCACTAAGATTGCCAGCAAATGGAGTGAGTTCATTCCCCAAAGCAAAGTTAAATATATCAGAAGGAGTGACCAGCAGTTAGCGTAATGGCTATGTCACTGCACTCCCATGTAGTCGACCACGGTTCCTGTCCTGGACCCAGTGGCTTGAAACACGCTGGTTACATGTGCGTGCGTACCCATGATCCTGAGAGGACAATGGAGGAGAAGAGATTGTGACTTGGCCATACCCCCTGGGGGTGATTTCTCACTTTTCTCACTTTCTGTCTCTGTCTCTCTCTTTCTGTCTGGTGAGTGCACGCACCCTATAGCAAAAATCTCTCAAAAAAATACATATATATAATCAGAAGGAGAATGCATGCTTTCAGGGAGAGGTGGTCAGCCTCTCAGAAGTCAGTCTCTTAGAGAGGGCCCTTCCTCTCAGAGATCAAAGTCCTTCTATGAAGACTGAAGGTTTGAGCCATCAATGTAGATAACCCATTTCTTTAAATTAGGCTTTGGGAAAAACAGATTGGGGTTGGGTGTAATAAGCCATATCTATGTTTAGCATCAAACACACCAAGAGACTTTGGACAACTGCCCATATTACCCCTGAGAGACCAGAACATTGATTCTGTCTTCCAGCTGTGTATCGCTTTGACCTCTTAGGGCATTTTTGCCTCCCTTGCTTCCTTTGATTCTCTCCCATTCTCATCCCACCCCCATCCATACCCCACATCCCACAAACTAGGCCAGAAGAGGACTACAAAAAAAAAAAAAAAAAAAAAAAAAAAAAAGTCCATGTAGCCTTGTGCATGTCACAAAGGAAATGCTCAATACTCTAGCTCTTGCTTTTGTTGTTGTGCAAACTGAGGCCCTTAAAGAGTAAGTGACTTGCATTAAGAAATTAGCAAGGCTGGGGGCCAGCAGGTGACATGGTGGTTAAGGCACTGGACACTCCCATATGGCCAACCTGGACTTGGTTGCTTACTTTCTCACTTTCCCTCTCTCTTGTTCTGTCTCTGTCTCTCTCTAGTCAAATTTTCAAACTAAATAAATGAATAAATTAAATTAAATT
Organism: Tupaia belangeri chinensis; assembly: GCF_000334495.1. Taxonomy (NCBI): domain Eukaryota; kingdom Metazoa; phylum Chordata; class Mammalia; order Scandentia; family Tupaiidae; genus Tupaia; species Tupaia belangeri. The sequence continues at coordinate 18,579,553 of NW_006159616.1, read as the reverse complement.
AAATTAAATTAAAAATTAAATTAAATTTTTTAAAAATAGAACAAAGCAATGGTCCATAGGGAATTAAAACCCATTTCCTGGGGAAAGTAAAGAGTCCCAAATCTTCACTTGATAGAAATCCCATTTCTTCTCTGCCTAGTCCTTACCCCTAGGGTTTCCAGCCACTGTGGCAGACTGGTAGGTTAAGAGCTGAGCCAAGTCACCTGCAATGGGGCCGTTTGATGTCTGGAGCCAGTTCTTTCTCTATATATATACATATATATCCATATTGCCCTCTTATTTCTTCACTCCTCTCCTCTTCTCTCTCTCCCTTTCTCCATCTCTCTCTTTTCTTCTCTCTCCCGTCTTCTCTTATTTACTTCTTTCTCCACCTCCCTCTTCCCCTGACTCTCTTTCCCTCTCTCTCTTTCATCTTCCCTCCCTCTCTGCCTTTCCCCTTCTTCATAAATATCTTTCTTCCCTCCATTTCTTTCTCCTTCTTCTCTCACTCCGTATCTCTCTCCTCCTCCTTCTCTCCCTATTTCCATCTCTCTCTCACTCTCTCTCTCTCTCTTTCTCTCTCTGCCTCCCTCTCTCAGCTCATTAACATTCACACTGCCAGCTCAAGTGTGCTTTGAGGTTCAATGAAGAGAAAATCTTTAGAAGAAGAAATAAGGTCTCCCCAATAGAACCTGAACCTTTTTGGTGACCCTTATATTTCCATTAGCATAAAATATAAGAGATAGAACATTACTTGGTCCTGAAAGGATCCAGTTTCAACACCAGGTCATTTTTCTTTCCTCCTAATAGAAAAGAAAATTAGATGAAATTCAAGGTTGGAGGCTGATTGTTTCTAGGTAGAGTTGATGCCCCAGAAGATGACGTGCCTTTCTGGAGCCTGTCAGTGTATTTTGTAGGGTTTTACCTCAGTGGGAGGGTAAGGCAGAGGGCTCCTTGAAATCCGTTTGTCTCTGCTGTTAAGAGGTAGGTAAGATTTCTACCTGAAAAGAGGGAAGAAAGGGGCAGGGGACTGCCCAATCTTACTGCAATTGATTGACTCACCCAGAGATAACAACTGAACAACCTCGATGCTGTAAAAGACCACCTGGCATCTCCTGTCTCAGGACCACTTTAATTACCCCTGCCTTAAATCCTTTTCCTTTTAAAATTTATTTACTTTTCGTTTATTAGTATTCTTCAATTTTGACTAGAGAGTGACAGGCAGAGAAGTGAATAGTGAGAAAGCAAGCCACCAGGTTCAGGGCTCGAACCATGGTTGGCAATGTGGGAGTCCAGTACTTTAACCACCATGCCACCTTTTCCTTTAAAGTCTCTATTCCCCACCCTTCAGGGCCAATGTAACTCTCCATACCTGGCCCCTTTCCTCCCTTTACGAAACTGAATAAACCTTTTTTTATCCACTTAAAAAAAAAAAGTGGTAGGCAAGATTTCAGGCACTGGAGTCAGATCTCCTGTATTCAAATACCAGTCTTATGAGCACTGGGACTTTAATTGTATTTCAAACTTTCTAAGCCTCATGTTTCTCATCTGTATAGTGGGAATAATAATAGCTACTCCTTTGGTGACTTGTTGTGAGGATTAAATGTAATAGTGAGTGTGAAGTGTCAGTTTGTACCAGATCATGGTTCTGGTAGCTATGACAGAAGTCTTTAGGTGGATATAATAGGAGTCACCTTGACAGCCTCTTTCAGATATCTGGTAGTCACACTAACCTCCACATTTTCCAAATGTGCCTGCTTTTGACTTATTACTTAGTCGTGAAGAAGGAGGGTAAGGTCCTTATATTTGGTCATCCCTCCATTAGAGCCTTTATTCCATGGGTCAAGGAACCATAAGAGGAATTCACCTCTTATCAACAATACCAAATTTTTATCTTGAAACTAGAAAAAATACCAAAAATGCACCCAGCCTTGGGCCTACAGAGAAGCTAGCAGGTCTCACTGAGACCACCACACTAGACCTCATTCTGACCAAAAGGTCATGGGATATAGAAGCATGGAAAGTGGTTATGGATACTGGAGACAGTGTGGGAAGAGGGTGGGAGATGCAGGAGAGTGAGAGGAAAGGAATCAAGGAGAAAAACAGAGTCAAGACATTTGAGAGACACAAAAATGGATGATTGTTGATGATAACGTATACATGTATGCTATCTTCAACTGGATTGATGTGAAGTGTATTCATGTTGGATAAATTCCATTTACAAACTGTAGTGATCTACAGTGATTGAATGTATAAAATAAATTAAGATTTTAAGAAAGAAGAAAGAGGAAAGCTAAAAAAATAAAGATCATGGGATGTGTTATCTCACAATCAGTGCCAAGAGTCAACAATAGGGACTTCCCTTTTACAATAAAGCTGTAAACAGCTCTGGTTTCATCGAAAGGGATAGGAGAAAGAACCCATCAGGTACTTGTGCTTCCATTTGCAGGTCTTTTCTCAAACGCAACCCCCCACAAAAGAGCTTTGAGCCTGTGGACAACTCTCAGGGTTCATGACTCTACTGTGGCATTTTAAATTATGAGTCTAGACCTAAAATTTTATCAACTCATTAATGTGTAGACATCATATTGCAAATTGAATAGACCTTAGTGAGTGGGCTGCCCCTTGATTTTGTTCTAAGAACCCCATGATCAAATTATCATACGAAAGACCTCTGCTTAATAAACTGACCCTTACACTTATCATATGACCACTCCCCCTTCTTTCTCTAACTATTAAAAGTGGCCACATGATATCTTTGCCCCGGGATATTTTCCCATGTGTGTGTGTGTGTGTGTGTGTGTGTGTGTGTGTGTGTTAGAGAGAGAGAGATTTTAGAAGGGAAGGTGACGGTAAGATGCGATGAGCATGACAGAGCTGCTCCATATCCCCACATCCGTCAGTCTTTAAATCCCTTTCTAAATCATCTTAAGACTTTAAGCATCTCATCTTCATTTATGGATAGCTGTTTTTGAGCCCAAACCTGTATTAACTGGCAAGAAAATGTTTCAATTCTCTCTAGGCTAATTAGGCCAGTATATTACCTTATATCTATATAAGGCTGGATTTGTCTCCCCAAAAGGTGTACCCCCAATGCCTATGAATGTGACTTTGTTTGGAAATAGGATGTTGCAGGTGTAATCAATTTGAAGTAAGATCATACTGGGGTGGAGAATACCCTAATATATCATGACTATTTTCCTTATGAAAACAGGGAATTTAGGGGTTGGGGAGAATTCCAGGGAGAACAGCAACACACAGGAAAAACACCATATAACCATGGCTGAAGAGAATGGAGTGATGCGTGTACAAGCCAAGGAATGCCAAAGAGTATGGGCAACCACCAAAAGGCAGAGAAACAAGAAAGTCTTCTTTAGAGCTCTCAAAGAGAACATGAACCTGCCAACAACTTGATTTTGAACTTCCAGCCTCCAGAGCTCTGATAGAATAAGTGTCTTGTTTGTCATCCAATTTGTGGCTGACTTTACTACATCAGGCTTAGGAAACTAATACTATATCTAGAACTCACAATGATCGTATTCATATTTATAAGTTGAACCCGACATAAATTATGTTCTTCCTCCTTTGTTTACCACCATATACCTTCATTCCCATATAGCCATCCCAATTATTCATGCCTGCAGATTTCTTGTAATACAAATGAACAAGATCCTATAGCTCTTTTGTAGTATAATTCTTCTACTGTCATTTAATTTTGCAATTGGTCCCCTGGGACATGCTAAGGAAAGATTCGGGTTATGATTCTGATAAAATTCAGGGGATGATGGGAGTTTATTTTCTCTCACTAGTAAGAGAAACAGTATCCTGAAGGAAGATAGGAAAAGCTTCATAGGACAAGGAATGAGGGCTGTTTCTTCAGCTTAGTTCCAAGGAGGAGACAACCTTCAGGCTAACAAGAGGCTAACAGATTGTCCCACATATTTCTGGCCTAATTTTTAGGTTTTCATTCTTCCCTGATCAGTGCCCTGCACTTTACATTCAAGACTTTGTGCAATTATGAATTTAATTGATAATATAATTCAGCATCCTGCAGCTAAAGCTCTGGAGGTTTTGTTGTTATTGTTTTGCTATTTCTTACAATATGGTCACAGGACAAAGTCCTGGAACTTTATACTATGCTTTGAACTGAATATTGGCGTTTTAAGTTTGACCTTTTTTTTTTTTTTGCATTTAGTTATTCTATATAGCAGAAATAGTCAGTTCATCCCTAGAATACTGAAATTGTTCTTATGTCACATTGTTTTATGGGAATACCAATGTGGTCACTCCCTCCTCATATCTTTGTTCCACTGACACATTGTATTCTAGGTCATAACAGGTAATAATTTAGTTAGCCATATGCTATAGGCCACTGTATTTCCATCCCAGGATATTAACTGACCTTCCCTGCTTTTCATTCTATCCTGTGGCCCTAATTGCTAATGACTCCAATTATCCAATCTCTTTCTTTATAATGTTAGGATGCCCTACTGCATGATAGATGAGCACGAGACTAACCAACAAGCAATCTGCTTCCTTGCATCTGCACACAGCAATATAACTCAGTACATGTGGTATCAGCATATGCAGCATATGCAACTTCTCAGTAATGTCCCCCTCTCCAGAGCCTCCTTCCTGCATTCAATTTTTCAGAAATGATGTTAACTTTGACCCAGCAACCACATGAAAATAGAAAAACCTTTCCAACACTCAAAACAAAGAGAAATAGCTGTTTATCCTGTTTTAGCCACTCTACATTGGGCACTCTTTAGAGCATCTTAGAACTGATATAAATCCCCACACCCTCAATCTATCTCTGAGAGTCCTTTGCCTCCACTCCACATCTGACATCAATTTGTGTATCAGAGTTCTCGGCTGTAAGCAAAGAAACTGGCTCTAGATAAGTTCATTACACACACACACATTCACACACACAATTAGAAAAATACAATGTGCTTTCAAAGTCTTCAGAAAAGTGAAAGACCAGACTTGGTCTTTAAAATGGGCAGAAGCCTAAGGAGTTTCAGAGAGCAGACAGGAAAAGTGATGAAGCAGGGTTCTCTCTCTCTTTTTTTTTTTTTTTTTTTTGAGAGGTTTTTGCTATAGGGTGCGTGTGCTCACCAGACAGACAGAGACAGAGAAACAGAAAGCGAGAAGTCACCCCCCCAGGGGGGATGGCCACGCCGCAATTTCTTCTCCTCCATTCTCCTCTCGGGATCTTGGGCACTCACGCACATGCGCCTGGCGTGAGTTTAAGCCACCGGGTCCGGGACTTGAACAGCGGTCGAGTTAGCCATTACGCTAACTGCTGGTCCCTGAAGCAGTATTCTCTGACCCAGTGCTGAGAACAGTAATAATGAATTCTCCCCACAGTAATCCTCCCTACAGACTCAATGATCTGTGAATGAGTGTCCTACAGTCTGAGGGCAAGCAAGAGACTGCTTCCCATCAAGGTTACTCTCAGCAGGGACACCTTTACAGAAGAAAATCAGGAGAAAACCCATCTTTATTGCACCATAGTTTAGAGAAATGTCCACCTCAACACCCAGGGTTTATTCCACACCTGAGGTCCTGGGCGGCATTGGGAACTATAAAACCTTGCTTTAGGAAAACACAAAATAATGAAACCTCATAAATTGAGATCTTGCTCATAGAAAAGCCAAAACAAGAAAGGTTTGGAGTCTCCATAAAGTATTCTAAAGGGAGCCTGCTGCCAAGAGAAAGTTTTGTTTCCCAAGAACATCTCAAGGAATCAGGCACAGGAGCTTGTGGAAGTAAAAATATTATATATAGAGAGATGGACTATCGTAGTGTCCACTTGGTGTTGGTAATCAGGACAAGGATAACTGAGGTCAGAGTGAGGCTGAGAATTGGATGCCATAGGGGCGGCGGCGAGCCGGGGCCTGCAGAACAGGGAGCAAAACCCCTCCGTGTTCCACGCCCCGGGGCCGCCCGGCCCCGCTGCCTCTCCGGCGCTGGGTGTGTCCCCCGCTCTAATGCCGACGCCGACTGGC
>NW_006159616.1:18572154-18572554 GCF_000334495.1 Tupaia belangeri chinensis | reverse complement strand
CCCCGCCCCCCCTGCCTCTCGGGCGCTGGGTGTGTCCCGCGCTCTAATGCCAACGCGGACTGGCGGCGGGGACCAGCCGAGGTCGCTGTCCTTCCTTTCTCTGGCCAGGCAGGCAAACAGGAGGTGACTCTGGGTCCCGCCCACATTTGCGCGATCGGGGCTTGCGTGGCCGCCGGGCCTGTGTCTGCGCGTGGCTGCTGAGCCAGTGCGTGGCCCCCGGGCCAGCACCTGCACGTGGTCACTGGGCCTGCATGTGGCCGCCAGGTTGGCACATGGCCCCGGGGCCTGAGCGTGGCCTCCGGGCCTGAGCGTGGCCCCTGGGCCTGTGCATGACCGCTGGGTCTGCGCCTGTGTGTGGCCCCGGCCGCAGGCGGCAAACTGAAGCCAAAAACAGGGCGTA
>NW_006159616.1:18498896-18571569 GCF_000334495.1 Tupaia belangeri chinensis | reverse complement strand
AAAAACGGTAAAACTGTTTGTATCATTTTAAAAAAATTGCATATTTGACGACTGCAGCGAGCTGTATGGGCCCAGCTGGGTACTACTTTATAGTATGTTCATTCTACTCACTGGGGTCTATGCCTAAACTCAGACTTGGGTTCATGTATAGGTATGTGTCAGCTGTGCTAGCTATTGGATATATTTAGACTAATTAAGTTCATTGCCAGAACAATTGAATGGGGGGGAGGGGAAGGCAGTTTAGGGCAACCGTGGATGCCAGGGACAATGTGGGAGGAGGATGGGGCATGGCAGAGGGTGGGGGATGGGGAATCAAGGATGGCAAAACAAAAGGCAAGGTATGCAGGACATAAGAATTGGAAAATTATTTGCTGAGAACATGTATGTTGATGTGCTTGATTGAGCCAATGCACAGTGTATTTTGGATGGAAAATTCATTTGTGTGTTGTGATGGTGTATAGTGAATTAATGTAGAGAATGAATAAATTTAAAATAAAAAAAAAAAGAATTGGATGCCAGAGGTATTTACTAAGGGTTTACAGTGTGCTGGGCATTGTGCGTTTTCTCACTTATCCCAATAAGAACCCTTGAGGAGGGATAATTATAATCTCTATTTGACATCTGAGCAAACAGAGGGGAGAAATGCTAAATGACATGCCCAAGTCCTCATCAGGGAGGGGCAGAACTGGGATTTAAAGCCAGTTCCTTTGCTCAGGCTTCAGAGCCATGCTTGGTACTGATGTGTGTCTCTCTGTTATGACAACTGTCACACAATTGACTTACAAAGATTTAGACCAAAAAAATGACTGAGGAAGAAGCTTTCAAAGCGTAATGCTTCTATGCAGGACTCAGATTTTCTCAGACATTCGGAAGGATAGTTGTGATCAATCCCCGCATCTTGCAGAGACAACCCTATGTGGTCAAAGTTTGCCCTACTTCACAGCAAGGTGATCATTATCACCTTTACAATCACTACAGACATTTAAGATGTACATTTCCCCAGAAACCTGTGACGATTACCTCAAATGGGACTTTGCAGATGTGATTAAGCTAAGGATCTTGAGATGGAGAGATTATTCTAAATTATGGTTGGGTCCTAAATCATAAGAGAGCAGCAGAGAGATATTGATGCAGAAGCAGAGAAGACCATGTGACTGCAGAGACAGAGATGGCGTGACAAAACCACAAGCCAAGGAACACCCAGAGCCCCCAGGAGCTGGAAAAGGCAAGAAGCAGATGCTTCCCTGGAGTCTCCAGAAGAATCCAGCCCAACCAACCATATTTCAGCCCCATAAGACTCAGTTCAGAGTCCAGTCCTCCAGAAATGTTTTATGCCAACAGGTTTGGGGGAATTTGTTATAGCAGCCAAAGAAACTAAAACATGATCAAGTTGGTTTGAACATCTGGTGTCCAGACACCCTGCCTCTTGCTGCCAACAAAACCCACATAACATAACAAAGTATCACCCCAGGCACGACCTTGCTCACATAGGAGCAGCAACAGTATATGTTGAATAAAATGGAACACAAGCTCAGCCATGTTCATCCGTCTTCTACACACAGATGCAGATATGTCATGAAGACGGAGACAGGTGGGCTTGTGACGTTGAGGGGAAATTCCTAGCTGGTATCATGCATTTCTTTGTTTCTTTTTTTCTAAGAAACTTTACTAGCAAAATTCTGGACACATATTTCATTCCTGAAAGAACTTACAGAGGTATTTTCTTGCCCTCTCCACACAGCTTTGCCTGTTAAGAAAATAAGAATAGTCATCCAGGGCCTACCCCACAGTCCATCCAACCCGGGAGCTGGTCTCCAAAATTAGTATCCAGGGATGATTTAAAATAGTGATCTTCTTTTGGGTAATTACCAATTTCTCACTTGAGGCCAGTTGTTTAAAATATCAGCATTTGTATAACATGAAATTGTACAAGGCCTGGGGCTCTCTAGTGCAGTTCTGTTAGTGGAGACAAATGAGCAGGTGCCCATACATGCTGAGCAGCAGGGCCAGCTGTGAAGGCTCTGGCAGGGCTGTCACCTGAGAGCAGGATGGATGGAGGAGGGGCCGCTCCCATGGAAAGAAGGTTGGTGGGCAGACAGAGCAAAGCCTGCTGCAATCCCAGGACACCCCTGCTGGAACAAATTCCATGGCACCACACCAAACCAGGAGATGACCCATGTGCCTGCACTAGTTGGCTCAGGCTGCCATGACAAACATCACAGACAGGGATTTAAATAAGTTCTGGAGTCTAGAAGTCCACGGTCAGAGTGTCAGTGGATTTGGTGTCTTCTGAGGCCCCTCCATGCTTTGCAAGTGGTCGCCTTCTGGCCATGTACTCAGATGGTATTTCCTTGTAATTATCTTTGGTGCCTCTTCCTCTTCTTATAAGGACACCAGTAGTTTGGATTAGGGCCCCATCCTTATGACCACATTTAGTCTTAGATACCTCTTGAAAGGCACTATCTCTGAATACAGTCATATTAGTTAGGTATCAATCTAATAGTTTGAAAGAACACAATTTGACCCATTTCAGTGCCACAGCTAGTTTGCCCAGGCTACACACCCAGCCTAGGAGCTTTCTTTTCCCCATGTCCAATCAGTAACTACTACTTGACATGTGTTTTCTCTCACCTATGTCATCTTTCTGAAGAAGGGGAAAGAAAATAGAAACAGACATGAAAACAGTGAAAATTCAATCACCTGGGACCCAGCCAGCAGCCTTCCTGAATTACCAGGGAGTGCTTTTCCCCAACCTAAGAGAGGCAGCTAAAAAGGAAATCTGGCTCCGTAGAGGGCTTGCATGAAAAGAAAAGAGCTTGGAAGGTGTTTCCCGGGGCCAGAAGAGAAGCAGCCCTGTCCCCCACACCTCCCTTACATGACCCTAGAGAACCAAGCCCTGCATTCAGTCTGCAGACCATGTCAGCCACCAACGATTCCATCAGCACCCACAGGGCTTCCCAGAGCCAGGACTGAAACCATGACTTGAGGAGAGTTTCCACAACACCATCTGCAAAAAACTTTCCTTGCCCCCAGTTAACCCCAAAGTGACCAGCAGATTAATGAGACAGAAATCCCTGTTTGGGCCATTTCAGTGACAGAGGCCAGATTCCAATATAAGGAGCGATCATAGACAGCCCAGGGATTACCTGTGTCTATTGATTCAGCTCCTCAGAGAACCTTTTGATTCTGCTCAAGTCTCCTCCCATACAGCTCCCGACTTGAGCCTCTGCCTTTGTCTAATTCACTGGTATCTCTCTCAGAGTGAACCTAAGGATTAGCTAATATTTGCAGATAGAAAGGGCTCCCTCCAGAATAAACATGAATACCATTATGTCTGGGTCCCTGGCTGGCCTAAGAACCAATTGCGAAACTCATGCCCTTTCTGACATAGCCAGGAATAAATGAGAAGGCAGCACTGCCTTGGAAGTCTGGCTCCAGCTCCAGAGCCAGCACACAGAGACTTCTCTGCCTAGGATGGAGAATGGACATCTGTGCTGAAATTAACCCTCAGCCCAGCGATTCCCATGAATGAAGGAGACCACACTGAGCAAACCTTCTTCAGAGTTCCACCAGGCACAGATGAAACTACCAAGGAAGATGTAAGCCCTGGCATAGTCCCACCAAAGTGGCCCCTGACGGGCAGTCCAGGGAGGAAGTAGAGACCCCGGACTTTGAGTTGACAGGCTCATAAAAGTAGATTTGATGTCAGATGCTCAGGAGTGTGAAGCTGCAGTCACCACTTATTCTAAGCCCCAGAGACCAGGAAAAAGAAGAGAATGTGCCCAGAAGCATGTGTATTTCATGCCCTCATTCATCTGGCAAACTTGAGGCTGCCCAGCACTGGAGGGCCTGGGGCTGGGGTACAGAACAGAGGGCCATGTATAAATTAGGCTAACAAACTACTATCCTCTGACCGTGACAAGTACGACTTTTTGTTTTTTGCTTTTTGTTTTTTGTTTTGAGAGGGATTTTTGCTAGTGTGTGTACTCGCCAGAGAGAGTCAGAGAGACAGAAAATGAGAAATCATCCCCCGGGGGGATGGCCACATCACAATCCCTTCTCCATTCTCCTCTCAGGATCTTGGGCATGCATACACACATGCCTGGCATGAGTTTTAAGCCACCGAGTCCGAGACTTTAATTGCGGTCGACTACATGGGGGTCCAGGGACCTAACCGGTCCCAACAAATACACTTTCTAATGACCCAGAAAGCCAGGCTCAAATGTAAACTCTCAGGACTCTTTGAAGTTGGGCATCAGCACATACATGGGATGGCAGCATGAGAGGACTCATCCAGCCTCTGGCCCGGCCCCCACATGCCCCTGCTCTTCCATACCCATTTCTGTCCTGCACAAGGAACATCCTGTCCTGCCTGAGCACCAAGACCACACAAGCCCAGACTCAGTTTTGTCTACACCCTTTGCTAACAGCCTCTTGGCCACTGGTTTGCTCCAGGAAGATGGACTTAGGTGGGCCTTGGAATCTGCTTAAAACAATAGGGCTAGAAATCCTGGGACACTGGTTACTAGAATGTGAACTGAATTGCCTGAGCGGGTCACAGGCTCCAGATGAGTCCACCACCCGGTTATACAGACCCCTTGCTCAGTTACGGGGATTGGGCTGGCCAGGCCCTGGCCAGTTTGAGACTGGACACAGTGTGGGGCCCATCCGTTATCAGCCTCCTCCGCTGATGGACCCTAAGCAAGACACATCTGAGGGATAAGAAGGCAGCTGTCTCAACTCCCTACAGCAAACCCTTTGGGTACAAAGTGAGATGTAAACAAATTAATAATGAGAATAATGAAAATAACAACACCACATTTTCTTAATTCTAAGGCCCACATTTTCGTTTCTCTTTTTAGCTTTTCTGGAATTGAGACACATTTTTATAATCATAATCACAAAGAGGTTTCACAGGCTCCCCAGATGCTATTGTTAAGTCAATGGTGCCCCCTATAGGCAAAGGCATCTTAGAATTGGGGGCTTTGGGAGATAAAGGTGGGACCCTGGTCTTGGCCCTCTCTTGGCAAAGTGGAGAGCTACCGTGCAAGTGTGGGGACCAGCAGGGCCACGTGAGGACCCGCTGTGGGTTTTACAAGTCCTCAGAAGTTGAAGAGTGGGAGGGAGAACCTGGGAGTACTCCTTTCCTCCTCAACTGAAGGCAGTAGGCTTCTTACCTGAAGCAGGGCTCCTTCCTACACAAGATGGTGAATCGGGAGTCTTGGCTTCAACCTTGATTTTCCCTCCCACAGGTGTGAGATGGGCCGGATGTCTCACGGAAGTCACACATCTTAGCCCCACTTCACTGCATCACCACCACAGGCAGGGAGAGGAGGGGAGGGGCCCCGCTTGCTCAGTACCACTTTCACACTAAAGGGACTTCCAACAATCACTCCTTGCTCCAAACAGTAAGTATTCCAGAAAGAGATGAAGTTCATTTCCTCAGAAGCAGGCAGGAGCCAGGCTCGCCCTTTCAATCAATAACTGATTATCTTGCTTGCAAATTCAATTCACTGCTTGAAGCCAGCCTTCCTTGATGGGCCCTGACAAGTCTGATTGTTGTGGCAGAGTCTGTCAAAGGGAAAGGCCTCCCTGGGTGAGGATTTCACTTGGCCCAGCTTGGCAGGAGCTTAGGGAGGGACCCCCTGCTCATGAGAGCCCCATCCTTGGAAAGCAGTGGGGCTTGAGAAAGCTTTATCTAAACTAAGCTATCAGCTCAAAGGCGTAGGAGACAGTCATTGTTGTCCCTGACAGCAGAGGAGAGGGACAAAGGAAATACTCACGTGGGTGGCAGGGAAGGATGCATTTGAGCTGCTGTTGAGATCTGCAAATGACCTCATCCAGGCTACCCTGGATGGTGTTCTGAAGCCTAGATCCAGGCAGGGTGACAGGGCAGCTTCCTTTCCTGTCGTCATGACGCCAGGATACAAGAAGCCTTTTCCATTAATTCATTCATCCATTCACTTATTCATTACCATTTTCCAAGTCTAATACTAGGTGCCCTGGATACCAAAGAATGGAAATTCTTTGTCCTTAAGAGAGATCATATAGCCATTCAATTATTCATTCTGCAAACATTTACTGGGCCATAACAATGATCCCAGAACTTGGCTAAGACCTAGTTTAGAAATAGGACTCGTCTCTACTTCTTGAATTCCTCATTATTTATCGCCATCATCTAAAGCAGCATGAGATAAGGGTCCTTGGAGGGATGTAAAGGTGAGTTTTCAAACCACACAGCCCAGGAGACCTCAGAATTCATTCATGGAGTCCAAAAACGACTACACAAAATTTCACTGTAATTATACCTAAACTATTTTTAGAGTAATGAAAAATCAACACATTTACAAAGGTGTTAAATGAAAAGTTTTGCACCTCGGAGACCAGCAGTCTGTTTCTTGGCTGGCAGGCTACTTTGTTAGTCTCCACCACTCTCACTGATGCATGATTGATGAGGTGTGTCATTGGTCAGGAGACCCATGGGTACACTCTGGCAGCACCCATGTGCAGGCCCCATAAATGCTGGGCAAGGGTCAGGTTCAAGCGCATAAAGCTCATTCTCATTACATAGTGATCGACAAGAACATGATACAGGAGACACAATTATGAGATGCTACCACTCCGGACATTGTTTAAATGCTTACATAAAACTTAAGAGCTCTGGGGTGAGACAGTGGCACAGTAGTAAAATGTGAATCTCTGCAAAGCAATCATGTGGGAAGGATCTCGGTTCAAGTCTGAAGACTTCCCTGACTAGCACACACTTGCCCATGACCTAGGACTGGCTAAGGGTTGAGGGGGTGGATCACAATGTCAAGATCCTGTTGGAGGGTATATGTGTGTGGGGGGCGAGAGGGGATGTGTGTTTGTGGGTGTGACCCATAGAAGAAATCAACTTCAAAAATCAAATAAGAAACCTAAAGAGTTCCTGTCCAACTTTCATCTTAATAATAAGGAACATAAATCTGCCTTTCAAGCGGCAGCACCAGTTTAATTGGAGAGAATATTGAGATTGCAAGGTGGACTTCCAAAAAAATTGTCATCATTTATAACTACATGCCTAAGAGAATCAAAATTTCCCTGACACGGTCCAACGGAAAAAGCTTTTAAAGTAAGTTGTATATTGAACCGTCTTTCATAATCCCCAATTTTAAAATGTCACAAGCATCAAAATAGCTTCGTTGTTTTGACTTAAGAAGTAAATATGACGAATCTTAACAATTAAGACTGAATTGGATGCCAACAAAATATTGCTTTAATCTTTCTTACTTACTTTTTTCTTATTTTTGCTATAAAAACTTTCAAGTGCACAGTGAAGTACAGAGAGTAGTATAATAAACATTTTATATACCTACAAACTCGAATTTAACCCCATGAGTATGTGCTTGCCATGAGAGCAGAGATTGTATTTAATAGGTCGCTAACGAATCCCCAGCTATGTCCACCATGAGTGCTTATTCAGTGAATGATTTCAACACATATTTCCACTTCGTGAGGAAAAAATGGTGTGAGGGCTACAACCCTAGCATCTGGAGCTAGGCTGGTGGGGCTCAGAGCCTGCCTCTTCTACTCATTAGCTGCGACTGAGGTAAGTTCCCTGACCTCTCTGCCTTTTACCCAATGTCCATTGTTCATTCATTGACAGTAGTTGCCTCAATCAATGATTCCACTAATTGAAAAATGGCTATTTTTAACTTTTAACAATTCTTCCACTTTTATTAGCTGAAATTCTTCTCATGAGGACTACCCCTTATTAATCACAGCTCTGTAATTCTTCTAGGAAAAGAAGAATAAATGACTATTTCCCCGTAATTGCTCGTATTCAGTATAAGATTAGCGGCCAGTCAACTCTCTTTCTCTCTCCTCTTCTTTTTCCCCTTTTCTCTCTCTTGCTCATCTATGTCTTTTTCTCACACTCGTCCTTACTTTGTCTTACTCTACTCTTCCTTTTTTTTTTTTTAATCATGAATTTACAGGTTTGTCAACATTGCGGGTGTTGCTATCATTATTTATTATGCTCATATTAACCCAGTTGAACATTGGGAGTCTTGTGCTGCTGGCTCCTGTGCTCTGTCGCTAGAACCCCGATAGGCTTTGGTAGTTTCCTAGCTTTGGGGACATAGACTGATGTTCTACGTAGACTTGTCTTGTTGATTTCCTACCCCTGATCTGGCATCAGACTTTTTTCATCCCCAGAACCATGGTTCCTTTTCATGAGGAATGAAATTTAGAGATCAAAATCTGAATGCTTTTGCTTCTAGACATTTGTAGTAGGCAGCACTAACATATTCTTTTTCTTAGAAAGTATTTTTAAAGAATTATTTTATTTAACTTTATTTGGTTGTTTATTTATTTTAATTTTACCAGAGAGGAGGAGAGAGAGATAAAGTGAGAAAGCAAATCACCAGGTTCAGACTTAAGTCACAGTCGGCCATGTAGGAGTTCAGCGCTCTTAACCACCATGCCACCTGCCAGCCCCATATACATTTTTTGTAAGAAAAACAAAGAAATCTTAGGATTATACTTACTTTTTCAATTCAAACTTACCTTTATTTAGATTTTATTTTATTTCCTTGATATTATAATGGTATCTCTTTTGTTAACACTAAAAATCTTGGGACCAGCAGTTAGCGTAATGGCTATGTCATTGAACTCCCATGTAGCCGACCACGGTTAGAGTCCCAGACCCAGTGACTTAAACCACTTTCTATCCAGGCGCGTTTGCATGCGTGCCCAAGATCCTGAGAGGAGATTGGAGGAGAAGGGATTGCAGCGTGGCCATCCCCCCTGGGGGGGGGGATGATTTCTCTCTTTCTATCTCTCTGTCTCTGTCTTTCTGGAGAGCACATGTGCCCTATAGCAAAAACCTCCCTCTCAAAATAAATAAATAAATAAATAAATAAATAACACTAAACATCTTTATCCTTAATAGTATAAACATGAACCTGCCTTATTTATTCTCTTATATAATTTTTTAGGCGTTTTTACCCTAGGGTGCATACACTCACCAGAGAGAGGCAAAGACAGTGAGAGGAAAAGTGAGAAATTACCACCTGGGGGGATGGCCATGCCACAATCCCTTTTCTTTCATTCTCCTTCCAGGATCTTGGGCTGCACCTTTTCTTTCATTCTCCTTCCAGGATCTTGGGCACATGTGCACATGTACCCGGTGTGAGTTTCAAGCCACTGGGACCAGGATTTGAACCATGGTTGACCATGTGGGAGTCCACCGATATAACTGCTATGCCATCTGCAGCCCCTCTCTTATATAATTTTTTTTAAAAAGAAGAGCAAAGATGTATTTTTCCAGTTGTTTCTGTTTGTTTGTTTGTTTCTAAGTAGGGCAAGTGTGCTATCCAGAAACAGATGAGAGAGAAAGAAAGAGAGAGAGAGAAAAGTGACAAATCACCCAGGGGAGATAGCCACACTACAATCCCTTCTTCTCCGGTCTCTTCTTGAACTTTGGACATGCACACACACATGCCTAGCTTGTTTTTAAAGCCACTGAGTCTGGGATTCTAACTGCACAGTCAGCCATTTGGAATCCAGAAGCCTTAACCTCTATGTCACCTACTGTCTCTACAGTATTTTTAAATATAGTAAGACTTCAAACAAAATTGGAGACGTCTTTGTAGCAGTACTTATACTTTAAATGTATCTGATAAGGAAGTGCAGTCTGAATGTTCATTCTAAAGCAACCTGACATAATTGTTTTTCACTACATATTTACTTCATTTTCAATTGCTATTTGTCTTGGGATTTTAGAAGTTTCTTTATTTAAAAATTAAATGTTATTATTTACATGATGCTAAAATGAAAAACTATAGGACAAGATAAACTCAGAAAAGTATCATTTTTATCTTGTTCTTTCCTCTACCTTCCATCTATTCCTTTAGGGTTAATTTTTATTCTTTTCAAAAAGTAGCAAACTATAACAGTACATGCATTTATGCTTTCATTATTTCCACTTAACAATATATCCTGGAGACCACTTTCTATCTGGTAGATAAACAATTCATTATCTTAATTGAAAAAATAATGTAAATCCAGTAAATAACACATCTTAAATGTAAAATTCAGTAACTTTGGAAACACACACACACACACACACACACACACACACACACACACCAACTTAATCAACACCTCAAGATTTACCTTTAATAAGGGACCAGCAGGTGGTGTGCTGGATTAGGTGTTGGACTCCCACATGGCTGACTAGGATTCAAGTCCCAGACATGGTAACCTGAAATCCACACTGGGCTCTTGTATGTGCATGCCCAAAATCCCAAGAAGAGAGTGGAAGGAAGGGATTGCAGCCTGGTCATCTCCCCTGGGGAGTGATTTCTCACTTTCTTTCTAAAAAAAATTTAAAAGATATACCTTTAATAAAAGACATCAATTAAAATGAGCATTCTCAAGCTGTGTTGTTACCAAGTCTAACATGGTAGCCACTTTCTACATGTGGCTATTTAAGTTTAGATTAATTAAGATTAAATGAAATTTTGTTCCTCAATCACACTACCCATATTCCAAAGCTCAATAGCCTCATATGTGGTGGCTCCCATACTAGAAATCAGATATAGAACATGCAGATGACTATGTTCTATTGATGAGCATTTTTCTAGATGTTTTATAATGTTGGGTTAAGGAGCAAGTAGATTGAAGTTATTTATTTATTCAAGAATACGGATATCCAATTATTCCAGCATTATTATTAAAAAGAACATCCTGGGACCAGCAGTTGGTGTAATGGCTATGTTACTGGACTCCCATGTAGTCGACCGCAGTTCAAGTCCCAGATCCAGTGGCTTAAACTCAGCGCATGTGCATGCGTGCCGAAGATCCTGTCTCTCTCTGTCTTTCTGGCGAGTGCACATGCCCTATAGCAAAAAATAAATAAATAAATAAAAAATAAAAAAAGAACATTCTTTTCCCACTGAATTGTCTATGCATCTTTTTCGAAATCCATTGTCCATATATGTGGGCTTGTTTCTAGACTCATTTTTTACTCTATCCTATCATGAGCACCACACTGCATTGATTATTGTAGCTTCTCAGCAAATCTTAAAGTCAAGTAGTGTGGTTCTAAGTTGGGCAGTGTTCTCTCCTCTTCCATTTTTTGGAACAGTTTGGTATACAGTTGTATTTGTTTTTGGTTTTGATTGTGTTTGTTTCCGTTGGTTGGTTGGTTGGCGAGTTTAAGTCTACTGCTGAAGCCAATCAGACCTGGATTTTATAGGAATGTCTGTTTTTATGTTAAAGATACTGGCCATTTCTTCTCTTTTATTGTTGCTCATTCTGACTCAAAGTTTATTCATTTTATTTATCATTTTAATAAAAACAACTTTTGGTTTTATTGCTCTTCTCTTTATTCTTCTTTTTTCAACTTGATTGTTTTATACTGTTTTCTTTCACTTGTTTATTTTCTATCTAATTTGCTTTTCTATATTTTCTTAGTGTAGAAGCCTAGATTACTAACATGAGACCTTTTCTTCACCTCTAATATTTGAAATTTTCCTCTAAGCTCTACCTTAATAACATTTTACACATTTTGACACATCGTGTTCTCATTTTCACTCAATTCAAGATATTTTTTAAGTTCCCTTTGGCTTCCTCTTTACCCCAGGAGTTTTCTTAGAAATATAGTGTTTAATTTCCAATATTTTAAACATATCTGTTATTGTTTCTAGTTTAAATCTGATATGATCAGAGAAAATAGTTTTTATTTTAATTTTTTAAATACTTGGAATATGTTATGGTTTTTCATAAAGCTCAGAAAGTAGTTTATCCTGATGGATGTCTCATATGCACTATTTAATAAGAATGTGGATTCTACTGTTTTTAGAAGAATGTACTGTAAATGTCAATTAGGTCATATTAGTTGAAAATGTTACTCAGATCTTCCATATTCTTGCTGATTTTCTATTTGTCCTATAAATTACTGAGAGAAGAGTGTTTAAGTCTCCTAATATAAGTATGAATTTGTTTGTTCCTCCTTTAGTTTCATCAGATTTTGATTCACATATCTTGAACCTCGATTGTGATGTGAATTGTCACTTGAGATTACTAAGTATTCTTGGTAACATGACCCTTTCATAAAGTGTTACTCACATTTTTTGTTTGTTTTGCCAGAGGGACTATATGCTTGCTGAAGAGAGACAGAGAGAGAGAGAACAAAAAAAAAAAAAAAAAAAGGAATGTGATAAAGCATCCACACACACACAGGGAATGGTCACATTACAATTCCTTTTCCTCCATTTCTTCCTCCCTTCAGGTCTTTGGGAATGTACACACATGTGCCTGAGGTGTTTCTTAAGCCACCAGGTTTAGGACTTGAACTGTGCAGTTAGCGATGTGGGATCCAGTCACCTTAACTACCATACCATAGGCTGCTCTCAAAGTGTTGCTGCTTTAAAGTTTACTTATTCAGGCATTAATATAATATTATCACAGCTGTGTGTGTGTGTGTGTGTGTGTGTGCACGCGCATGTGTTTGAATGAAATACATTTCTTCTGTTCTTTTACTTTTGACCTCTACAGTGGATTTCTCATACACAAAATATAGTTGGGTCTTGTGTTTTTATCCAATCTGACAGTCTTTGCTTTTTATTTGGTATATTTAGATCATTTACATTTAAAATAATAATCAATATAGTTAAATATAGGTCAACCATGTTATTATTTATTTTTCATTGGTGCCCTCTGTTTCTTGTTCATTTATTCTCCTTACTTTCTTTTAGAAATTTTAGATTGTTTTTATTGTTTTAATTTTTAAATTAGATTTCTGGCTCTTTTTGTATTATTATAGTGTTGCTCAAAGGATTATAGTATCCATACTTAACAATTCATCACCTACTAAGAGTTAATATTTGTATTTGAAAGTTGCTCCTCATTCTCAGCAGTCCTTGATATGTTCAGTCCCTTTTTATTTTAGTCAGTCTGGTATGTTTTATGGTATTTCATAGCAATTTTAGTTTTCCTTTTTGTGTCTAAGAAAAATGTTAAGCATCTTCTCATGTTTTTATTTACTATAGATGTATCATCTTTGGTAAAGTGTCTGTTCAAATCTTTTGCCCATTTTTATTGGGTTGTTTATTACTATTGGGTTTTAATAATCCTCTATATATTTTGAATACATGTTCTTTAGCAGATATATGTTCATAGTATTTCTTTTTTAATTATGAGAAAGACCTGTGACAAGGTCTTGTCAACTGTGGCCCTCCCTTCAACCTTCTAGCCAGTCGGGATTATGGCAGGCGCACCCAGGAAGTTTAGGTTGACTTAGGATCCAAACCCCAGGCCTTCCCATATGGCTCTAGCATTGCACAGTAACACCCAGGTGCCAGAATCGCCACAACTGGGCCCATAATATCTTTTTATATATCTAATGTTTATTAGCATCTGCAAGATTGTTCTCATTCTTTTCCATTTCTGATATCGGTAATGTATTGTCTCTTTTTCATTTTTCATCAGTCTCATTAGGAGTCTGTCCATTTTTGTGATTTTTTCTAGAGGATTTTTGCTATAGGGCGCATGCGCTCGCCAGACAGACAGAGAGAGACAGAGAGACAGAAAGTGAGAAATCACCCCCCAGGGGGGATGGCCACACCACAATCCCTTCTCCTCCATTCTCCTCTCAGGATCCTGGGCATGTACGCACATGCGCCCAACGTGAGTTTTAAGCCACCGGTCCAGGACGCGAACTGCAGTCAACTACGTGGGAGTCCAGCAACATAGCCATTATGCTAACTGCTGGTCCCAATTTTTGTGATTTATTGATCTCAAATAATCTACTTTTTATTTTGTTGCTTTTCTCCATTGTGTATTTACTTTCCATAGCACTTATTTTTGTTTCCATCTTTTTAGTTGCCTTCTTCTACTTCCTTTTAAGTTGGTTTGATTTTTTTTCTCTTTCTTTGAATTAAAAGCTTAAGTTATTGATTTTCAACCTTTCTTAATTTTTTATTGCCAGAAGATGGGTTCACTTACCAAAAAGAGAGGGAGACAGATGGACAGAGAGAGTGGGAAAAGGAAAACCCCCCAAAAAAGGGGTGTAGTCATGTTGCAATTTCTTCTCCACCACTTCTCCATTATTTGAGATTTGAGACTGGCATGCTCACATGTCCAGTGTGTTTTTCAAGCTTTCAGGGTCAGGATTTGAACCATAGTCAGCCATGTAAAAATGTGGAATAAGCTCTCTTTACAACTAGGCCACAGGCTTGCCGAGTCTTTCTTCTTTGTGTGTAAGGGTGTAAAGTTCTCTCTAAGCACTACTCTAGCTATAATCCACAAGTATGATATGAAGTATCTTCATTATCATTTAGTTAGAATTATTCTCTAATTTCCATATTTCTATCATGATTTCTTTTTTGAAATGCATGGTTTAATTACTAAGCAATTGGAGACTTTCTAGTTATCTTTCTGTTATTGATTTCTAGCTTAATTACACAATGGTCAGAGAATGTACTCTGAATTATTTTAATCCTTTGAGCTACTCTATGGTCAGTTTTGGCAAATGCCCCGTGTCCATTTATTAAAGTGAAAAGAAGATGTATTCTGCCATTGTTGGCTCCAGTACTTTATATGTCAATTAGGTCAACTTGATTTATTGTGTCGTCCTGATCTCACATATCCTGAATAATTATTTTGCCTGCCTATTCTATCTGCTACTGAGAAATAGTCTTAAAGTTTCCTACCAAGATGGCTATATCTTTGTAGCTTTCCCACTTTTCTATTTTCTCAGTTTTTGTCTTGAATTTGAAGCATAAACTTACAGTACCATCTTGACCA
Source organism: Tupaia belangeri chinensis (assembly GCF_000334495.1). NCBI lineage: Eukaryota > Metazoa > Chordata > Mammalia > Scandentia > Tupaiidae > Tupaia > Tupaia belangeri. Next base: position 18,556,776 of record NW_006159616.1, on the reverse strand, counting down.
GGAGTTCACTCTTTTATCTCCTTTAGATATTAGAGTTCATGAAATATTTCACTTGAGGAAAAAAATTCCACTTTTGATAAAGATAAATGTTTGAAAATTGGCAGAGAGTGTTTCAAAAGAGAAAACACTGATCATGGATACTCTCCAACCTAATAAGTAAGAATAATGGAAGCACTCTACATCTCTAACTCTCCCCCTCCTGCCTAAAATGTCATCTCTTGCAAAAGAGTCCATTAAAATACCTAAGACTTTGAACTTGAAGCTTTTCCCAAGCTTCTGGAACTGGTTGTTAAAATGCAAATGAGTCAAACACTAAGTTGATATTTTCTATCAGTTAACTGAAATTGAGATAGAAATTTAAGCTGTCTAGAAAGAGAACAAGGGTTCGAAGGACCAACAGTAGAGGGGGAAAGCCAGCAGAGGTAAAGGATCATAATGAAGTTATGTTTCTATGACCACAGGCTTTCAAAGAACAAGATATGCAAGATGCAGGATCAGCAATGCTCTTGTATTTGCAATTACCTTCCCGGGTCATCCCAGACCTCTGTCTGTGGGTCTTCAGGTCTTCATGCAGCCAGGAGCTCCCTCCAAAAGAGAAGGGCTTCTCTGAGTAAAACCTACCCTCAATCACAGTGACCTTGAGTAAGTTATACCATGGCTCACTGATTTACATGAGGAAGCAAGTTATATGCTCGTGTAGACAGCCATTCCCCTGGGCCAGAGTGGTGGCCAGGGATATCTTCTCTTTTGTCTGACTGTGAGTTAAACTATCAGAGACATGCTGAGCACCAACTACATGCCTAGCTCTCAGCTTGGCACCACACCCTTGCTCTGTAGGAACCTGCAGTCTAGTCGAGAAGGCAACTGACTCATTAGCAAGGTGACCCATGGAGACTCAAAAACCAAACTCTTAGTGCAGTAGACTCAGGGAAAGAAGGGCTCAGGGAAACTAAAGTCATTAGGAAAGACTTCATGAAAGGGGCTCCACTTGACAGGACTCAGAGAGGACAAGAAGAGACCACTCAGCAGTGGGATCAGGTCACATAGAGGGATGAAACAGAGACTGAGAACTGCCCAAAACAACAACCAAGAAAGGCTTGAGCCAACCCTGGGGCTGCCAGGCAGACATTTACTAAGAATACACATCTATGCTTAGAAATATTCCCCACAAATATTTTTTTAAGGGAGATTTTTGCTATTGGGTGTATGTGCTCGCCAGAAAGACAGACCAAGAGATAGAAAGCAAGAAATCACCCCCCAGGGGGATGGCCATATCACAGTCCCTTGTCCTCCATTCTCACCTTGGGATTTGGGACATGCACACACACATGCCCAGCATGAGTTTTAAGCCACTGAGTTCAGGACTCGAACCATGGTCGACTACGTGGAAGTCCAGCGACATAACCATTATGCCATCTGCTGGTCCCCTCCCCATATTTTAAAATAGCTTTATTGAGATAACTCACAAACCATACAACCCACCCATTTAAATTGTGTAATTCAATGTGTTTTTTTAAAAAGTTTCTTTCTTTCTTTCATGAGGAAAAGAGAGAGAGAGATAAGTACTCTTGACAGGGTCTAATAACTCCATGATCCTTCCTCCAGTCTTCCAGGCAGCCAAGATTACAGGCAGATCCACACAGACCCAGGATTCAAACCTGGGCCTCCCCTATGGATCTAGTATCATGCAGTGATACCCTACCTAGGCCCCAATTCAATTGCTTTTAATATACTTACAGAGTTGTGTAACTATCACCACATTAAGTTTGAAACATTGTCATTCCTTCCCCAAAGAAACCTCATACTTATTAACAATCACTCACCATTTCCCATCAACCTCCTGAGTCCTAGGCAACCACTAATCTGCTTTTTCTATGGATTTGCATATCTTTCACTTTTCATATAAATGGAATCTGCTATGAGTTGAATTATATCCCCTCAAAATATGTGTTCAAGGGCTAACCCCCAGTACATCCAAAGGTGACCTTATGAAAATAGGGACATTACAGATACAATTAATTAAGTTGAGGTCAGACAGGAGTAAAGGTGGCCCCTAATCCTGTGTAATTGGTGTCCTTAAAAAAGGGGAAATTTGGACAGAGAGACAGACATTGAGAGAAGATGATATGAAGACACAGGGACAAACCAGACATTCACAAGCCAAGGAATGTCAAGGATTGCTAGTAAACTACCAAAAGCTGGGAGAAAAGCAGGGAGCACACTTTTCCCCTCACCATTCTCAGAAGGAACCACCACTGCTGACACCTTGATCTGGACTTCTGGACTCCTCAATTGTGGTGTAAACTTCTACTATTAAAGCCATCTGCTTTGTGGTGCTTTGTGATGGCAAATTAATTAATATAGCAAGTAAATTAATAAATTCAGCTAAATGATACAGAAGCACTCAATATGTGGACTTTTGTGACTGTCTTACTTCCCATAGCATGCTGTTTCCATCGTTTCTCCATGCCATAGCATGTATCAGCACTTCGGTCCTTTTGAAGGATAAGGGATATTCCATTGTATGACTATACCAACTTTTGTTTATCGAGTCATTTCTTTATGGACATTTGCGTTGTTTCTACTTTGTGGCTCTTTGAATAATTTTCCTGTAAACATTCACATACATTTTTTTAATGTGTATGTTTTTATTTCTCTCAAGTATATGTGTAGGAGTAAAATGGCTGAGTCAATTGACGGGTCATATAATAATTCTACTTTAACATTTTGAGGAAATGCCAGACTGTTTTCCACAGCAGTTACATCAGCTTGCATTTTTTTTTTTTTTGAAGAGGTTTTTGCTATAGGGTGTGTGTGCTCACCAGACAGAGAGAGAGACAGAAAGACAGAAAGTGAGAAATCACCCCCCAGGGGGGATGGCCACGCCACAATTTCTTCTCCTCCATTCTCCTCTCAGGATCTTGGGCACGCACGCACATGCGCCCGGCATGAGTTTAAGCCACCGGGTCTGGGATGCAAACTGCAGTCAACTACATGGGAGTCCAGCGACATAGCCATTACGCTAACTGCTGGTCCCACCAGCTTGCATTTCTAATAGCAGTGTATGAGGGCTCCAATTTCTCCACATTCTCACCAACACTTGTTGTTATCTGTCTTTTTTTATTGCAATTTTTCCAGTGGGTATGAAGTAGTTCTCCAAAATCTGTTTTTAGCCTTTTTCATAGGCAGGCTATACATAAATGGCCATGATTTTTAAAGATTTATCATATCATTTACAAACAAAATGCATGTCCCTTCTTAACAAATGCCACTTTTGTCAAACTCTAAAATACTGTGCATTCCATCTGAAGACCAACCAAAGTGACAGGACATCAAATGAGCTGGTCATTTAACCCCATTCTCATGTCTGCCTCGTATTTAGGGGTGGGGAGGGGGGCATCACAGATCTCACTAGCTGAGCCTCACATCCTTCCCCAAAGTTACCATGGAAACTGTTGTAGCCACAGGCTCCCCTTCGCCTTCTCAGTGTTAATAAACAGCCTCGTTATTTTGCAGAAAGCACTTTGGAAAATCAGCAGCCCCACAGTTTCATCTTGGTCCAAATTAATGAGGAAATATTGTGGGGATTTTTTTATTGACCATGAAAGGATAGAGAGTTATGGCTCATTTGTGCACTTTTGCTGTATTTATGTTTTATGCATTAGAAAGTGATTTCTACCTCCATTACACATCACTAATGCTCTCGTTACATTAAAGGTATGGACCAGGAATACTTTTCGCTCATCAAACTACCAAATAAATTGTGGTGAAAGATATGAGAAGGTAATGCTTAATGGTCAGCTGGGCTATGTGCACAGCGAGAGAGAAGTCTATTTCTTGGTCAAATGTCACTATGAAGAGGAAGATCTAACAGCCTCTTTGTAACCAGAAAATTGGCCAGGGACATGGTAACCTCATAGGCAGAACTTTACGTTCTGGTAAGGCCACAAAATAGCTATGAAACACAAGTGTCGAGGTACTTACCAATGAGCTGGAAATAATAATAGAAGTTAATATGTACTAAGTGTTACTGCATTCTCTCTCTGCCAGAGGATAGCAGGATTAAGCTGAGAGAAAAGTCCCTCACTTTAGGGAGCTTGCAATCATAGGGTTGCTGTGGTGACATGCTTAAAGCTCCGGTCACACAGCAGGTGCCAAGTAAGTGGTTGGTTCCCTTCAGCAGCTGGGACATTGCAGGTACAGAGAGCAGTCACAGCAGCTGGTGACAGAACCCGACATTGCTATTACCTCTCTGCAAGAGGTGGAGAAGAAAGAAAGGCTAAAGTGAGCAGGACAGCATGGCCCAGAGATAAGCCACATGTAAAGGATATGCTGGGTCCAAGGTCAGGAGTGCAGCATGAGGAACCAGGCCTCTGAGGTCTAAATTATGGCTCCACAACTTAAAGCAGGTCCCTAACCTCACTACCTCTCAGCTCCAACATCTAAAAAGTGAAGGCTATCATGAGGACTAAGTGAGAAATACATGCACAGTGCATGCACATAATAAATGCCTGAAGGTCTAATAAGTGCTAAGCGATAGTGTTAACAGTGACAGCAACAGCAGTGGTACAAAGGGGGATTTTCAGGGCCAGAGAAAATTGGGCAGTGAGCAGTCAGCATCAGCTTCTGAAAAGCTGCCAAGAAAATGTCATGGCTATCTCTACTGAAGGCTTGGGGATGCCAGTCACCACTTCAGGTTCTGTAAGTACCAGGAACTGAATTTATTCTGTTAGAGAGGGATGCCGACATGGAAGGTGAGAAAGTCTGAGAAGCCCATGAGGAGACTAAGAAGTCGCCCAGCAAGAAAAGACTGGCTCACAAGCCAAGAGAATGAAGCTTTGCAAGTGTCACATGAACTCAGAACGTCAGCTATGAGGGAAGTAGAATTTTTCCATTGGATTTGGCAATCACAAACAGGTTATTTGTGTCTTTGCCTGAAGAGTGAATGGGAGGTGACGAAGTAAAGAAGACTGGGTGACAAGCCTGCCTGTGGGGGTGGAGGGTGCAAGAGGAGGAGAAGAGTGTGCCATGGTGTGGGGCAGAGAGCTGAGGGCAGGAGGCCAAGGAGAAACCTGGAAAGTCTATGTGTCAAAGAAAAAGGACCAAGACTGTGGGAGGCTGAGGAAGCCTGAAGTAGATGTGCATGGTGCAGTGAGGCCCAGCTCCAGCCCACCAGCCATGATCTCAGAGGTAGGGAGCCTGGGAGATCAGGGGTGTCTGGAGTTCCATGACACCAGTTAGGAATGGAACATGGCCCATGTCTACAAGGGTCTTGGGAACCCATCTGCCTGTGTCCGACCCACCGTAAGGCAGGAAAAGGCCACCGGAAGGGACTGAGGCCATCCACATGGCTTACAGCAGTTCAGTACAACCACATGCACCAACCCCCAAGATGTCCTCCCAGGGAAACAATGGGGGCTTGAGGCTGAGACATAGCACAATTACAGATCAGCTAATGCAAGAGAGGGAACACAAATGACAGAAAACGGCTGGGAGGCTTGGACAGAGCCTGCCTGCCAGCCACCCCTCTTTCCAAAGCCTAGTATCAGCTTAGATGGAGATGTCCATTCTGCCTCACTCAGACCCTGCCCTGGTAGCAACACTAATAAACAGTACAACGGTCAATAAAGACTCTAGCAGAAGGAAAGCAAGAAGCCTGGGCAATCCACAGATCAGCAAACTGTCCTCATCATCGTAGGAAATTGGCCGCGACATCCTCTCTCTACTCCATTGCCTTTAACTCACAAGCAAAGACAAATCTGACAGCTATTTTGTTGTGGAGGATGATCCCCGTTTTTTCTTCCTCTGAGGTTGCCTTAACCCTGAACATGCAGAGACCACAGTCCTCAGTTGTCAGAACCTGCCAGGCACTCACTATGCCTTGGCATTGGCCTCAAGGCAACGGGTGTGACGGGGAGATGTTCCCCAGCAGGCGCAGGCTGCTGTAAATCTGTTCTTTTGCAGAAACAGCTACTAATAGGGTCATAAACTGGTGCGGTAGCAGCTGCCCTGGTGCCATCTGAGCAAAAAGTGAGACCGAGAGGGAGTGGGGTTAGCAGCCTCAGTGAGGGATTAAAATGGGCAGATCATGACCCACCAGGTACAGAACTAATGTCAGGCCCTAGAAAATCTCCAACTCTCTCTGTGTCAAGATTTCTGCTTTTAATCGACTTACCCTGTGTATACAGACATAATGTATGGGTAATGCATTAATATCAGGAACTTCAAAGAAATGGGAAATGTACTTGAGGTATAGATTTATTTTGATGCAACGAAGTTTTGAAATCTGTTCACTCTCTGCACAGAAAGCATGCTCGCAAACATGGTGATAGTCCCTAAAACCCAACGACCTTTCTGTAAGAAGTGTGTGGCAAGCATCAACCTCATAAAGCGACACGGTACAAAAAAGAGCCAGGGCTCCCTGTGTGCTCAGGGAGGGTGGCATTACAAGAAGCAGCAGAGTGGCTATGGTGGACAGACTAAGCCTGTTTTCCAGAAAAAGACAAAAACTGCAAAGATGATTGTGCTGAGGCTTGGATGTGTTGAGCCCAACTGCAGATCTAAGAGAATGCTGGCTTTTAAGAGATGTAAGCATTTTGAACTGGGAGGAGATAAGAAGAGAAAGGGTCAAGTGATCCAGTTCCAAGATTCATCTATTGTTTTTATTATGAAGGTGACAAGATCTTGAGGTGAATATTCACCTCTTTTTATTACAGTTGGTCCTTTTGTGAGGGAATAAAGTAATCAATAAAATTCCCTTTGTGGGGAAATTTGATTCATGGCAAAAAAAAAAAAAAGTTTTGAAATCCAAGCATAGTTTTTTTCATAATAATTTTCTATGAACTTTCTGAAGATCCCTCATAATCTCACTACACATGCACACACATACACACACACACACACAATACCCACACACACATAATTTATATACATACACACACAACTGGCATCCATTAATGCTGCTTCCAAGTATTTGCATGGGCACCAAGCACTCCTCAAAGCTGGGAGGCTGTCTTGAGTCAGGAGCTATGGCCTCCTCACATGAGGAGGGCTGGATTCTGATTGAACGTGGAGTTGACATTCTTCTTGGGGCCTGACATGAGCTCAGAAGCATGCAGTGCATGACTGTCCAGCACACAAGAAAGCCTTCCTCTCATTCACTCTAGGGTACCTGCTGAGCCCCTGCTCTGCCAGGCACACACATCAGTGAAACCACCAGCAGACAGCCCTGCCCTCTCAGTGTTTAGATTCTGGCTCAGAGGCACAGTCAGCCAACCAAGTATACAGTACGTCAAATGTTTTGGGCAGAGACTGATATACAATGAGGAAGTGAGTAATTCGGATATCTGGGTAATTGGATTATAGGCAGAAGATCCCAGAGGTCAGTAGATGGTGTAGTGGCTAGCTTGCTGGACTCTTACATGGCCAACAGTGGCTTGAGTCCCAGACCTGGCAGATTGTTTTCTCACTTTATTCCCCTCTCTCTCTGGCCACATTTAAAATAATTCTTTTTTAAAAAGTAAAAGATCTTGCAAGAGACTATGTCCAGAGGACTTGAGGGATAAGAGAGGGACTGGTGGGTTGACAGCTGAGAAGCCTGGGTGGGAGAAGGCATGATGAATGATTCCAAGAGCCACTGAGGGGATGGAGGTGCTGTGTAGGATCTTGAGGTGACTGGAGGACTTGAACATTTTTCTAAGTCAAATGGAAATCGTGTTGATTTCCTGTGGCTGCTATAGCAAAGCACCATAAATCAGAGAGATTCAAATAGCAGAAATGTGTCTTCTCATAGTTCTGGAGGCCAGAAGTTCAAATTATGTCAGCAAGGCTCCCTGTAGGAGGCTCTGAGGAAGAATCCATCTGCCTCTTCCAGATCCTGGTGGCTGCTGGCAGTCCTTGGCCTTCCCTAACTTGTAGTTGCATCTCTCCAGCCTTGGCCTCCAGCTCCCTGTAGGAGGCTCTGAGGAAGAATCCATCTGCCTCTTCCAGATCCTGGTGGCTGCTGGCAGTCCTGAGGCCTTCCCTAACCTGTAGTTGCATCACTCCAGCCGTGGCCTCCATTTTTGCACGGCCTGTCCCCTCAACACCTGTTTGTCATCTCGTGGATACCAGCCATTGGATTAGGGCCCACCTGTTCAGTAAGATTGCATCTCAATCATTAGCTACATAAGTCTGTGAAGATCTATTTCCAAATCAAGTTATATTCTGAGGTTCCAGGTAGAATTAAAGGAGAAATTATTTAGTGATACTTGTTAAAGCCTAGTAAAGATCATCATGATCAGTATGGGCCATGACAATGGGGTCTTGTAGTGAGGAGGAGAGATTGGGCTCAAGTGGGGATTTATTGCCAAGGAGCAGGGTGGAGGTCAGTGGATGAGAAGTCACTATAAGGAAACATCAGGGGGAAGGGGGATTCTGGCTAACTCCACCTAATAGGATTCTTGCTAAAGACAGGTTGCAATGGTCAGACATCACATGGAGACTACCCAGTCAGGTACTGAGGGTGATCAAATATTGAGGGTTGAGGGGTTCTTGCAAACTGACTTAGCAGGGATCTTGCTAGAAGGAAGTGTATAGATGAGCCTAGGGAAGGTGCAGGTGCCTGGCTTAAGTTTGGTCAAAGAATCTTGTCAGCAGGCATGGATTTTGAGGGGACACTATTGAACCCAATATAGGGAACTACTAGAGAGTTTTGGGAACAAGGACATAATATGACTTGGATTTTAAAAGGATCCCTCTGACTGTGCCAAGGACAGGCTGCAGCAAGAGATGTGTGAATGCAGGGAGGCAAGTCAAGATGCTGCTACAATGATCCAGACTAGTGACAAGTGGTCCAGACTGGGCTGGTAGCAGTTGGATTCTGCATCAATCTTGAAGGTAGAACCAAGAGAGCTTACTGATGGATTAGGCTCCCTCACCTGTTAGCCCAGGCTCCTGCAAACCAATTTCTGTGCTCCGGTCTCAAATCATTCCTCCCCGTTCCCTGGCACTCCTCCATGCACATATTGCAATGCCATTAGCTCTCAATCCATCAACAGGCTGCAGAGAAGGCGTGCTATAGCCTCGGGGGCTGTTCTCATCCGCTGCAGCCTGTGGCCTACAGGACGTCAGTCCCTCACCCTCTTTGGTATGGTGGGGACAGCCCCTACCAGTCAGGCCAAGGTGGGAAAGCAAATGGGAGTCTTAAGACTGAATTGAGGTGCAGGTCCTATAATGTAGCCCACCTGTTGCCTTTTCGTGATAGAGCAGACAGTTACAGGTGTGCATAGCAGCCCTCAGTAGGGGATAATGATCTCTCAGAAGCTCTCAGGAAGGGTTCAGTTCTCCTCATGTCTACTAAAGAGTTATGGATCATGGGTCGGAAATGTTACATATAAACACTTTCCTGGGTCAGACAGTGGTATGGTAGCTAAGGCAGCTGGCTTCCACATGACCATCTGCATGGTTCAAGTCCTGACTCGGAGGCTTGAAAAACACACCAGGTGTATGTGTGTGCCCAAAATCCAGAAAGTGGAGAGAAATGGAGAAGGGATTGTAGGGTGGCCATTCCCCATAGGGGTTGCTCGCTCGCTCGCTCGCTCGCTCTCTCTCTAGTGAGTGCATGAACTTTCTGGTAAATTAAAAACAACACAACAATAAATCCACCTTCAACTCAGTCCTTTGAACATCTTGCACCTAAATTCAGTTTAGCGTGTAATGGGAGCTCCGTGGTAGAAGACATGATAATCAGAAACCATTAAGGAACTCTGAATAAGCTTCAAGTTTTACCTCACCATTGTAGAATTTTCTGTTAATGGGGTCACACTCTGTAGGAAACAGAATGTTCTCTATAAAACAACACTGATTTCTTTCAAGGGAAAGAAACTTCAGAGCAATCATTGAGACCATGGGTGTTCCAGAGGTTAGCACAAGTGAGAGCAGGGGAGCACAGTAGGAAGGGTCCGGGAGTAAGGCAGCCTCTTAAACATGCAGAACCCAGGTCCCCATTAAGGCCTAAGGCTAGCTTATTTCATTTCTTCACCTGAGCACTCCTCTCAGGATCTAATGTGCTAGGAGCTGACCACCAGCCCAGCAGGTCAGTCAGTGTGAAGGCTGAAGTAATTGTATCTGAGCCTAGTGTCAAAGAAAGAATGGAAGGCTTCCGTGCTGCATTGGCTCTGCCAGGCCACCTAAGGAAATTCAGAATTCAGGGCCCTTCCACCTTGCTGTGAGCTGAATTCTTATGTTGAATTTTGTGTCCCCAAAATTCTTATGTTGAAACTTAATCCCTAATATGATAGTATGAAGAGGTGGAGGCTTTAGGAGGTGATTGGGTCCCTTATGAAAGGGCTCAAAAGAACTAGCTAGCCCCTTTTACCCTCTGTTCCTTCCACTATGTGAGAACCTAACATTTACCCACTCCAGAGGACGAAGCAACAAGGCACCATCTTGGAAGCACTCAACCCTCACCACACAATGGAACCTGCCAGCACCCTTGATCTTAGACTTCCAGCCTCAAGACTTGTGAAAAATAAGTTTCTTTCTTTTTTTTTTCTTTTACATGAATTCATTTATTTCTCACAGTAAATCTAAAAGGTATATTTTATTATTAACAATGTTAAAAGTAATAAGAAATGGGCATGTATGGGCATGTATAGGTTAAGAAACTTTCCCCCAATACAAACATGGCACCAGAGCCAAGAAGTCAATGCAGAACATCTGGTTCCAAAGTTTTTATCCTCAACATTCAAACTGTTTATCTATAGCTGAGAATTAGTTTATTCTGATCTTATTAGCATTTCATTTGGTGCAACCTATCCATATATAATCACTGAGACCCTCACATTAAAATAAGTTTCTATTGTTTATACATCACCCAAACTCAGGGATTTTGTTATTGCAGCAGAAATGAACTAAGACTCACCTCCAACAAAAACTTATTTGTGATTTTTAAGATTCTCCATTAGAACTAAATTTCCCCTAGATGGGAAGGGCTGAGTAGAGGTGCTCTAGGGAGTGGCTGTTGGTGCATCACCATAGGTTTAGAATGTGCTAGCTCCCAGGATTCAAGAATTGCCATAGGAGACCTGCCAGCAGGACTCCTGTTGTCCCCAGCTCTAATGGGAGCAGGGACACACTTGCCACCAAGTAGACTAGCCATGAATCAGACGCCTTGGCCTGACCCACCAGGAACCTGGGCATTTTATCCTATTTTCTCTGGTGGAGCATCCCTGTGTATCACTGGACCTGGGCCAGGTGTGGTACAGGATCTTAGAGATAGCAGGGCCAGACCCTGTCCACTGAAAGGGCCAGGAGTGGAGATGTTTGCAGTCTATCACCTTTGCAGACAATCGCTTCAAACCTGTGTTCATTGGCAAGCCCCATTAGGAAAGAAAAGGACCCCAAAGTCATCTTGCTGCTGGGGGCAGTGAATATTTCACCTAAAATAATGATGCTGCCTTTTCCCAGATGTCACTCAGCAAGGAAGCGCAGATACAGAGTTTTATATTAGTATTTTTTCAGATATCTGACTATATACGTATTTGCTTAGTGTGTCTTAAATTCTCTTTTGAAAAAGGCAGAGTTCAAGTGACTTACAAAATAATAATATATTTATGTAATTAGAATAATAGGTTGCCTGTATTTTAATCCTACCTTTTCACTTAATATTATGAAATAAGTGTTTCTCTGTATTATTATGGATTCCTAAGTCTAATTTTTAATAGCTGTTATGCTTCTTCAAGCATTATAATTTATCAAAGACTTTTTCTGTAGTTGGTCATTTATTTTTGGTGTTCCTAAGTTATAAATGTTTCAGTGAAAGTAAACCAAATTGTTAATTATCAAAGCACTCACATTTCTTATTTGCCCAGACTTGTGCAACTGAGGTCACAGAATGAGGAGTTGGCATCTTCCCTGTCCTCCAGGAGTTTGCAGTTTATAGGCAAAGAGGGCAAGTAATACATACTGAACAGTGACTGGACTGTGCAGGAGCACATATAGGGTGAGAGACGATGGGGCAGTGTGTGTGTGTGTGTGTGTGTGTGTGTGATGCCAAACACAAGTAAAAGTATGTTGGGGTCAGGCAGTGGCATAGTATAATGCAACAAGACCCACATGGGAAAGGGTCCAGGGACCTATCTGAGCACATCAGGCATTCATGCATCAGCCTGTGATCTAGGATCTAGACAGTCTGAGACTGGGGTGAGTTGCAGGATGAAAACTTTGTGGGTGAGAAGGAGTACCTGTCTCTCTGTCTTTCTCTGTTTCTCTCTGTCTCTCTCAATAAATAAATAAATGAACTTTTTTAAAAGTAGAAGTGTGCATATGTGTGTTTTCCGGGGAAAAACTGAGACATTGACTTGTTGTAAACATTCGCAACAACAGAGCCACTGAAAAAGACCACGTGACTCTACTTTATGGCATTGGAGGAGAATTCAGTTCAGTCTGTATGGTTTGTTTTGAGTTTTCTGGCAGCCAGGAATGCTTGGAAGCGATGGAGGATGATCAGGTCATGGACCCTATGGAGAGAGAACAACCAAAGAAGCAAAGCTCTCTCTATACCTATGTCTGATCCTCTGAGAAGGATGATGGAGATGTTTATGGGCAGACACCAACTTGAACAGGAACAAGGCCATACCTGGCAGCCCACAGTCCCCTGGTGCTGAGCGGGTTAAAACTCAATGTGCAGGGCAGGCTGCCCTCCTGGCTGTTAAGATTCACAGCTGTATACAGAACACAACAGACTGTGAAATGCCAATAAATCTGGAGTTGCCTCTCAATTTCACCAATAATAATTAGCAAATTAAAATGGAAATGTCACCCCAAACTCATAAAAATTCTTAAGTGCAGCATGAAAAACTCTCTCAGGAGCAGAAATGGCTTTTGTCCGTGCAATACCCAGGGCAGACAGGCTGTCAAATGTTACTTGGGACAGCCGTTGCTCCCAGAGAGCCCAGCCCGGAGCTGATTCATCACAGGGTCAGCTGTCTTTGTGTGTCAGCGAGCTAACACAACTATGTAATCAAGCCTGCTTTATGGGGCCTGAAATACGTGGACAGGAAATGGAAGCCATTGCTCTAACAAGGCAGAAAAGAGAGGAAAACAAGCCAGCCACACCTCAACTTCTCTGTGGCCAGCACCCTGGCCACTACACACGCATTTGTACAAACAAGGGGAGGATTGGGAAGTTATGAGCCAATTGTGTACCATCTGGCTAGCATTTTGGTTATCTGGGATCAGAGAATGCCTCCTCTCATAGCAGAACCTAACCATGGAAATCTACTCAATAGACAACTGCTACTCTGCCCATGATTTTCCCTGGTGATTCCCCTCCTCTTCTCCAAGAAAACTCAACCTGCAAAAACTCAAACTTCCTGGGCCAATTAATAATGAAAAATCTGTCCACATGACACAAAGAGATTTGTTACAACAGCTAAGAAAGATATTCAGCACTTCCTCTACTGAACAAGTTGAGGTCTCAACAGCCAGCTTTCTCCTCCTGCCTGCAACAAACAAAATCTGTTTGCATCAGGGTTGTCCAAAGAGACAGAACCGATAGAATGCATCTCTGAGGGGACTTCAAAAAGTTCATGGAGGGGCCAGTAGGAGGCATAGTGGTTAAAGTGCTGGATCCCATGTGACTGAGTTTTAGACCCGATGTCTTGAGGAACATGCCAGGTACATGTGCATTCTTCCCTAGAGTCCTGAGAGGAGAATAGAGAAGGGATTGCAGTATGGATATTGTCCCTGGGGTGTGATTCCTCCCTTTCCCTCCCTCTCTGTCCTCACTTTCCCTCTGTCTCTTTCCAGTGAGCACATATGCCCATGATAAAAATTTTAAAAAAAAAAAGTTCATGGACAAATTGAATTAAAGTAGGCTATGAGGTTATTTTGATGCAAAAATATTTTAAATCCATGCATAGTATTTTTTTTATTTTTTGGTAGAGGTTTTTTGCTATAGGGCACATGCACTCACCAGAAAGACAGAGAGAGACAGAGAGACAGAAAACGAGAAATCACCCCCAAGTGGGGATGGCCATGCTGCAATCCCTTCTCCTCCATTCTCCTCTCGGGATCTTGGGCACGCATGCACACGCACCTGGTATGAGTTTAAGCCACCGGGTCTGGGACTAGAACCGCGGTTGACTATATGGGAGTTCAGCGACATAGCCATTACGCTAACTGCTGGTCCCTGTGCATAGTATTTTGGTAGTACATATTTTCCATAGACATTTTAAATATTCACAAACACATAAATATAAAATGTAAAATAAGGAATTGTATTATATGGTTATGGAGGCTGAAAATCCTGCAAAAGAGCCAACTTCAGTTCAAACATAAAAGGACCCAAAAAATGAAGATATGGGACATTAGGCAATGAACATTAGGGATCCTTGAAAACAAGGGGACGAAAAACAAAAAGAAGCAAGCTCTCAGAAAGCCTCCGCTGACTGCCTTGAGTTGCCAGGCTTCAGACAGGTGAAGTAGAGTTCTCACAGTTTGAGAAGGCTTAGCTGAGAGACCATGGCCTTAACAGTTTTCAGGACAGAGGACCAGAGAAGAGCAAGGTGTACAGAGAGAAAGAGAGAGCTCTGGAGATTTTCAGACGTTCCCCCTGAGTTTTCAGCAGAGTACTGATCCGCACGTGTGTGAGAAATGACTGAAGTCTGCAGAAAAGCTCACCAAAGGATTAAAGCAGAGTACCCACCACTCACTTACAAGGTAGGATGCTGGCTGGTAACACCTGCTGGACAGGGCAACCCCATCGTTTATGGGACTGCGGGTAGAATACCCAGAAGGGTCTTGCTTCAATCACAGGAAATGTTCAGCCCTGGATTTAGTGCACGTCAGCGACCTCAGCCTTCCACCTTAAGAAATGAGAGGGGGCAGGAGGGGATAAGATATTAAATCCAATGTAAGTATAAGAAAGGAAATCATAAAGATCAGAGCAGAAATCAATGATATTAAATAAAAAGTAGAGAAAAATCAATGAAAGCAGAAGCTGGTCTTTGAGTAAATCAATAAAATTGATCACCCTCCAGCCAGAATGATGAGACTAGAAGAGAGAAGACACAAGTTACAACATCAGGAATGAAACGGGTGATATCACCACGGATTCTACAGAGGAATAAGTGCATTTAGCTAGGTTGAAAGACACAAGATCAATAAAAGTTAACCGTACTTCTATTGACAGACAGCAAACAATTGGATATGGAAATGTTTAAATATCAATTTATAATAGCATCAAAAAATGAAATTCTTAAGGATAAATCTTATAAGAATGAATATTTAGGGTTAGATATCTTATAAAAGATTGAAATATCTGTTCACTGAAAACTACAAAACTTTGCTGACAGAAATTAAAGAAGACCTAAATAAATGAAAAGATGTATTGTATTCCTGAATGATAAGATACATTATAGTTAAGATGACATTTTTTCCCCAAATGGATCTATTGATCCATTACAACTCTGCTCAAAGAGATGACAAACTGTTTGTGTAGGAATTGACAAGAGAGATTCTAAAACTCATATGGAAATGCATGCTGAGGGCCTAGAGTATCCACACCCATTTTAGGAAAAGTAGTTGCTTTTAAAACTTAATAGCAATCAAGACTATATAGCATTGGTATCAACATTAACAATCAGTAAAAGGGACCAGCAGTTAGCATAATGGCTATGTCGCTGGACTCCCATGTAGTCGACCACAGTTCAAGTCCTGGACCCGGTGATTTAAACTCACGCCGGCGCGTGTGTATGTGTGTCCAAGATCCCAAGAGGAGAATGGAGGAGAAGGGATTGCAGCATGGCTATCCCTCCGGGGGGTGGGGAGGTGTGATTTCTCACTTTCTGTCTCTCTGTGTCTCTCTGGTGAGCACATGCACCTTACAGCAAAAAAACAAAAACAAAAACAGAAAAACACCTTTCAAAAAAGTTAGTAAAAAAAAAAAAATAGAGTCCAGAAATAGCCCCACATGGATAACTACTTCGTCTGTGTGTGTGTGTGTGTGTGTGTGTGTTTGCAAAGGAGAAAAGACAATTAAAGAAAGGATAATCTTTTCAACAAATGGTACCGAAGCAATTGATTATCTATAAGCAAAAATAAATAAATAAATTTTACTTCAAACCTTGTACCACATATAAAAATTAACTCAAAACATTTTTACATGTCAAACCTTATAGTATAAAACTATCAAAATTCTAGCAGGAAAACTTTATAACTATAGGGAAGGCATTGAATTTTTGATGTGACATAATTCATAATCTATAAAGGAATAAATGGATAAATTGGGCTTCCTCAAAATTCAAAACCTCTGCTCTTTTAAAGATACTGATATTAAAATGAAGAGGCAAGCCATGGGCTGAGAAAACAATAGGTGCATAGTATATATTTGATAAAGACCTTGTCTCCAAAATGCATAAAGAATATATAAAAAGAAAAAACATTACCCTATTTTTAAAAACTGACAAAATATTTGAATAGATACTTCACCAAAAAAGATGCCCAAATGGAAAACAAGCACATGAAAGAATGCTGAACATCATTAATCATTAGAGAAGTGCAAATTAAAACCACAATGAGATTCCCCACACATTTATTAAATGTTTAAAATTGAAAAGACTTACCATAGTGGAGTTGGGTGGTGTGCTGTGGTAATACCACTGAACCCATGTGGGGAAGGGCCTGGGCCCACAGCTGGGACCTCCCTGGCCACTCTGTGAACACATGTGCCCCGATCCAGGCTCTGAGACTGGAGAGGCAAAAAGACTCTGCTGGGGTGCGTCTCTCTCCCTGAAGAAAGAAAGAAATTTTAAGTTTTGTGGGTTTTTTGTGGGTTTTTTCTTTGCTTGTTTTGTCTTTAAAACACTTACCACAGCAAGTACTTGTGAGTAACTGGAAGAATTAAAACTCTCATACACTACTGGTAAGAATAGAAAATGGTATGAGTACTTTAGAAAACAGAGTTTCTTTAAAAGTCAAGTATCCCCTTCTTCAAGAGACAGACAGCTCCATGGCTCCTGCAATCTAGCCATTTGGGGAGAAAGGAAGATGTCCCACTGATAACTGGGCCTCGAGCATCCAAAACTCACGTGGTAGGAAGATCCCTTTCAAGTCTCCTGTCTCTATCTGCCTTTGTCTCGCTCTACGTCTGTCTCTGTCCTCTCTCTCGCTCTCTCTTTTTTTTAATTTTTTACTTTTTAGAATTTTTTTAAGGTGAGGCATTTTACAGGGCCCTTTGGCCCCTCCTACCTAGCGCTTTATCTTGTTAATAATCCCCTCTCCTCCTCCCAGAACAGCCCTTCTTCAAGAGACAGACAGCTCCATGGCTCCTGTGATCTAGCCATTTCTAATTTTTGAGTTTTATTGAAATGTTTTGAATATTAATTTTTAGATTTATTTAAAAGTTTTTCTCTTCTTTTTCACTGTTTCTTGTCTGTTTTTTTGCTCTTGTCTGTTTTTTTGCTGTTGGTATTGTTTCCCTCTCTCTGCTTCTTTTTCTGCACACTCCTCGACCCTCTGATTGAACTTCCAAGTTTGGGAAGAAACCGACCATCCACCAGATGACTAGAAATTGCTGCAGGACCACAAGAAATATGGGGAAGCAGGAAAATACCTCTCCCACAAGGGAAAAGGATAGCTCCTCTTTATCCACACACAGTTCAATGGAAATCATGGAAATGTCTGATAAAGAATTCAGAACATTCATAATGGCAAAGCTAACAGAGATGGAAGAGAAGAGAGACAAGGAACTGCTGAAGAGGAAGGAGAAAGGAGTTGAAGAGTTCCAGGAGGTGAGGAAATTCATGCTAGATCTAAAAGAGGAATTTCACACTTTACAAAAGAATCAGATGGAACTGTTAGAGATGAAGGCTATAATACAAGAAGTCAAAATCTCCCTTGAAAGTATTAAAAGCAGACTAGATCATACAGAAAATAGAATCTCTAATGTAGAAGAGAAAATGGTTGGCCTAGAAAAATCCACCGCGAAGACTGAGAAAATGGCCCAAAAATTTGAGAATAATATGCGAGAAGTACTAGATACCATCAAACGTCCAAACATCCGGATAATAGGCATCCCAGAAGGTGAAGAGACTCATAAGGGCATTGATAATCTATTCCATGAAATCTTACAAGAAAATTTTCCAAACCTGGAGAGGCACTCAAAGATCCATTCCCAAGAAATACAGAGGACCCCAAATAGAATCAACCCAAGAAGATCTTCTCCAAGACACATTATAGCCAGATTGACCAAAACCACAGACAAAGACAAGATACTAAGACTGGCAAGAGAAAAAAGGCAAGTTACCTACAAAGGGTATCCCATCAGACTAACGGCAGACCTCTCATCGGAAACAATGAGAGCGAGGAGAGAATGGGAAAATGTATTCAAAGTATTAAGGGAAAAGCAATTTCAACCGAGAATTCTGTACCCAGCAAGGTTATCGTTCATTTGGGAAGAAAAGACACGAACTTTCCCAGATAAACAAAACCTGAAAGAATTTACCAGCACCAGACCGGATCTCCAAGAAGTTCTTAAGGGAGTGCTATGTCAGTAAAATTAAATGCAGACACACAGAAATAAGAGTTCAGAAACTAAGAAAATGGGCAACTTAATTGTAGGGCCAAAAGCTGGAGTTGAGTATTACATCCCAGATTTCAATCTGGAACATCGAACCTCAACAGATACAGAAGAAAGATTAAGTACATGAGACTGAACTGATGAAACAGTATTCTACGACTTGACTAAAATATTGCTGCTTTTCTTCTAAGCTTTGTTGTCTGGTTTTAAGGACTTTTGTCCTGTCTTCAGCTATCAATAGATTCATGTTCCGACTATTTGAACAGAATACTAACCTGTTTCTAGGCTTTAAGTTTCAAAGAAATATCCTTACCAGTTCAAAACTGCTTTTCTTGAAACCATCGGCTGATCTTGCTATTGAAAGTAGTTAGATTACTTATGATATTGTGTGATCAACGAAATGTTGGGGGAAAAGGAATTGAAGACAACTGTAGACAGCAGAGATAGTGTAATAAGAGAGTGGAATAGGGCAGAGGGCTAGACATGGGGTAAAAAACATATATATGAAAGTAGAAATGGAATATTATGGATGATAACATGCATTATTAAGCCACTATACAGTATATTCTAGATGGGAAACCACATTTAGAATGTTGTGATGATGCTCAGGGAATGAATGTGAATGTAAATTAATAAGAAAAATTTTCAGAAAAAAAAAAGACATTAGAAATACCTATCTGATGACTGCAGTTAAGCTATATAGCCCTAGTTAGGTGCTACTTTATAGTATGTTCATTCTATTCACTGAGGTTTATGCCTAAAATCAGACTTGTGTTCATGGATATGTACATATCAGCTGTGCTTGCTATTGAAAATATTTAGATTTATTAAGATATTTAGTGAAACAATAAAATGGGGGAGGCATAGAAAGCAACAATAGATACCAGACACAGTGTGGGAGGAGGGTGGGAGATGGCAGAGGGTGAGATAGGGAATCAAGGATGGGAAAAAAGGCAAAATATACAGAAAACAAGAAATGGAAAATGATTTGTTGACAATAACACATATGTTGATGTGCTTGATTGAGCCAATATACAGTGTATTCTCAATGGAAAAATCTCATTTTGTATGCTATAATGATGTACAGTGAATGAATGTAAATAAAGAAAGAAAAAAATGTAAAATAAAAAAAATTGAGGAAGAAGAAAAAAAAAAAGTCAAGTATACACCTACCACAAGGTTGAGCCATTCCACACCTAGATATTTACATTTATCCAAGAGAAAAGAAAACACATGTTCATACAGATGTGTGTGTATATGTGTGTGTATATATATATACACACATACATACATGTATTATTCTTTCTAACAGCTTTATTTGTAATGATGAAAAATTGGAAACAACCTAAATGTCCATCAACAGGTGAAGTGATTAACAATTTGAGTACATACAGTGGAGTACTATTCAGTAATAAAAAGGGAATGAACTATTGACATGTGCTACAGTGTAAATGAATCTCAAACTAATTTTTCTGAATAAAAGATCCCAGGCCTCTCCTATACCTCCCCCCAAAATATTGCAGTCTGTACGATTCCGTTTCTATAAATACCTAGAAAATGCTACCTAATTTATAGTGACAAAAGGCAGATTAGTGATTCTTAGAAATGGGAGGAGTGGGTATATGAGAGAGGAAAGAAAAAGAAGTTACAAAGAACTATGAGGAAACTTCTGGAGATAGCAAGCATGTTCATTATCTTTACTGTTGTGATGGTGTATTAGCTCATCTGGGCCGCCGTAACAAAGCATCGCAGACTTAGAGACTTCGACAACAGAAAATCATTTTCTCACACAAGTTCAAGTTGAAGACAGGGTTGGTTCCTTCTGAACTTCTCTTCATGGTTTGTAGGTGACCATCTTCTCCCTTTGTCTTTATACGGTCTTACTTTGGTACCTGTCTTTGTGTACCTAGTCCCCTGTTTTTATGACATCAGTCATATTGGATTAGGGTCCACCCTCAGGATCATTATCACCTAATGACCTCTGTAAAGACCCTGCTTACAAATACAGCTTCTTATAATAAGACCTACCTTTTCCTCATTTTCTGGAAACTTTTCATGCTTTGTTGTGCTACCTTCTATCTTGGATACTGAATTGTGTTCCACGCAGAAGACAAGTGGGTGGATCAGAGCTCTCCGTGGTACTGAAAAGGCATAGCTACCGGTGACAGCATCTGTTTCAGCACTGGACTTGTTCTGACAGGTCCGTCGTTTGTAAACCTCTCACTTTCACTTCTCAGATGCTCTAGTATCTAAACAATCTCCCTAAGAGTCTACGTAGGCCTAAACCAAGGATATACCACTCTCTGTTTAGCAACTTACAATTCCTAGCAGAAGAGTTAAGTTTGCCATCATCCTCAACTGGCATCCACAAATGTCTACAAATATCCAGATACACCTGCCATCACAACAGTTATTAAGAAGATTATACAGATATTTTGAAGATTGTTCCTCCCTACTCATCCCTCTCAGATAATGTCTATGCTTTCTGCTTTGCTTCAGGAAGCCTAGGGCATTTGAAGGCCTCTTTTTAGGCAGTACCAGGACGCAGAAAAAACAACTGAGCCTGAGAGAAGGGCTCCATCAAATTCAAGTTTGTAAGTCAATGAGGACGACCCTTTGAAGCAGCCTCCACCCTGTTACTCTGGCTCATTACTGTGTTTATTTCCCACATGGTATATAGCACAATATGCCTGTTTCGCTCACTAGGATCTAAGGCCTATAAAAGCAGAGACCTGGTTTTTCTCATTTGCTGCCATATCCCAAATACCTAACAAAACCTGACATATGCTGGACACTCAATAAATGCTTGTTAAATGAGTAAATTGAGCTGTAAACTCTTACAGGAAGTCCTGAACTCCTGGAATGTGCCAGCCTGGAAGAGGCCACTCATTGTTCTTCATTTATTTATAGCAGTATGCTTTAAGTTTGCTTTAGGAGCTACCTTGTAGCTCAGTCCCCTTGTATCCTCAATCATAAATCACTCATTTCTGTCTGTTTGATAATATTGTGACTCCATGAAAATTTTTGTTTTGGAGAGGTTTTCGCTATAGAAGGCGTGCGCTCGCCAGACAGACAGAGACAGAAAGCGAGAAATCACCCCCCAGGGGGGATGGCCACACCGCAATCCCTTCTCCTCCATTCTCCTCTCGGGATCTTGGGCACACACGCACACGTGCCCGGCGTGAGTTTTAAGCCTCCAGGTCTGGGACGCGAACCGCAGTCGACTACGTGGGAGTCCAGCAACATAGCCATTACGCAAACTGCTGGTTCCCCAAATTTTTGTTTTGGAAAAAAATCATATTGCTATTATTAAAGTCTCTATAAGTTATTAATCCAGACTTAAATTTAGAAAGAAATCATGCAATGTTAATCCTATTTACAAGTAAAGTCAAAGCCATGGCACATTTCGAGATGATATTCCCATTAAGAGACTCATGAATGGAGTCTGAAAGTATTTTCAGTATTGTTCTATGTTAAGAAAACTTTATAAGCCATGAGATTTGTTGATTCTTAAGTCAACAATTCCAGGAGGCTGTACCAACTGGTCTCTACGTTTCTAAATTTCTTTTATTTTTTTCTTGTTTAACTAGAACTTCTCTCTCTCCCCTCTGCTTCCATCAAAGACTGTGAGTAAATGCTACCCAGGTACAAGGCAAATGAGAACAAAATAAGTAGCCAAGGAGGCTGAGAAGAAGTGTAGCTGCTCACAGAGAACAGAATGGGCTAGAAAGAGGCAGCAATGACAAAGTAGGTGCCTGAGGCTGAAGAATCAGGAATCCAGGACACAGAATGGGGAAAAGAGAACTGACTTCTTATTTCAAATTCTAGTCAATCCTGGTTTTCCCATCATTCTAATCTCTGATCAGTGTAAACTTTTCCTGAAAAATCGTTTCATGATGTAACAGCTCAGCTCAGCTCTTCTTTCTATTTGATAAAACCTAAGGCTATGACATGATAGGGCATCTCTCAGGGGACACACAACTGAGCCACTATTTCTGATGATGGAGCAGACTCAACTCACACTTCTTTCTCTCCTGCCTAGTCTTCCTTGTGTAGTATGGTACATATTCATGGGACAAAATGCTCCCAGCACAAGATATAGCATCAGAGTCTAGAATTTGCTTCTCAACTCTTTAAATCTTTGCAAAGTGGTAAATTCAGGTCTGAAAATAAGCTGTGGAGCAGTCCTTTGAGACGCATTTTAGCTCTCACCAGGAAGGCAAGGGTGGCCATTTCTAGAAGGAGGCTTTAACTTTGCAAAAATAAGAATCCAGTCTTCTGGTAGAGAGCACCTGGCTGACTGCCGAATTTTCATTGTCCCAGGAGCATCATCCTTCATAGCCCTGAAAAAATAGGAAAGGACAATAATGCCCAGTAGAGAGACACATGCAGAATTTTTGTTGGGGAAAAAAATGCTGAAAGGCTGCCAAGAAAAAAAAAATCTTGAAGAAGAGCTATTCCTGGGCCAACTCTCCTAAGACCTCAGGACTTCTTGGTATTCAATACAACTTGAGTACCATTAAATCCAATCCTCTACATCAGTCCTACCTAAGTTGACCCAACTTCTTTTTGGCAGGCTTAGTTGGAAGCCTGTTTCAACTTTGCACAGCTCAGACTTGGAGAAGCCCCTTTCTTTTATCAGTTGAAAAGTCTATTTCTCTGAAATCTCAATTCTGCCCTTGAAGGTCACACAAAGAAATGATTTATTTCCTGTCTATAGAAATATCCATCCAATGTTCAAAGGCAGACTCTGTGCCAACCAACCAACTTTTCTATTTCAGGGTAAACCTTCCTTCTTGCTTCCACACTTCTCAGAACCTGTTTAGATTTATAAATGACACATTTAAATGTGTTAACAAACATGAACGGAATCACAAGTATGTCTGACCAGCATGGAATTGGTAAGACCATGGGCTCTCAGGTTCTGGACGTTTCCATGCAAATGCTTTCTGGCCTGTCATTTCTAGAATCTGTCTTTTCCCCTCATTTCAAATTGGAACATTTTCTTATCTCTATTTTTCTGGAACCTCTCCTATTCTCCATGGTTCCTCAGATCGCCAAGTGCTGTCTATAATTAAACCTGCAGCCTCTGTGCCAGGATGTGATTGGCTAAGATCCAGAGATATAAATCGGCCCAAGCAAAGCACTCGAGTGTTCTTTTTCCTGCTTAATTTGAACATCGCACACAGGTTCCTTTTTCCTCCGAATGAACTCCACCAGAGCACATGTCCCACTTCCCCATCACAGAAGCAAGGCACAACGCCATAACAATTCCCAAGGGCCCTATAGGCCAGGTGATGGTGAACTCTCTATCGTAACTCAGACCTTCAAGCTCCCAGTACTGAGCCTCATCACCAGGAAGAATGATTCTTTGCCATTCTGAAACACTCCTCCTACAGGGGCAGCTGCAGCATCACTGAAGGCCACTGTCAGTCATTATCTCCATCCTTGGAAGATGAGAGGAAAGATGTGACAACGAGAGGGAACGTTTGGAGGTTGCAGACACTCGCTGAGCCTGAGAGTTGAAGAGTAGCTCCTGCTCTCTCAATTCCCCCAGGATTCACAGCCTTCAGAGCTCTGTCTCGAGGTCAGGAATCTCACTCCTTAGGACACAGGAAGCATGCTGACTCTCTCCTGATGATAGAATCCGGAAAGGCAATTCCTAGCTGGTCCCTTCCTGTGCCTGCATAGGAACAGGACTCTGAAAACAAATGAGTCGTGCCCTGGAGGCTGTGATGGGCCCAAAGGCAGCAAGAACCAAGATTTTCCAGCGACTTTTATGTTCCCTTTCAGAATGGCTGTAAAGAAAACAAGACATAAAATATCTCCCCAGTATAATCTGCTGGTTTATAGGTGGTTTCATCGCTTTTTTAAAACGGCTATCCAAAGTGCTCTTTATGTCTCCCTTATGACTGGTATTGAAAGCTTGAAAAGGGCTGAGAGAGCCAGGGAGACAGGGAGGGCCCCGAGAATGGTGCCTGCATCCCTCCGTGCTCCATGGCCAGGCATCACAGGCAGCTGTGGGGTGGGGACAGTCCTCAGAACCTGTGGTTCTGCTTGCACCAAATGCTGCTTGCATGTACCACTTGATGGTCTTGAGGTTTGAGATGCTTTCTTCCTACAACCTTCCAAAGGAGAAGCAAGTAAAGCTTCCTTGAATTTTAGCTTGAAAGGGCTATATGCGTGTGAAGATATAGATCTACAAATACAGTGATGTGAGCAGAGATGGCAGTGGAAGTCCATATATGCCACATCCTGCCTCATCTTGACTCCTGATGAAGAGTAGCTTTTCTCACCTCCATTGTGATATGCTTCTTAGAACTTATAGGAAGTTGTCATCATTTTGTTGATTTTGTGCTTGCTTGGTTATTTATGGTCTTATAAATAGAAATGGAAATCATTGAAAAACTTTACTAGTAAGTGATTTAAATATTTAAACCACCTGTAAGAATTTGTTTATCACTATGCTTATGTTTATACTAATTTGATGTTGCATTTAATATCAATTAAATTCAATAAATACAAATGTATTAAGTGTCCAAAAGTTATTAAATGTTAAACTACTAAACTATATTTAGATTTGACATAATCATAGGCTCATAGGACACTGCAAAAATAATCCAGAGAGATGGGGTCAACAGGTAGAATGGTTATTAAGGTGCTGGACTCCCACGTGGTTGGCCATAATTCGAGTCCCAGATGTAGTAGTGCGCTTGCTCTCTCTCTCTCTCTCTCTCTCTCTCTCTCCCTCTCTCTGGTGAGCACATGTGCCTTACAGCAAATTAAAACATAGTAATTATAATAAATAAAATTAAATAAATAATCTTTTAAAAATAGTACAGAGAGATCCCATGTATCCTTTCTCAGCTCCTCTAGTGCTGAAACTTACGTAACTATTGCACAAAATCCAACACTGGAAACTATCGTGTGTATAATCTGCAGACCCTATAATGATTCCATGAGTTTCTCCATATACTCATATGTATGCATGTGCATGTATGTGCATCTGTATGTGTCTCTCTGTGTGCTTGTCTGATTGTAAGTATGTGTGTATGTCTCTACATAAGCCATGTATGCATGTATACATGTACACATGCATGTGTGTATAAGTCTGTGCATGTCTCTGTATCTGTGTGTCTCCACATGTGCACATATGTATGTCTATGTGCACATGTGTACATGTCTCTGTGCATATGTACACTTGTGTGCATGAGTGTAGTTCTACACAACTTCATCACATGTGTAGACTTCTGTAATGGCCCCAGTACAAATGGAGATAATCCCACACCATAAAGACTCCTCCTGCATCACCTGGCTATGCTTGTATGTTTGTTTCTTCAAATCCATCCACAAGGACCTGCTGATGTGCCTACTCATCACCTCATGACCAGCACTTGCATGGTACTTCCACAGAGCAGGGGCCTACCATGTTTGTTGAAAGAACAATTCTCTGTGTATATTAATACCTCAACTCTTCAACAGCCTCAGATCCCAAGGTAACACTGGGGATGGCAAACCAGGCTTCTCCCAATGTTGGTGCTTAGCGTAAGGAGCAAAGAGGACAGACATCCAACTCCCCCAACCTCAGTGCAGTCCCCCGAGACTCACTCTACTTCATACTTCCTACTCCGGTACCCCCATTCACTTCACTGGCCCCTCCAGGGATATAAGACAAGAAGGGCATTTCATGGTTATGTGGACACCTTCCCAGGGGACCTTCAAGAAGAAGGAAGGTAGGAGGAACAGGAGCACTTCAGAGAGGTGCTGCTGCAATCCTATAACCCCCTGCTATTGAAGCAACACAGCTGAACCCCCCCCCATCTCCACACGCTCCAGTCAGGCAGCTCTCAGAGGATTTCTTCCTTCAGAGGTAGTCTTGGGGTTCATGTCAAAAAAAAACATCACCTGGATCATAGTGCTGGAATTCCACAGGGTGCCAAAAGACATAGCCTCTCATCACAGGCCTGGACCAGAACCCAGAGCTCTGGGCCTCCGGGCATACAGTTGGCCCAACCCTCTCAGTTCCTTCACCTGCCAGAATACCAACTCCTGTCCGAGTTTTTGGTTGGGCCTGCTCCAGCACCTAGAGAGTAGAATGTGTGACTTCTCTATATACTCATGGACGTCAATGGCTTTCAGATCCCCATGGCCATTCATGTCCATGGCAACTGCAGGTCCAGCTCCTCCCTTGCTGAAAGTCCTTCCTGATTCTAGTTTCCAAAGGGGAACACCAAAGGGCTTTTCCTGGGTCTCAAATGCTCCCTGAGGTTATAACAGGGTGAGGCAAGCAGAGGCTACCCTTAGAGTTACCACCAAGTTTCAGACAGCTCAGAGGAGTCTCAACTCTGAAATGTACACATCAAACATTGCAGAAAGGAATGCTGGTTATCAGGGTGAGGCTTCCATGGGGGGCTTCATCAGTGGGTAGGAAGTGGCTGTTTGAGACCTCACTTTCCTAATGGCCATTTTTTTTGGGTTTTTTTTTGTGTTTTTTGTTTTGTTTTTATTTTTTTGTTTTGTTTTGTTTTGGAGAGGTTTTTGCTATAGGACGCATGCACTTGCCAGAAAGACAGAGAGACAGAGAGACAGAAAGAGAGAAATCATCCCCAGGGGAATGTCCATGCCACAATCCCTCCTCCTCCATTCTCCTCTCAGGATCATGGA
This sequence comes from Tupaia belangeri chinensis, assembly GCF_000334495.1. Taxonomy (NCBI): domain Eukaryota; kingdom Metazoa; phylum Chordata; class Mammalia; order Scandentia; family Tupaiidae; genus Tupaia; species Tupaia belangeri. The sequence continues at coordinate 18,529,550 of NW_006159616.1, read as the reverse complement.
CACACACGCACACATGCCCAGCGTGAGTTTAAGCCACCAGGTCTGAGATTTGAACCGCAGTCGACTACATGAGAGTCCAGCAACATAGCCATTACGCCAACTGCTGGTCTTCCTAATTGCCATTTCTAAGGTGGCCTCTTTGATTCCATCTAAAAATGCTGCATTCCAGACAAAGTCAGATCCAAAAATATCTGTGAAAGTTGCTATAAGCTCTGCCCCTGTTTGAGGTCATGGGTCCTCTAATCTGCAGCCCAAACTCTCTACCTCACCCCAGTCATGACATCTGATTCCAAAAGTTTTTTGAGGGCAGAGACTACATTTGTTCTGCTCATAACTGCACCCTCATCACCTAGCCCATGTTTACATGCAGAGCATTCTGAAAAAGCACTTGCTGAATGAAAATATTAATGTGTCAACCAATTAATGAATAAATGCACCCACTGTCAGAACTAAAATAAACCCCTATGGATAGTTAGTGAACATTTAGGATATCTCTATGTCCCACCTGCCTCTGAAGCCTTCTCAATAATATCCAAGAACTTGGTCTTTGCTTTGTGGGAATCTCCCATCTCTGCAGGTGGAATTTACTGCCCTCCTGAGATATTCACTCCATTTCATGAACACTAAGCATTATAAAACTATGTTTTATGCTAAGCCAAATCTAATGCATTAAAACTCAAAGCTGCTAAAGTTCAGAGAAGATGTAATTGTGTCGTTTGATTTGTTCACCAAAGAGCAGGTCAGATTGAAAGGTTGCAGTCCTCTTAAAAATATTCTGACAACAATTTTTTTTTAATTTTAATGCTATCATTTTGCCTTTTTGGAGAAAGTGTTTCTATTTATCAGTGATGATTAAATGCTTCTCAAATCTGGGATTACTGACTTTGACCTTTTCTTTATCGGCAGGTAATAAAACGAATGGGCAGATGACAGAAATGTAATTTGAGGATTACAAAATTTATGAGGAGGCAGCACGTTGAGGAGGAAAGTGACTATGATTTGAGTGAGCGAGAGAGAGAAGTGGAGAATGGGAAATTTAACAAAAATGTTTCCCTTGGACTGTTGGCTTTAGAAATGAAGATGTCAGTGTCTGTATCCCATCCACTGTCTGGTACCAGGAAGACAAGCTCACCAAATTTTTGTTGAATTAGGAAGTAGAGAAGAGGATGACTGCATTGAATCACAGGGATTAAATGAGACGCTCTCCATGGAATGTTTAGTTCAGTGCCTGCCATGGAGTCATCACTCAGTAAATACTGGATATTATTATTTTTATCATCATTGTTACCAGTCTTATCATCTAATCAAATAGTGTATGAGAAAAGAAAACACAATGCAAATCATACATGTTACTTAACATTAGTTCCTTTTCCAAATGTCAGGTGCATGTCTGCAAAGCCAGAGCCCCTCTCTTTTTCCTGTTTTTGTATCCATCAGTATATGTGGGTTAAACTTAGTCCCCATAAAGATATGTTGGAGTCCCAACTCCAAGGGGCTGTGACAATGGGAAATGGTATCTTTGCAGATATAATCAAGTTAAGATGAGGTCATACTGTGTTAGGGAAGGCCTCGTTCCTGTCACTGGGGTCCTTTTAAGACAAAGGAAATTTTGACATAGACAGAGATAGGAAAAGACCAAATGAAGATGGCAGCAGAGACTGGAGCCAAGGAATGCCAAAGATCTCCAGTAGACAGCAAAAACTGAAGAGGCAAGAAAGACTCTTCCCCTGGAGTCTTTAGAAGGAGCTTGGCCCTACAGACACCTTGATTTTGGACCCATGTCCTCCAGAAGAGTGAAACAATACATTTTTGTTGTTTTAAGTCACCACTTTCATGGCTGTGACAACAACTTTAGGAAACAAATATGACTGGTGCAATTAGTCAATGGCATTGGTGTCTTTCATGTGCCAGGTGCTTTGTGGGTCATTAGACAGAGCAGCAGAGAGGACACATATAATTCCTGCCCTCATGCCCATGTGATTATGCTGGCTCTTGTGACAGACACAGTAGACAGGCATTCTGATATTGTGGCCCACATAGCAGAGGGCAGGAAGCAAACACTGAATGTCCATGTGATTTGGGGTCAGAAGCACAGGGAGAAGCACAGCTTGAAATGAGAAATATAATGGGGGCCCTGATTCAGAGCATGGTTTATATAAGAGAACTAAAGTGACCTCAACTTGGGGAACATGGCAGGGCCACATGGAATCTAACAGCTTAGTCAGTAGGATAATTTCATGTTACAGGGAAAACTCATTATTTATTCCTTATAGTAAATACCTGAAAGTAAAGCTCAATAAAGTCTTCTCAGCTTGTGATGAAACAAAAAATAGCAAGGTCTCCACCAGGAGCCTAAGCCCAGAAGAGGATTTTCCAGACGAATGCTCCAAGTGGTTAACAGGACATCCACAAGATGTTTATGTTTTCCAAAAGGATCCCTGGCTTAAGCACCTTTGAGAAACTCTGTCTACTTATGACCAGGGTTTTGTCTGCCCAGAGTCTGGCTCATGATCTGGTAAGTGCTGCCTTTAGTCTGTTGTTAAAGAAAACAAAAACTAGAGAAAGCAGGGATGGAGCCCTGCTGACCAGAGCTCAACTTAACTTTACTGACACACAATGATTGACAGCTAGCCTATCCAATCGAGAGATAGTTTTCCTACCCCCAACACTTCCTGGGTCTCATTGCCAACTAAGACATGAACCTTTCTACTAAGCAGTCAATTTAGGGGCCTAGGGAAGGACATTTGGAGGAGGGATACAGAGGCAGAGCATTGACGGGATGGGGAAGTGTGGTTTTATCTATTGAAGATATTCTGATCAAGTGGACTGGAGAGAAATGTTCACATATTGAAATGTTCACTTCGAAAGCTAAACAATGTGATTGAATGTATATAAAAAATAAATAAATAAAAATTTTTTAAAAAGAAAAAAAATTTTTTTTAATTTAGGAAACAATCATTTTTAAGTTGTAGAGTAAAGCCTGATATTTAAAACCTTGGTTTTGATGACTATCCAAGGCTCTTCAAATATTACTTGACTTTGTAAAAATGATCATAGAAATGCCAAAAAGTCTCCATGAAGGCGATGTGGGAGGAGACAAAGGGAGGAGACTGCCAAATCAGAGGCTATTGGAGCACTGACCCACTGTCTCCTCATCTCACAGAGTGACTTTTCCAGAACAAAAAAAGCACAGGAGCCTCCACAGAGCTGTCCTCATTTAGCCGGGAAGGCTGTGCACCGTCAGTCCCATCTGCTGTCTGGGTGAGCTTCCCATGTCATTGTTGTAACAAGATTAATGAAGCAAGTAGCTCAAAGGTTTCTAATATGTAATACAATTTCTCTAAGCACATTTAAATATTTCAAATCAGAAGAGAGAATCAGCTGCTATATTTCAGTTCCCAGATCTTATTAAAATATGTAGGCAGGCTCATGCTTTATGTGGCTACAGTTCTCTCTTTCCACTAAGATTCTGCTAACCAGGAATTTGGCCAATGACTCAAAGGTTCAGAGGACTAAAATGCCCCAAGGGCTAGCCTTGACAAGGGTCTTGAGTACTAGAAAAGGAGTTTGACTCTCAACCAGAATGGAAAGAAGTGATGAGGCAGGGCATACTGTTTAGGGGAATATATGACTGTTTCTATGTATTTAGTGAGCATCTACTCTGGCTGGCCATGCTTCTAGGGCTGCAGACAGAGCCAGATAGGAATCGAAGTTCCTGTCCTCATGAAGCTTACTCTGAAGCATCAGCATCCTTGGAGAGGGCAGGACAGAGCCTCATACTTTATATGGAAACCCTGTTAGATTAATGTAAAGGAAATAAATCCAATTATTTGCATATTATATATCACAGAATGAAAGTTATCTAATATCTTTTGGCTGCTGAGACTAGTAAGAAGGACTGATCTTCAACATGAAATGCATTTCAAAATGTTTGGGGCAAGGGGGTAATTAGTTCCTTCTGCTGGTCACAAAGAAGCATGGATGGTTGGATAGTCTTGTTACCTCTATTGAACAAGTAATATATGCAAAAAGTAAATATTGCCACAGAACCAAAGAGGGATGTAAAGAGGATGTTTCTTGCACATTATTATAGAGACAGGCTATATACTCTATGAACATATAGGCATATATGTGTGTCCCTCTTCGACACAAAAGTAGCATGTCATAGGATATAACATCTGTGTTTTATTCAATTGTTGATGTGTCCTGTATACCAGATCCTTGTCTGGATCTTCCTCTTTCTTTAAGGCTGCTGAATGTTCCCTCATAAGGATGCACTGGTAATAGATGGAAGGATGCAGCTCCCTATAGGTGAACATTTGACCTTTCCATTGTCTGCTGCTGTGAGAAATACATAGATATTCTTTGAGGACTTAAAGAAAGTTCATGGAGGGACTGAACAGTGGCTCAGTGGTAAAACATGACACTCTGCAAGACTGACTGACATGGGAAGGTCCAGAGACCTTCCTGAGTATGTCAGGCATGTGGGTGCCCATGATCTGGGCTGACTGAGATTGGGGGTGGATCAAAGCATCCACGCCCTGTTAGGAGTGCTCCCTCTCTGTCCCTTTCTAGCTCTCTCTCTCTTGCTCATGAAAAAAAAATTAACTTTTTTAAAGATTATGGAAAATGGAATCAAATACAAGTTTATTTCGGTAAATTATTTTTTATAATATGCAGCTCCCATTAACTTTTTGAAGATCCTAGTATGTCTTCATGTTCCCCTGCAAATAGCTCAGTGGGATAAACGCCTGCACATGGACTTGCTTAAGCCAAGGCTGTGTGCATCTTAAATTTTGAAAGATCTCAGCAAATTGTCCTCCCCCAAGAAAAGGTCATTCCAGTTTACTGTTTCACCATAACAATTGTTTCCTTGCCACCTTTGTCAATCTAATAGATGTTAAAAGTTCTCATTTCAGGGAGGTTTTCATAGGAAGGATGGGTCTACTCACCTCTCCATATGTCTGAGAGCCATTTCTATTTCCCTTGCTGTGAACTGTGAGTTTGTGTCCTTCGATGAGGGCTTGAAGAAGCTGCGAAAATCCACCAACCCTCCCTTCTCCTGCCACCACCACCCTCTCTTGGGTTTTGATAAACCTGCCTGCCCTCCTGCATCCAGAAATGGTAAAGCACATTTTGAACGTATATCAGATGAAATTTTGTTGCGATGATTGTGTGCCTTTCTCAAGGCAGCCAATAGCACAATGGCATCTTTGTTGTTTGGTTTTCATTTTGTTCTGTTAAAGGGTGCATAAAGGATGCGGGGGGGGGCAGGGAGGGAGAGATTAAGAAAGCATACTCTAGTGAGGACAGCCATACTACAATCCCTTCTCCATTCTCCTATTGAGATTTTGGGTATGCACACACGTGCACCTAGCATGAGTTTCAAGCCACCATGTCCAGGACTCAAACCGTGATCAACTACGTGGGAGTCTAGTGACATAACCGTTATGCCAGAATTTAGGTTTTTGTGTAGCTCTCTTGTCCCCCCCCCCCCCCCCCCCGGTATCTTTTAAGACCAGGATTTGTGCCATAAGGTCTAGAGTCACAGCAGTCAGCAAAAAGAGGAAGGGTAGATGGCCAGCAGGGGCCAAGGAGAGAGGATGTCCTCACTGATGCAGCTTGCAGCCATGCTGGCCACACTGATGGTTGCTCCTGCCTCGCTCTCTGTTGGCTCATGGCTGTGTTTCCTGGGCCCACAGCTTGGCACTGCTGGCAGAACACTGGACCATCTGCAACTGAGGTATGAGCCAGATGCTAAATTCTGTGGGCTGTGGGTCCCACTGTGCAGAGGTTTGAGCTGAGACAGAAACTCAGGAGTAGTGAGTCTTCTATACCCCAGCCTGGTCACAATCTTCACCCTACTCTATTGGGTAGACCCAGAAAAAATGTTTCTGAATGATTTATCTCCCCACTGTACACAATCCTGACTTTGTATTTCAGTTGTCTGACCTGTCTTGTTCCTGGGATGAAGATAAGAAGACAAGAAATTACCACACTGGGATGGTGGTCTGATGTTAAGGAAGCCAAATCCCATGTGGCAAACCCTGTGGTTTGAGTCCTGGCATATGTGTCCCAAATCGCAAAATGATAGAGAAATGGAGAAGAATTGAAGAATGACCATTTTCCAGGGGGGATGCTTTCTCTCTCTCTCCCTTTCTCTCTGTGTTTCTGTCTTTGTCGAGTGCATGCATCCTCTGGTAAAACTAAAAAACAAAACAACAACAAAAAAAAAAACTATTAAGCAAAGAACGAACCCTCATAAAAACTATAGTTTTAGACTTTCCTTAGTAATCATGTATCAGCCCAGCTGCTGCGGCGTGCCCTGGTAAGATGCTGTCCTCATCAGGCTGAAGCCACATGGGAAGCCCAGGTTCAATTCCTGGCCCACCACAAAAGCCAGACGTGGTAGCACACACCTGTGATCCAGCTACTCAGGAGGCAGGAAGATTGGGACATAGTAAAATCCTGTCTAAAAACACCACAAATACACATACACACACACCACAAACAGTAATAGTAGTAATAGCAGCAACAACATATCAAAATCGGTTCCAGTGTAACAAACGAGCCACCCTAATGCATGATATTCATAACAGGAAACTGAGAAGGGAAGGATACATACATGAGAAGCCTCTGTACTTTCTGTGCAATTTTTCTATAAACCTAAAGCTGCTCTAAAATATAAAATTTTAAAGGAGATCCAGGAAAGACCCTAACTGGAGACCCAAGACATGCTTACAGCCCTATCTGGTATGGGTGGCATGTGGAGGCTGTGTTGGGATGCTCATTCTCCCCTCTTTACACAATCAGAGAAGTTTCATTTCAGGTTGGAGCCAAGGCTGGAATGTGAGCACAAGGACTTACAGACCCACAGGCCCTCCACCAAGCAGGAGCAGAATGAGGCGTTAAGGCTGACAGCTGAACTAGCAGAGAAATAAAGAGCGGGCAGCAGACGGCAGAGAAGACAGTCCAAGCTCAGCACCAACAGGGTCACACAGCCAGAGGAGTAATGTAGAAGGGGAAGGGGTAGGTTATGGGGTAAGCTCTCCCCTTGTCAGCTAAGAAAGGACAAAGGCCAGCTCCTCTTCCAGTCTCTGCCTCCCATCTTCTCCTATCTCATCACCCTGCCCAGCAAAGCTTGGCCCAAGGACACTGGAGAATTTCAAGCCTCTGATAAAATGGTGCCCCTGAGGGTCCTAGGCTAGGATAGCTTGGTGTATTCAAGGAGTAGAAAGATCAGTGTTCTAGGGGTCCCATGAACAAGTGTTTCTGTAAGGGGCCAGACAGTCCACATTTTAGACTTTGTAAGACATATATTCTCTGCTGTAAATAATTAGCTCTTCCATTATAGCATGAACACAGCCTCAGATAACAGGTCATTGAATGGACATGGGTGGATGCCAATAAAACTTTATTTACAAAAGCAGGCAGTTGTCCAGATGTGGGCTGAGGACCATTGTTTGTGTCCTCTGGTCTAAGTTACAAAGCTAGTAAGTAACTCAGCTAGGATTGAGCTTCACCCAGCAATCCTGTTTCCCAGAGAAACATAGATGGTCCTACCTGAGCCCTCTGCTCTTCAGGCTAACATCCCTTGGGTCTTTGCCATCCTGGCTGGAATCCTCTGGGATTAGCACTGGGGCAGGGACCAATGTTAGCCCGCACTAATGCTTGCACAAGCACTGAAAAGACACATCGCCTCCATCTCGTAAGCGTGCACTTGACTCAGACACTCAGGCGCAAGACCTTACATTGTCCCTGTTGAATTTATCCTGTTAGAATTGATCTTATCACTTGAAACTGTCAAGGCTGCTTTAAATCCTGATCTGGCACCTGAAATTCTCTCCTAAACTGGAGCTATCATAGGAAGTCGTGTGAGAGAGGGTTTGGGAGTGTGGGCTCAAGACAGATCACCCAAGTTCTAACCTAGACACTGTGCATGATGAGCTTTGTGACCTTAAGCAAGTTACTTGGCCTCTCTGTGCCTCAGTTTACTCAGCTATAGAGGCAAATATTAAGAATACTTCCTTCGTAGTGCTGTGTGAGCACTAGGTGAAGGAGAATGTATAGGCAGTGTGTACATGCTGGGAAGATTCATTTTGTTTGCAGTGATTAAATGTAAAAGAAAAGAAAAAAAAAAGGCAAGCAAGCAAAAAAACAAAGGAGCACTTGGCCCTTAGAAAAGTGCTTCCAAGGATCAACACTGATATTGACAGGAAAAGAAAAAAGAAAAAAAAGGGAGAAGGGAAACGATTCCCAGAATCAGGCTGAAGTTAGAGACCTGGGGCACCTCTCTAGATACCTCCCTCTAAAGATTTTAAATGTTTAGACACACTCCCCAGACACCATCAGTCTGCCAGTAAGACTTCCTTTTACTAGCACCCTTGCAAAGAAGGCAAAGAGGGCAGAGAAAAAATAGAGGACACATTTAGGCAAGATTACTCAGTGAAGAATCTCACCTAAAGCCATGACCCTAACAATGCCCAGTATCCTTGAATCCCTCAGGTAAGGCCTGGCCTCTCCCTTGGTCCTCTTTAAATGCAAACACACAGTGAGCCCATGAAAGCAAGTTCAACTACTAGCCGCTCACACGAATGTTCACCCACTGCATGCCAGACATAGAGCAGGCAGTAAGCTCATGCAAATTCACTTCATCACCACCCAGAGGTATGCACCTCTAAATTCAAAGGGCCTCTTGGAGCCTCAGTTTCCTAGTCTGTGCAGTGGGGATGAGGTGATTCCCCCCCACAAGGGGCTCATGAGGATTAACTGAGTAAATGCACATACCGCAGAGAACTGTCCCCACAGTGTAAGCACCACCCTTTACCCTGTACGGCAGCTGGAGAAGCCCTGGCATCTGGGAGTAGTGAGGGCGATTTCCAAGTCCTATCCACTGGCAGAGCTAGCATTCAATGGAGCAGCTCAGCCCAGCCCCTACATTTCACCACAGCACCCCCCGGCCTCTTGTGAGCCAGAGAATTCATCAGAAGACCTACTCCCTGATGTTGCGGCCACTCCACTTCTGGTGAGCTGCAGTGCTGGGACAAGAAACCATGAGGGAAGAGCACCAGAACCCGAACGCAGCGGCTGCCTCCTTTATTCTGCCCCAGGCTGTAGCTGCATCTTCAGTCTGAACGAATCATATAATCAATAAACTCTCTAGAGCATCCAGGCAGTAAAAAATAGAAAAACATCTTTATGCCTGGAGAACTCAGTAATTAACCCAAGCGTGGAGGCTGAGGTTGGTTTGTTGGGTGTAATTGGCTTTTGGAAGAAGAAGTGGAAGGACTGATAGATGTCTCCAGTTCCATTTGCCTGCCCTGCCAGGAAGAGAGGTTTTGGTGAGGCCCAAACAACAGGGGATCCCATTTTCTGACAGAGCTGGGGCTCTGGGTGCTTGGAGCCTGGGAGAGGGACTTGTCTCTGACAGAAGTGGAAACCACTGCACCGAGGAGGGATGTGCCACTCTTGCTCTGCACACACACCATTAATCTAGCAGCCAGCTCAGCCTGGGGAAGATAGGAGGCTCAGGACAGCTTGGGTCACCTTTCCCATCACAGAGTCCTCAGCCAGCCCATGGAGCCCCACATGCACTGTCCACCTCCAGGTGAGGGTTGAATAGTGTGCAGGCCAGCTGGATTGGGTCTGGAGGTGCAGGTTAGGGCAGAGAGGGTCTGGGAGAGGAGAGGCAGGGATCATCTAAGTCAGAGACATAGGCCTGCTCCCCTCCCACTTACTCCTGCACCAAAGGAGTCTCAGGTTGAAGCAGGGGCTCCCTTTGGCCCCAGCCAGCTCTCAGAAGTGGGAGGTGGGCAAGACAGAATGGATGATGTCAGGCTGCAGGGTAAACCAGGAAAGCTCCCTGGTGACCACCAAGAGTGGCTGTGACCTTGGAGTTATGGAGACCGGAGTTCAAACCTAAACTCTGACACTTACTGGCTGGATGATCTTGTTTCCTCTTTGGCAGTCAGGGAGAAGAGAGTGACACTGACTTTGTAACATGGCAGGGCTGCAAAAGTAAACCAGCATGAACAGTCTGGTATTTCTGCGGTCCACACGTGCCCACCAGTTCAGTCCTTTGGCACCCTGCCCTGTCTAGACACACAGGGAAGGGGGAAGGATGGCTGGGAATGGTCACCACCCACATGACTCAGCGGAGGAGCTTCCTAGGCAAAGTGGGATATGGGCCTGCAGAGCTGCAGGTGCAGTCAGACAGACATGCACCCACCTGGCACAGAAACAGGCTTTGCTCGATGGAGTGCTGAGGAGCCAGAGTTAGAGGAAAGAATAGCAGGTAACCAACAGAGGTCCACAAAAGCAGAAAATGACCATAGTCAGGAGGGTCCTTGAGAGTGCAAAATTCAGTGTCTTCACTGGTTCCAGGAGAAGGATCTAGTCATTAGGTCCAACCCTGGAGGCTGGCTCTAGAAGTTGGGAAAATGTCAGTGGGATTCAGAACTGATCTAGAAGTGAGCCCTGAACTGTTAGTCATGTCCACAAGGTGGGCTCTGGCACGTGGTGACAGTTATGGGGTATCTTCATAAAAGCATCTACCTTTTTTTTCACTGTTGGCTATGTGTCAGACTAGAGGCCAGGCATTCTCTGACACTGACAACAGCCCCACATGCAGATATTAGTGTCCCTATTTTTACATAAGGAAACAAGTCCAGTCACTTGACCAGGTCACTAAACCATAAAGTGGCTGAGCAGAATTTGAACCCAAGTCATTCTGACCCTAAATCTCATAGAGTATGTACAGCCACTCAGGCCTTTCTCTTCCTTGACCTCTGCCATTCTCTGAGATGCTAACCACTGGGTTGAAGCATTGCCCTGGTACCTCAGCCTTGTGAGAACAGAAATTAATTGTTCATGTGAAATGATGTTTACCAAGTGCCAAGAATCAGTCTACTCACCTTCCCATGTAACTTCGTCCGACTCTCATAACAACTCTGAGAGCAGGTGCTCTAAGTGCCCATAACAACTCTGAGAGCAGGTACTCTAAGTGTCCACACTTCGCAGATGAGGAAACTGAGGCACAGAGGCCAGGCCCATGCCAAGAGCGCCCAGCCAGCCTGTGGTGTGACTGCTGACTGCAAGCCTATTTGAGAGCAGGGACAGCTGAGCCCCTACACCCAAAGCACCCATGCCTCACATCCAGAGCTCACAAAGTCATGAACCAAAATGAGCTGACACATCTATGGGGCCCAGAGAAAATGATTAATGCAGCCCAGGCTGGGGAGATAAGGGGAATAATGTGTGTGCTGTCTGAACACGCCATACCCTGCTGGCTGTGAGGGTGCATCCAGGCCCAGGACACGAGGCAATGCGGCGGTCTGGGGTCTGGATCACACTGGCTCCCCTTCCGTCAAGATAATCACTGGCAGAAATCTGCTCCAGAAAGGCCACCTGAGTGGACTCTGGAGGGAGGCTGCTGGGAAGTGTTGCTAGGATACAGCAGGAGAGGGACTGAGGGATCAGGACCAAGGGGCTCCCTAGCGTATCAGCAGGTAGTGCAATGGCCAGCAACCGCAGGGATGAAGGGGATGAATGCCAGTCTCTTGATTTTGATACACTGGATCCTATCTAACGTTGACGGAGAGCTCAAAGGATAATTTAAAATCTAATTGCCGGGTGTTTTGTTTTAGTATTAGGGACGTTTCACTTGGTAAATATCAAGGATCTGGAAGCTTTCCCTGATCCTCTGGGCAAAGTTTACTGGTGCTGCCTTGGCAGTGAAAGAAGAACATGCAAAAGCCAAAGAGAAAAAGAAGGATGTATGTACTCTCAGGAAAGAGAAGGCCCTGGAGGCAGAAGGAAGCCACCAGGCCAAGCCCCTGCAAGACATGTTTCTCCCCATAGCTGCAGTTTGTGTTTCATATGGGAAAAGAATACTCTAAGGGCTTGGCTTTCCTGGTGGCTCTGCATCTGCTCTGCTCACTGCCAATTCCAGTCCCACACCCCAGTACACACCCACCTGGATTAAAAGACAGAAGAGACCCTTTTGGGAAGAAATGTGTTACTTCTTGGGCAAGCAGGAGTGTGAGGAGGGGGATAGAGCTTTGATAGCAGTCGTAGGAATTAGTGTTGTGCCCTGGTAGGGGTAGAGGATAGAGATAGGCGATTCGTGCAAAATGTCTGTAGTAGGAAATAGCTCTATCAGATTTGCAATTTAGAAATACAACCCAGGAATGATCTGGGGGTGGGGACAGGGGGAGGAAGAAGGGTGAATCCTTACCTCATACCTTAAACCAAAATAAATATCAGATGAGGCAAATATTTCAATGTAAAAAAAGGAAAAAAGAAAGAGAAGCCTTTTGGTACAGTCATGAGCCACTTAATAATAGGGATACATCTGAAAAATGAGCTAAGGAGGTGATTTCATCATTGTGTGAACATCATAGTGTACTTACATAAACCTAAATGCTGTAGCTTACTACATACCTAGGCTATGTAGTACAGCATTTTGCCTCACTTCCATTGTATATAAGGTTTATCATTGATGAAAACATCATTATGCAGGGACCAGCAGTTAGTGTAATGGCTATGTCGCTGGACTCCCATTAGTCAACCACAGTTCGAGTCCCAGCCCTGGTGGCTTAAACTCACGTCGGGCACATGTGCATGCATGCCCAATATCCCAAGAGGAGAATGGACGAGAAGGGATTGCAGCATGGGGGGATTTCTCGCTTTCTGTCTCTCCATCTCTCTCTGTCTCTCTGGTGAGCGCATGCACCCTATAGCAAAAATCTCTCTGAAAAAGAAAAGAAAAAGAAAAAAATGTCATTATGCAGAACATGACTACATTTGAAGAAATCATATTTAAAAAAAAAAGAGGAAATAATCTCAGAGTAGAGAAAGACCCTCTTAACAAAAATATAAAATTTAGGAGCCACAGAAAGATCAATGTTAAAACAACCACCTGAAAGACGGGGTAGTACAGTGGTAACACAACTGTATTCACGTGGGAAAGGTCCTAGGTTAGCAACCCCGAGCACACCAGGCACATGCCCACAGACCCATGATCCAGGCTGACTGAGACTGGGGATGGATCGTGGGAAGAACTCCATTGAGAATCTCTCTCTCCCTCTCTAGAAATGAATAAGCTTTTTTGAAAAAAGCAACCACATAAAGATGAAACTTTTCTGCTGGGTGAAAATACCATAAAGGGTTTCATTTTGTTTCCCTAAAGATAAATCACAAAAATTTCTGTAATTTCTATGATATACATAGATTTAATTTCTCTATGAAATAAAGAGTTTCTACAAAAGTCAATAATAAAAAGTTCAGAAAACAAATAGAAAAAGGTAGTTCACAGAAAGGAACAATAAATGACTCTTAAATATATAAAAAATGTGACCAATCTCACTCAAAAGAAGTGAAAAGCAAAATAAAACTATAAGAAGATGACATTTTCACTTGTCGGCTTAGAAATAATCAAGTTTGATAAAATATTGCTGGTAAAGTTGTAAGGATACAGAGTAGTACTCATATATTGCTGCTGAGATAATAAATTGGTATAAACTTTATCAATTATGATTGAACAATTTCTACCCAAATCATAAATGAACATACTCTCCGATTCAGCAAATTTGTAAGAATTTACCCTACAGATATACTCATGAGGTCTGAAATTATATTTATGCATAAGTAATTGTTACCCTACTGTTTCAATGAATAAAATCTGGAAATCACCTCAGTGTTTATCAATAGAGGACTGATTATTTAAATAGTGGCCATCTATTTAACAAAATACTATGCAGGTAAGTTTTTTAGAGGTTTTTGCCATAAGGTGTGTGCACTTACCAGAGAGAGAGAGACAGAGAACGGGAGACAGTGAAAGGGAAAGTGAGAAAAAACCCCTTAGGGATGACCTCACCACAATCCTTTCTCCTTTATTCTCTTCCCAGGATCATGGGCATTCTCACACACATACATGGGTGATTTTGAAGCCACTGGATCCGGGAATAGAACTGCAGCAGGCCATGTGGGACATAGCGACATAACCGCTATGCCCTCTGCTGGCCCCCTGTGCAGGTATTTTTTTTAAAAAAAATGAATAAAGAAAGGATGCTCAAAAGCAATGTTGAAAATATGTTGGGAAGTGAAAATGCTGGATGCAGGATGATGTGTATCATACGCCTCCACTATTATAAAACAGAAGCTGTATAGTGGCATGGCAGTAAAATATGGTATTCTGCAAGGAAGACCTATATGGGGAAGTTCCAGGTTTGCATCTGGAGACCTCCTTGAGTATCCCAGGCACATGATCAGCAGCTGGTTAAGGCGGGGGTTGGATTATAGTGTAAGGACCATGTTAGGGATACTCTCTCTCTTCCTTTCTCTAACCCATGGAAGAAATATATGAGCAAATTTTAAAAATAAAATAAATTTACCTTCCCCCCAAATAACAAGAGTTATGTAAATCCATGGAGTACCATTATCAACTAGTGGCTTTTAATAAAGTAAGGCTAATGTAGGCAAAATCTCTTCTTTAAAAATCTTTGCCAGAGAGTGTGTGTGCTCACCAAAAAGATAAGAGAGATAGAGAGAGAGGGAAGAAGCACCCTCCAATGACACATGGTCATACCACAATCACTTCTCCTCCATTTCTCCAACCTGTCATGATTTGGGATCCTCATGCACATGTGCCTGGTATGTTTCCCAAGCTATTGATCTGGGATTCAAACCACACAGTTGGCCATGTGGGATCTAGCACCCTTAACCAGTAGACAATGGGGATGGCCCAAGACCTAATTCTTAATGCTAAAACTACAAGGAACCGGACATTTAAGGATTTCCCAACACATATGCCAATAAACCTTTGTACCTACTGATTTTAGGAAATGTGACATAGGAAAATTAAGTGTTAACATTCCCAGTTACAGTTGTTTGGGACATGATTAGAATGATTAGTTCTTTGAAAGTTTGTAAAAATTTGTCCATACAACCATCTGGGTCTGATGCTTTCTTTGTGAAAAATACTTTTATTAGAGATTTTATTTTCTTCATGATGTAGGACTCTTCAGGCTTTCTATTTTTTCTTAATTCTTGAGTCAATTTTGGTACCACCTAGTACCACACAATGTACTTGGTTCAAAATACATCAAAGAGATGCCTAGAAAGAAAAAATGACAAGCCACAGGTTTCTTATCTACTGCATTTCTCTACACAGGTAGTCTTGCCTTTCAAATATTCCACCTTCTGCCAGGAGGTGCACTGTCCAACGTTCACCACTGAGAGCATTCAAATATCTGTGTGTGGCCTACCAATCGAAATGTCAATCTGAGGATAAACCATGGCTTCAGCTTCCTAAACATAACCCTCATCCAAAATATTCAAGACTGGTCTCTTCCATATACAAATAGTCACTGACCTAATGACTTCTCAGTTTTAAAATGGCACAAAAGCAATACACATTCAGTAGAAACTATTGGGTCATATAGAAAATCATGATGCATTTTTGCATTAAAAAAAAACAGAAAAATACATCATGACTTTCAGATTATGTAATACACTTTGAGTATATACAACCATTGTGTTTATCACTTTTGGTACAGAAGTCAGTAAGTTATGAGTTGGCCAACACTTTATTATAAAATAGCTTTTGTGTTAGATGATTTTAACCACCTGTAGGCTGTTCTATATGTCCTAAGTGGAGCACATTTAAAGTAGGCTAGGCTAAGCTATAAGGTTCAGAAAGTTAGTCGTACTGAATGCATTTTTGACTTATGGTATTTTCAACTTATGATAGGTTTATTGAGAAATAACCCCATTGTAACTCAAGGAGCATCTGTTCTCAATCAATTCCCCCATTACGCGGAGACTGCTGATCCACATAGTTGGGTTCATTGATTTAGAGCTCATAATTCTTTATGACATCACCGTGGGGATTGGCTTCCATATTGCTTGTCTACAAGGGATCTGAAATGGTAGTCCAGGGCCAAAATATAGCTCAGATGTTTTGTATTTGGTCATGTTACCTACTTTTTCTCAACAGCCTATTATATAACAGCAGGTTTGATTCACCCATTTATGTGACCTTCTGATCCCTATAAGGATGTGAGATCAAGATATTTCAAGGTTACCAGCCAAGCATAAAAGTTTGATTTAAAATGGGAAATTGGATGACTTTTAGATTGTCTCCTGTTTAAGTGTTTATCTTCAATTTTGAGCTATAGAGGGGTGCATCTCGCTCTCAATTTCATTCAACTTGCATGATTTTTTTGTAAACATGTGTTTCTTCACTTTACAAAAATTATTATTCCTTTTCAATGCCTTCTATGGGGTGAGGGGGTGAAGAATGGACAGCAGGTTCAGTAGAGGGAATAACAGAAAAGATCCTAAAGGGGCTTTCAAAGAACCTACATATGGGGCCAAGGCACATGGGGATCCAGAAAATAGGAGGCAGATGGTACAGACAAGAGCAAGGCTGGGAGGATGAATCAGAGGCAACACGGCAGAGACTGTGGTTGCTGCTTCATCTGTGCTGAAGGCATTGCTGGGTTTTATGAAGCTTCAGATATAATGGTTGAGTAAATAGCTTTGGGACCAAGCCACCTGGATTCAGTGCTGGCTAGGCAGTGGCAAATCTTGGACAAATCAGTTAACTCCTCTGTGCCCCACTGTGCTCATCTAGAAAGTGGGACAACGACAATGTGCATTACTTCACAGGCATTAACTTACTGACTCCTCGCAGTACCCTTGTGGAGTGAGAACCATCAGCAGCAATACTTCCAGATGAGGAAATTGAAAAAAGAGAAGTAAGGTGAGTTTTGCAAGGTCATAGAGTCCAAAGGAGATGTCACAGTGGCTTAAATCCAGGCAACCTGGTGCCAGGATCTCTTTCTTTCCATTGCACCACTCTCCCTTGACACAGGATTACATCAAACTAGTAGTCAATGCTTAACAAAAGAAGTTAAGTGTTTAGGGCAGAGCCTGGTATACACAGACACCTCTATAAAGGATGGCAATAATTGTGCTTAGAGAGGAGTCCTCGCTCTACATTTTCTGAGGAAGTCCCTCCCCATCTCTGAACTGCAGTCCTATTCTGATCAGCAGCCTACCTCCAGAGCATGTGGGGACTCTCAAGAGCCTAATGCACACAAGGGTGATGGCCAACTCAAGAGAAACAAGAGTACTGTGCAGAGGTCTGCTCATTAGGAGGTACGTACAGATCCACTCTGGCCAGGCAATTACCCAAGGAGAGAGCATTCATTAACACATTAATAAATTATATCACTATTAAAAGACAGTATTAGGCTGTGGGAGATAATTGCCTTGGAAGGAATGGTCTCTAACTCTTCTACAGGTCACATTCATTCTGCCTCTTTTCCCTGGGACATCTTCACCGAAGGTGGTCTGTGGCCCAGCCTGATCGTAGGGAGACAGGAGGCCTAAGCTGAATCTGTAACAAGGACAAAAGGATCAAAGGTGGCTGAATCCTGATGAATCTCTTGGTATCCTGATGCCAAACCCTGTTCATAACTCTCACTAGATCACACCACAGTAACAATCACAAAATCTTGGTGCTTGTATCAAGATTTTCTTGCTCAGGATGCTCATTGGATAAAGCACAGCAGGGCCCTGTACAACTATCTCCTTGTCTTGGGGAGCCAGGCTGCAGGAGAACCCCTGATTTGGAACATGTCCCATCTGGGACATTCTGCCTCACAGCAGGAGAAAGAAACAGGATGGAACCCTAAAACAGCCCTGAAAGTCTCTGCTCAAATATGAAATATGCCTCCTCCACCCAACCACCCATTCAGGTAGGGGCCTCTGCAGATAAACCTTCTTCCCATCAATGACCAGAAGGATCACAAGAGCTCTAGGTCAGCTTATACGTGTCCTACAGCATAAACTTAAAGCAACAGAACTTCACTGTTGCACAGTGCTGGAGACCAAAAGTCTCAGAAGTCATGGTGTGGGCAGAATTAGTTCCTTCTGAGACCATGAAGGAGACTCGGCCCCCAGGCCCTCTCCCAGCTTGTAGTGCTTTGCTGCCAAGCCTCGGTATCCCTTAGCTTGTAGAAGCATCACCCTATCTCTGCTTTCAACTTTACGTGGCCTTCCCTACTGTGTGTCCATGCCCACATCCTCTCTATTTAAAACAACACCAGTCACCTTTCTCCAACATGACCTCATCTTAACTAATTGCACCTATAAGGGCCTTATTTCTAAATGAGGTCACATTCTGAGACACTATGGTTGAGAGTTCAACATAGGAATTGGGGTAGGGAGGGACACAATTTAACCTGTAACAGTCTGTAAACAATGACCTCCCACTCACTGGTGGCTTGTCCCAGGCCCACAGCCTGCTCTTCCTATGGCCCTGACCCTTCAGCCCTGCTCCACCTGTATTACCCCCAGGACTCCTCCAGTCACCTGGACTTCAACTCAGGATCCCAACTCCTGATCTCTTGGACCCTGCAGTCATTGGCTACCTCCTAGTTATGACCATGTCTGTTCCTGCAGGAAATGGGTGGCATGGTAAGAGAAGTTCAGATGGACATAGGTTCAAGTCTCAGTTCCTCCACTTAGAAGCCATGTCACTTTGGGCAAGATAGTACACTTCCTTGATCTTCTGTCCTTGCCTTTGAAAGGTTGCCAAGGCTCAAGTGAGGTGACCAGGAGCAAAGGGAGTGCCACCACCTTCTCCTCCTCCTGTTAGTCTGCTGACCTTCTGGGACCCAAAACTCTGTCCATCTGGCATGAGAACCTCTGGCCCTTCCAACCTCATACAAGGATTCCTCTGCTCCTGCTACATACGTGGCAAAGCCCAGAGAAGACTTCTTCTCGTGTTTCAGATCACATCTGGACTATATCAGGGTCCCATAGTGCTGCGGGGAATGAGGAATCCTTGCCTGAGAATTTCATGTGTAGAACCGGGTGCCAGTGTGCACACACATACATCTGGCACATACTCTGTCATTAATCTGCCTACTCAACCTCCGGGAAAATCCAGTGCTCTTCCACCTTTGTCCCTGACAGAAGCCACCTCTTGCTTGGGATGGCTGAACACTATTTAATCACCCTCAACCAAGAGTGCAACTGATCATACACACCACTCACATTTAAAGCAAATGAACTACCATGATTATTGCTCTCACCTTAACTACTAGGGAAATTAGTGATCACGAGCTGCCTGGAGCCCTACATTGGGACTCACGTGCAGCCTGGCCTCGACTCCACCAGCTGCTTCCCCATCCAGATGCAAGAGCCAGCTCCTGTCTCTGACCCTTCACCACCTACGCCTCTCCTCTAGCCCTAGGATTGGAATTTTGCCCCAATTTGGGGTAAACTCATCCTGATTTCCATGTGATGAGTACCTAGCTCCAGCCTGAGAAGAAGAAATCATCTCTCCCATTTTATAGGCAGTGCTGCTAACCCTTGCAGAGGGCACATAGCTTGTCTTGGGGGTACCAACCCAGTTTTCCCCTACAATATAACACTCCTGCCATACCCTGGGTCTCAAAGGCAGGCATAGAGGAAGCAGAGACCTGACCCCAACATCAGAGAAGGGGCAATCAGAGAATGTTTCAGGAACTCACTCCACCCCCATTGATAAGGTCCAGACTGGTTCAGGCTCCCATAACCTAAGTCCAGGGGTGTCATGGTGCAACCTGCCCCAACACTCCCACAATACATTAGAAATCAGACCAGCTGGAGGCACAGAGGTGATCCTAGTTTAAAAATATTCCATGTGGGGACCAACAGATGGTGTAATGGCTTCGTCACTGGACTCCCATGTAGTAGGCTGTGGTTCAAGTCCTGGACCTGGCTTAAACTCACCAGGCAAGTGTGCATGTGTGCCCAAGATCCCGAGAGGAAAATGGAGGAGAAGGAATTGTGGCATGGCCATCCCCCCTCAGGGGTGATTTCTCGCTTTCTATCTCTCTGTCTCTCTCTGTCTTTCTGGTGCCCCCATTGATAAGGTCCAGACTGGTTCAGGCTCCCATAACCTAAGTCCAGGGGTGTCATGGTGCAACCTGCCCCAACACTCCCACAATACATTAGAAATCAGACCAGCTGGAGGCACAGAGGTGATCCTAGTTTAAAAATATTCCATGTGGGGACCAACAGATGGTGTAATGGCTTCGTCACTGGACTCCCATGTAGTAGGCTGTGGTTCAAGTCCTGGACCTGGCTTAAACTCACCAGGCAAGTGTGCATGTGTGCCCAAGATCCCGAGAGGAAAATGGAGGAGAAGGAATTGTGGCATGGCCATCCCCCCTCAGGGGTGATTTCTCGCTTTCTATCTCTCTGTCTCTCTCTGTCTTTCTGGTGAGTGCACACACCCTATACCAAAAAAAGAAAAAAAAATACTCAAAAATATTTCGTGTGTGTGTGCGTGCACACATGCACATGCCAAAATTCCCAAGTGGAAAACAGAAAATATCCCCTTTGTCTCTCTCTAGTAAATGTACATGTATCCTATAGCAAATTTTAAAAAAGAAGAAAGAATGAAAGAAAGAGAAGGAAAGAAAAAGAAAAAAACAAAGGGAAGAAAGAGAAAAAGAAACAAATGCTCCTGTTCCTCTGCTTCTTTGTTTTGTGCTTTCTAAAGGCCCAGAGTTTTGTTTATTGCATCCACATCTGCAGCCTGGAGCCATGCCTGAGGGCTCTCCCTGGGCAGGTTCCTGGCTCCCAGGCCAGCCTTCCCAGTGGGGATGCTACCATGCAGCAGAGCCTAGCACTGCCAGGACAGCCCTGCAAGGTCAGCAGTACAATCCTCACATTCCAAAGCAGGGGACAGAGGCAGGACTAGATGACTAACCTGCCCAGAGCGGATCAGGGCTGGGACCTGGAGCTTCTCCTCTTCAAAGCCTGAGCCCCTCCACCTACGTGCCCCAGAGATGATAAAACATCGCCCTGGATGATGACCTCCCTCGCCTGGCTAGCCTTTGGCAGAAGTCCTTCTCACTTTGTATTCACCAGCCTGAACCTTGCAAAGCCCTGAATAATTCAATTATAAATACCTCCTGGATGTTTCTAATCACATATTAGGAGTCCTTCATCCCTTTCCAGCCCCAGAACCCTGAGGGGACTTCAGAACTCCCTTCCAACAGCCTTTGACAAGGCACAATTCCTGCCCCCCAAGTGCTTTGTGGACTGAAGCACAGCCATTTAAGCTCCAGGGTGGAATTTAATCACTTACTTGCCATTTTCCATATGCCTAAGCAGGTGGCCTCCACATCAGAAAATGGCAGGGGTGGTTGGCCGAGCTGGTTCCCACCCCTCCAGGTCTACTTGGGCAGACCTGAAAGGGGACTTGACCTTGATGGAAAAGGGCCTAGGGAAGCACAAGGATTTGGCAGAAGGGGAGTATCAAGTAGGGGTCAGGGGCTAGCTAAGGGCCCAAGCCAGTAATTTCTACCTTCCCTCACCCCACATAGGCTTAGTGGGCACAGGACAGGGGTCCAGCAGGACACCCTGTTTCTACAATTCATTGTTCAGAATCTTTGGGTCTGCATCCCCATTCAAGAAGGCAGTAAGAGGGAATCTAACCTCATTATCATCCACCTCTCCTGAGATTTGCAGAGCTTTGGCCCATGTCCATGAAACTCTGTGATCAGATGGGCTGATGACAGACAGGTTTCATGTGGGAAGCGGGCAAGGGCTGGCTGCATGTGGGCATGTCCCTATTGCCCCTCTCACCCCCAAAACATAATCGAGGTCACCTTCTCCTGTGGAAAGGAAGGACAGCCTAGGATAGCCTGGCTATGACCACCAGGCAAATGCCCAGCTGTGCTCCCTTTTCTCCTCATTATCCCCTGCAGGATAAATTGGGGGACCTCTGGTAAAATGGCCCTCTGAGGAGTGGAAACCACAGGTTTGCCCAGCATGGGCCTGGGCCCCACACAGATGCACCCCCTCCCCCCATGCTCTGGGCCTCCAGCAGCAGCATCAGGGTTGACATTTTCTTTGATCATTCCAACTCCCCACTCTGGTTCCCACGTAGCAAGTCAGTCTCCTGGCAGTGACAAGAGATGGGAGAGTGGGGCTGTCTGGAGGAGGAAGGTCTGTTCTGTCAAGTCTTCCCCTGACTTTCCATACAGGGCTGCAGATCAGAGGGTCATGCTGACTGCAGGACCATCTCTTCCTCAGAACTGCCCCCTGGGTCTCATATGGGGGATGAGTCTCCAGGCCAACAAAGGGTGCCTTGGCTACCCAGGCGTACTCAGAGGCAAAATTACCACCTCCCCTACTTCCTGTCCTTCCTGCCTTTCACTCTCGATGCCCTCTGGAAAGTTTCAGGATGCACTTACCATGACACTGCCTCCCCCCACACCAATGTCTCCTCTGTCCACAGCCTGGGTATGACTAATTCACGATGACACCACCCATGAATTTCCTCTCCAATCCCTCCAGTTGACCATCTTTCAGGCTCCCTTCAGAGAGAGGAAGATCAAACCAGGAAGATCTCTACGGTTCATGGTATTTGAGGAGTCCATACCTGAGGACCTACACTAGACTTCCTAGGGCAGAGTTTTTTTAGGAAGTCTGGTATATCAGAGATTCAGAGTCAAATACACTCAGGCTTTAATGCCTGGCAAGAAGCAGGCCATGAGACAGGGTTTCACGTGCAGGTCTTCCTGTGAGAGCAGCAGATACTGTACACATTTCTCAGGAGCACACTAACCTCTGAGAAAACCCAGCCCCTAAAGTGGCCAGTAGACCTTCAGAGCTCTGCACGTGACAGGAGCAAGTCATTGCTAAACAGAAAAAAAAAAAAAAAAAGGTACTCAGAATCTGGGTCTGTGCTAGGAGAAATCAATGTGCAGCCTCTAGCACCTCCTGCTCATCAGGAAGCAGCAATTAGAAAAGAGAATGGACAGCTCCACACAAGAAGTTTGCAGGGAAGTCCACTGCTTTTTCTCTAGTTCTAATCAGTTAGAAAGAAGGGACCCTAACTCCACTACGAGACATTGCATAGTTGTCACCACATAACTATGGTGGTCTCTGCGTGTGCTGAACCAACACCCAGAGTTAATTGTACGGTGCTGTGGTAGACATCGTGTCTGAAATGAAGACTGTCCTCTCTAGTGCCAACTGGCAGAAAGCATGTAAACAACATTGAGACCACCATGTGAAGGCATTAAAAAAATAAACACTGTAAACAAAACTTCACATTGTTGGTCAGCAAGGCAAACATAACTTTCAAGTTTAGAGAGTGGCATCTCCTGTGATTGCTCTTTGAGGGAGACAGGGAGCAAGGGGCAAAGAGGGCACTCAGGGAATAGATGGGCAGGTGAATCTGCTCTTCAAGGCAGGACCACTACACAGCAAGGGACTCCCCATGGCAGAGACCATCCATGTCCAATTATGCCTTTTTATGTGCCAGGCACTTCTCCAAACACTCATCGTGGATAAGATCATGAAATCCTACTATTCCCTATTCAGAAGACTGCTACTGCCCCCACTTTACAGATGAGCAAGCTGCACAGACAGGTCAGGTGTCTTGGACAGGGTCTCCCAGCCAGAGGATGGCGAGCTCAGCACCTGACCCTGGAGTCCTTACCTCTCAAGAGACCCAGCTTCCAAGAGGCATCTACAAGGAGCTGTTTAGTTTGTCCCAAAAGACCTTCCTTACTTTTCTTCCCAGATAATAATCTAGAGTTCACACCTACTTCTTCTCAGTTCCTCCAAGTACTCCTTCTCAGTTCCCTGCCATCACAAATAGACAAGCCTTCTTGAGGCAGGGTACTGAGAGGCCTTGGTCCTGTGCAGGTTGTGTGGCTCACAGAAAGGGCCTGTCACAGTGTCCCTTCATAACAAGTATGAGCAGGCCCCCTCCCCTCTTCAGGTGGAAGGTATGGCTCAGCAGAGGGGAGGGGGCCTGCTCAGTTCTCAAGGTGTGTCAGGATCAACAGGACTCAGTTGGAATAAGGAAATCTCTTAAAGAGCCAGCCAATCTCACTCAGCAGCCCACACAACCCTCCTCTGACTTAAGACCCTGGTATTTAACAGCTAAATTAAAACCCAGGAAAATAAGCACTTGCCTATAAAATATAAATGAAAGGTCCAATAAAGCCTGAGATTTTACAAAGTGGTCTTTCTTGCCTAGTGGTGGTGTGAACACAGACAGGAAGAGGAAGCCTAACCCAGAGGAAAAAATGATCCCCAAATGCCAACCTTTCTTCCCACTAGCCATGGATAGGGCTGTGAATCTATGTATATGCATGTAGCTTTTGTGCTCATGTGCATGTGTTTATACTGTGGGTAAGGTGTGCACACAAACTTTACACATGCAGCCATGTCTATGTATGTATGCAAACATGTCTGTGTGTGTATGCACTTGTGCTCACACATGTAGAGTAGGCTTGTGCTGCCTTCTCTTCTTTCTCAAGTATCTGCTGAGCATAAAGACCCCAAACCTCACCAAAGCGAGATCCATGGTATCAACTGCTCATCAGAAATGCAGAATTCTAGATTTATCTGGAAAATACTGATGAACGAAAAAAGCAAATTGTAGAAGAATGCATAGAGACTATTATTTGTATAAAATTATAAAACAAGATTATAAATCATTTCTGGACATGCATACTTGATATTAAAACATGGGTGAGAAAATACACATCAGCCTCAGAATAGTGGGGAGGGGAGAGGCGAATGTACTAGAGAGAGGTATATAACTCAAGCATCAGCTGACTCTGTAATGCTTCATCCCTTAAAAATAAATTCTTGCATGAATGTGTCAAAAATCTACCATTTTAACTGTAGCAACATGAAAGTTTGCTATCCTTATTCTCTTCGCTATCCTGCATGTTTGCAATATTTCCAATATTTTAAAGAGTTGATGGCATGAAAGGAAGCATGCATATGTGGTAACAATGGTTTTCTTTAGGTAGTAGAATTCTAGGTAGTTTTTCTTTCTTTCTTTCTTTCTTTTTTTATTTATTTCTTTCTTTCTTTTTTACTAGTATATTATCTCTATTTTCTTTTGTGAGGATTTATTGCTATAATGATGGAAGAGCATGTATACTAACTCCCTGCACCATAAGCACACTGTGCCCTGGCTGGGAGGGTGGTGAGGCAGGAGCACATTCATTCACCTGGCCAACCCCTGGGCAGCTCTGCAGAGGAAGATACGGACACTTCTCCCCTGCAGTCAAAGAGTTAAGAAGGCTCGATGTGAAATGAATCATTCCAGGGGAGCTAAATCCCTGCCTTATCTAATTTTGTATCCTGAGGCTGATTAATTTAAACTCTGAAATAAAATAAACATCAGCTTTAAATAAGGATTAAATACTCAGCAGGGTCCTTAGTCGAACAAACTGACATTGTACATTTTATGGTATGGATTGAGGGGGCCCAGGGAAGTGGGGGCATCAGTGGGGATGCTCTGAGCTAAGGAGAGAAAATTGCCAATACTTTGGGATTCAGGAGTACATTCACCTTTAGTCTCTTGTCTGGATGCCAACAGAAAATTCAAGAGCCACTGTGTGGCAGGCTTTTCACACAAGAGGGGGATTGTCTCCTGTGCCCTCTGCTGCCCCATGACCCCAAAGTGGGAGGGGTTAGTCAGAAAAATAAGGTCAAGAGACTGGAGGAGGCCCCTGATATTCTTAGAAAACAATGGAGAGAGTCTCCTATCTGGGCATTGCTAACAGGGCCCAGGAGCATGCACTGAAAGTCGAATCTCCTGGTTCTCCCCAGAATTTCAAATGGGAACCAAGACAGGTAGGGAAGATAAAGGCAGGATGAAACTGCCATGTGCCTGGAAGGCCCCACAAACCTGAGTCCAAAATGAGGAAAAGCAGGCTGGTGGATTATTCCAGGCCTGTAGCCCAAAGCTCAGAGGTCATCTCCAAAAAGAGCCACATCTAGAGGCCAGCAGGTGGTGTAGTGGTTTAGGTGCTGGACTCTCACATAGCCAACCCCAGTTTGAGTCCTGGACCTGGCAGCTTATTTAACTGCTTTCCCTTTCTTTCTCTCTGTCTCTCTCTGGTCAAATTAAAAAGGAATAATAACAAATAAAGTTGAATGAATAAAATTATTTATTTTTTAGGAAAAAAAAAAAAGCCACATATGAAGGGGACTTTCTCATCCCCAGCCCACAGTAGCAGTTTCACAGAACTGAATCAGACAGTCACAAGAGGTGTGTAGTTTAATTGCATGTCATGCCAGAGAAGAATCTAGAAGGTCCCATACCCAGATCTTATACTTCTGAAATTCATATGTTGAAACTTAATCTTCAATGCAATAATATTAAGAGGTGGGGCCTACAGGAATGATTAAGTTATGAAATCAGAGCCTCCACAAATGGGTTTAGTGTTTCTATGAAAAGGGGCTCAAGGAGGACAAGGGAGCTTGATCTTCACTTCCACAATCAGAGGACATAGCTAGAAGGCACCTTCAATGAGAAACAGGCCCTTAAAAGATACCTAATCTACCAACACCTTGATTTTGGATTTCCTACTCTCCAGAACTGAGACCTAAATTTCTATTGTATATACGCCACCCAGTCTAAGGTATTTTGTTATAGCAGCCCTGATGGACCAAGACGGTTTCTAGTCATTTGTATGGCCTGAGCAACTCGCTTAGTCTGATCCCTTTAACAGACATCTGTTGTATATCTACTTTGCACAAGGATACCCTGTGTTATTGATTGGAGTATAAAACAAGTCATAGTCCCCCAAAGGCAGGCATTGCAATATCTGAACAAACCCAAGTTGCTATGACCAACTTGAAAGGAACAGGTGTTAGAAAGGCAGATGTTAGAGAGGCAGGAGATGAGACATAGTATTGGTACAATTAATTGAAGGTCCCCAAAATGTCAGCTTCATCCTCTTCTTCCAAATTTCATAATTATCCCTATATAGTCTTCCCAGAGATGCAAAACAGCTGAGAACAATGCAGATCAGAAAAGAGGATAGGACAAAGAAAGCAGATCCATGACATCACCAGCCACAGACTTTTGCAGAAAGACAAGAAACCTGCCTGGATCTATGGGTGGCAGAAAAATGTAGAGAAATACATTCACTGACTATTCAATTCATGGACTTGGAACATTTGCAGATTGAAAGGCCGAGTCTTCTCCAATCCAGATGGCATACAGTATAAAAGCATAGAAAGGAACCAAAGGAAAAGGAGAACAGAACCACAAGAAGGGAGCTCTCAATTCAACCAACACAGAGACATGGGTTTCTGATAACAACAATAATAACTAATAGTAAGGAGCGATTGCTGACATGCAATCATTAGACTTTCCATATCACATATGGCAAACTCTGATGACAAGGATTGTAATAAAGACTGCTGTCTGAACACAGAGTTGTTAAGTAATTACACAAGACTGGCAGAATATTTGGAGAGTTAGATTTAAATTTATCATTTTACTCAAGATACTAAGATTGGCAAGAGAAAAACATCAAATAACTTACAAAGGCTATCCCATCAGACTAACACCGGACCTCTCATCGGAAAAAATACAAGCAAGGAAAGAATAAGGAAATATATTCAAAGTGTTGAATGAAAAACAATTTCAACCAAGAATACTATACTAGGCAAGATTATCCTTCACATGGAAAAAGAAAATAAAAACGTTCTCAGATAAACAAAACCTAATCGAATTTACCAACTACAGACCAGCTCTTCAAGAAATTCTAAAATGAGTACTATACCAAGAAAACTAAAGCGAAACAAACAGCCATAAAAGAACAAACAACAACCAGGAATATGGCCCACTCCGTGGTAGGGACAAGTCTGGAAATATTGATAATAACATTGAATGTCAATGGATTAAATTCTCCGATCAAGAGACACAGAGTGGCTGGGAACCAGCAGTTAGTGTAATGGCTATGTCGCTGGACTCCCACATAGTCGACTGCGGTTCGTGTCCCGGACCTGGTGGCTTAAAACTCACACCATGCACGTGTGCGTGCGTGCCCAAGATCCCAAGAGGAGAATGGAGGAGAAGGGATTGCGGCGTGACCATCCCCCCTGGGGGGTGATTTCTCGCTTTCTGTCTCTATGTCTCTCTCTGTCTGTCTGGCGAGCGCACGCGCCCTATAGCGAAAAGCTCTCAAAAAAAAAAAAAAAAGAGACACAGACTGACTGAATGGATTAAAAATCAGAAACCCTCTATCTGCTGCCTACAAGAAAGTCATCTCAAGGATAAAGGCATACATAGACTAAAAGTAAAGGGTTGGGAAAAGGTATTCCATGCAAATGAAAATCAAAAAAGACAAGGAGTCACTATACTGATTTCAGACAAAATAGGCTTTAAGACAAAAACTATATGAAAAGACAAAGGGCATTATATAGTAAAAGGGCTAATTCACCAAGAAGATATAACACTTAGAAATATCTATGTACCCAAGTCAGGAGCACCCAAATATGTAAAGAAAAGACTGCTAGATCTAAATATATATATAAATTTTTTTTTCTCAGCCCTGCATGGTACTTTCTCAAAGACTGATCACATGATAGGATACAAAACCAGCCTTTACAGATTCAAAGACATAGAAACTATATCTTCTCCAACTATGTTGGAATTAAACTCGATATGAATCTCAGGAAAAGCTCTCGAAAATATGCAAATACATGCAAATAAAATAACCTACTTCTGAATGACTCTATGACTACTGCAATGATTAAGATGGAAATCAAAAGATTCATGGAAACTAATGATAATGAATACCCAAGTTTCCATAATCTCTGGGATACTGCAAAAGCAGTCAAAGAAGGAAGTTCATAGCAATTAGTGTGCACAAGAAAAAGATGGAAAGGTGGCAAAAGGACAACCTAACATCATGCCTCAGGAGAAAGGAAAAAGAACAACAACAAAAAACAAAAAATCCAAAAAAGGCCAGGAGAGAAGAAATAGTAAAGATTTGAGCAGAAATAAATGAAATAGAAAATAAGCAAACTATACGGAAAATAAATGAAAGCAAAAACTGGTTCTTTGAAAAGATAAACAAGATTGACACACCATTAGCCAGACTAATTAAGAAGAGAGAAAGGAACCAGATAAGTCAAATTCGCAATGAATCAGACAACATTACAAACAACATAACAGAAATATGAAACATCGTTAGAGGATACTATGAGTGACTATAGACCAACAAAGAAGAAAATCTGGATGAGATGGATGAATTCCTGGACACATATAATCTACCGTGATCGACTCAGGGGGACATAAAAAGCCTGAATAGACCCATAACAAGCAATGAGATTGAATGAGTAATAAATAACTTCCTAACAAAGAAAAGTCCAGGCCCCACATAACCCACATCCTACTCACACTGTTTCTAGAGGCCCAAAAGGAACCCTTCTAAATTCATTTTATGAAGCCTCCATTACCCTCAATCCTAAAGCAGATAAGGATGCTACAAAAAAGAAAAACTACAGACCTATATCTCTGATGAATATAGATGCAAAAATTCTCAACAAGATACTTCATAATCATATTTAACAGCATATAAAAAAGGTTATTCATCATGACCAGGTAGGCTTTATTCCAGGGATGCAAGGGTGGTTCAACATACACAAAACCGGGAACCAGCAGTTAGCGTAATGGCTATGTCGCTGGACTCCCACGTAGTCGACCGCGGTTCGTGTCCCGGACCCGGTGGCTTAAAACTCACACCGGGCGCATGTGCGTGCGTGCCCAAGATCCTGAGAGGAGAATGGAGGAGAAGGGATTGCGGCATGACCATCCCCCCTGGGGGGTGATTTCTTGCTTTCTGGCTCTCTGTCTCTCTCTGTCTGTCTGGCGAGTGCACGCGCCCTACAGTGAAAATCTCTCCAAAAAAAAAAATGCAAAAAACCATTAATGTAATACACCATATTAACAGAAAGAAAGATAAAAATCGTATGATACTTTCAATCAATGTGGAAAAAGCATTTGACAAAATACAACATGACTTTATAATCAAGACTCTCAGTAAAATTGGCATAGAAGGACCATTTCTCAGCATAATAAAAGCCATTTACGAAAAACCTACAGCTAATATTATACTGAATGGGGAAAAGCTCAAAGCTTTTCCACTAAAAACGGGTACAAGACAAGGCTGCCCACTTTTTCCACTCCTATTCAATATAATACTGGAAGTTCTAGCCAATGTGATCAGACAAGAAAAGGAAATAAAAGGCATTACAATAGGGAAGGAAGAGCTAAAACCATCTCTGTTTGTGGACGACATGATTGCATACATAGAAGATCCAATAGTATCCACAAAGAAACTTCTCAAAGTAATAAATGCATACAGTAAAGTGTCAGGATACAAAATTAACTTACAAAAATGTATAGCATTTCTATACACAAACAACAAGCAGACAGAGACAGAACTGAAGAATGTAATTCTATTTACCATAGCCACAGAAGTGTAAGATACTTAGGAATAAAACTAGCCAAGGAAATCAAAGACCTCTACAAGGAAAACTATGAAAACCTTAAAAAGGAAATTGAAAAGAACACTAAAACATGGAAGGACATCCTTTGTTCCTGAATTGGCAGAATCAATATAATCAAAATGGCAATCCTACCCAAATTAATCTATTTGTTTAATTCAATTGCGATAAAATTACAAGAGACATTCTTCACAGATCTAGAAAAGACAATCATAGAATCTGTCTGGAATGATAAAAGACCCTGTTTTGCTGAAGCCATCCTGTACAAGAAGACTGGAGTAGGTGGCATCTCACTTCCTG
>NW_006159616.1:18460498-18498680 GCF_000334495.1 Tupaia belangeri chinensis | reverse complement strand
TGGGGGGTGATTTCTCGCTTTCTGTCTCTATGTCTCTCTCTGTCTGTCTGGCGAGCGCATGCACCCTACAGTGAAAATCTCTCCAAAAAAAAAAAACCAGCATGGTACTGGTACAAAAATAGACATGAGGGCCAATGGAACAGAGGAGAGACTCCAGAAATAAACCCCAAAATATACAGCCAACTCATTTTTGCCAAAGGGTACCAGTCAATCCAGTGGGAAAAGGGAAACCTCTTTAGCAAATGGTGCTGGAAAAACTGGGTATCCATGAACCCATATCCATCACCATTAACAAAAATCAACTCAAAATGGATCAAAGATCTAAACCTAAAACCACAAACTATAAAACTACTGATGGAAAACACTGGGGAAACTCTGGGAGACATTGAGGTAGGCAAAGACTTCTTAAGCAAGACCCCCAAAACAGAGGCAATAATCCCCAAAAAAGACAGGTGGGATTATATCAGATTAAGGAGTTTCTGCACAGCAAAGGACATCGGAATTAGTGTGAATTGACAACCCTTGGAATAGGAGAGAATTTTTGTTAACTGTGCCTCAGGTAAGGGACTGATAACTAGAATACACAGGGAACTCAAGCAGCTTACCCAGAAGAAAATGATTAAAATTAAAATTAAAAGATGGGAAAATGAGTTGAATAAATAACTCTCTAAGGAAGACATACAAACAGCCAAAAACCATATGAAAAAAATGCTCAACATCCCTCCTTGTAAGGGAGATGCAGATCAAAACCACAATGAGATACCACCTAACCCCAGTCAGACTGGCAAAGATTTAAAATAATAATAATAATAATAAGTGCTGGAGGAGATGTGGTGAAAAGGGAATACTCCTACACTCTTGGTGGGAATGTAAATTGGTCCAGCCACTGTGGAGAATGATATAGAGGTTCCTCAAAGACCTTCAAATAGAACTACCATATGAAACAGTAATTCCACTTCTGGGTATCTACGCAAAGGACAGGAGAGCACTCAATCATAAAAGTGCTTGCACAACTATTTTCATTGCAGCATTATTCACAATTACTAAGACTTGGAACCAACCCAAATGTCCATAAACTGATGAACAAATTGAAAAATTGTGGCATATATACTCCATGGACTACTATTCAGCCATAAAAAACAACAAGGTCCTGGAATTTGATAGAAAGTGGACGAATATGGAAGATATGTTGCTGAGTGAAGCAAGTCAGACTATGAAAGAGAAACTTTGTATGTCTCCACTTAACATATAACAACTGTCCACACTCTATGGTAGAGACTAAAAGACTGGAGAACATACAAGTATTAAAAATTGTAACAACACTAGAGACAACATACAAGTATTAAAAATTGTAACAACACTAGAGACAAAGTGGAAAGAGAGTGTGTGGAGGAGGGAAGAATGTAGAAAAGAAAATTTGGGGGGGAAATGGAGAGATAAGACCCTTGTGGGACACAGATAAGAATTATTATCAGTTGACGAGGATGTGTATAATAGTCTCAACTGGGCTGGACTGAGATGTAAATCATGCTGGGCAAAGTCTCTCCACAATTAAATGATGTATAGTGATTTAATGTACAAACAATAATAAAAATTAAATAATAATTTTTAAAAATGTATCACCTTACTATTTGCTTTCTACTTGGCCCATCTCTTGTTTGTCCTCCATTTCTTGTTTTATCTTTGGTTGAGTATTTTTAAATCTATTTTATCTTCTTCATTGGATTTTTAGATCTAACAATCTTTCTTGGTTTGGTTTTAATTTTTAGGGGTTGCTTTACAGTTTACAGTGTGCATCTTTAACTTACCATAGGCTACTGTTAAGTAATATTAGACAACATCACACATGTTATAAGAACCTAAAAATAGTGTGGCCTTTCGTTTTCTTCCATTTCGGTTTTGCACATTTAGCTTCTACATACACTATAAATCTCATACTGTGTTTTTTTTTTTTTTGCTGTAAACAATTATCTTTAAAATATATTTAATGATTTTAACCACAAATTTGCTCTGTCTGGTGCTCTTTATTTCTTTGTGTAGATTCAGATGTTTATCTAGTATTATTTTCATTCTGCTTGAAGAACTTCATTCAATATTCCTCATAGCAAGGGCTTGCTGGTAGTAAATTCTTCAAGCTTTCCTCTGAATATCTTTATTTCACTGTCATTTTTAAAAGATGTTTTTGCTGGATATAGAATTCTAGATTGATAATTGTTTTATCCTTCAGTACTTCACAAATATTACTCCATTATCCTCTTGCTTACATTGTTTCTAACCAGAAGTCTGCCATCATCCTTATTTTTGTTCTTTTCTGTATGATGTTATCTTTTTTCCCTCTGGCCATTTTAAATATTTTTGCTTTTAATTTTGAGTTTTATTAAAATGTGCCTTGTTGTAGTTTTTCTCATGTTTCTTGTGCTTGTGGTTTATTAAAATTCTTGTACCTCTGGGTTTACAATTTTCAACAAATTGAATATTCTTCAGCCATAGTTTCTTCAGTTTTTTTTTCCTATTCTCCATCTCCTTCAAAAACTCCAGTTACATTCATATTAGGACTGATGAAACTGATTTTCCATTAATATTTTCCTTTTTTCATATTTTTTATTTTTTAAAGTTTCTATCACTACACCTTCAGATTTGTACAGAATCTAATCTGGTTTTTTGTTTTGTTTTGTTTTGTGTTTTGTGTTTTGTGTTTTGTGTTTTGTGTTTTGTTTTTGTTTTTGTTTTTGTTTTTGTTTTTGTTTTTGTTTTTGCTATAGGGCATGTGTATTCGCCAGAAAGAAGACAGAGACAGAGAGACCAAAAGCAAAAAATCATCCCCCAGGGAGGATGGCCATGCTGCAATCCCTTCTCTTCCATTCTCCTTTTGGGATCTTGGGCATACACACACACACACACACACACATGCCCAGCATGAGTTTTAAGCCACCAGGTCCAGGACTCAAACCGTGGTCGACTACATGGGAGTCATGCGACATAGCCATTACGCTAACTGCTGGTCCTTTAATCTGTTCTTAATACCATTCAGTATATATTTTAATCTCAGACATTGTATTTTTTATCTCTAGAAGTTTTATCTATGTCTCTAACATACTCAAGCTTTCTTTCATCTACTTAGTGCGGAATAAGTAGATAAAGATAACAGTATTATTACAATAACTCTTTCAATGTCCTTGTCTACTAATTATATCATCTGTGTCATTTCTTTGTTTGTATTTGTTGACTGGATTTTCTTCTCATTATTGGTTGTAGTTTTTTGGCTCTATGCATGCCTGGTCATTTTTGGTTGAATGACAGATGAGATGAATTTTACCTTTCCATGAGTTCAACATTGTTGGGTTCCAATAAATATTACTAAACTTTGTTCTAAGTTACACTCTCTAGAAAGATTATGGTTTTTTGAAGGATTTCTTTTTTAAGGATTTTAAAATATATGTATATTTATATTTATTTTGTGCATAGGAGAGAGAGTCACTTTCAACAGAAGCTTCATGCCACAACCTTTTCCCCAGTTCTAAAGCCAGCTGGACTCCCTAGCACACCCACAGGTGTACCCAGCATGTTTAGGCATAGCTGGGACACAGTTTTCCCATTAGCCTCCCACCTTACACAGCAGAGTCCCCATCACCTGAACTCCCATAATTGTATCATTCTTTTAAAACTTTTTAAGTGAAACCAGTAAAGCCTTAGCCTAGGGCTAAACTTTGACACTACTGAGGCAGTTATTTTCTGAGTACTCTGTCCCGAGTTCTAAAGACAAAGATTTTTCCATTGTTGCTCATGGAGATACCATAATGTCTCATTCAGTGGAGGTTCAAGTATTATTCCTCTCTTCCTTTCAGGTGGTTCCTTCCCCAGACAGATGTAGTTTACTCACACATATACTGATCAGTATTCAGCTGAAAACTCCAGATCTTTTCAGCTTTGCAACTTTATCCTCTCTGATATTCTGAGTACTCTGTCGACATTGATAGTTTAGCTGGACTTTCTTGGTCTCCTCAGTTCATCTCAACTCATTAATATCATCAGGATCAGCCTGGTTCTCCCTCCCTGGATTATGACCTAGAAGCATATAGCCAGGACCCATGCTCTTAACCACTGGGCCATACTTGTCCTCAGTCCTACCTTGACAATTTTATCAGTTTCCTGGTGAGAAGAAATTGGGAATTGTCATCAGCACCATACTATCCTATGTGTTACAGTAGTTGTTGGATGTTCTTATGGTAATGCTTAATAAGTCACCTATTGCTCACTCTATAGCCTGGACCTTCTCATTATTAACTAATACCCATCCTTTGTATTGTCATTCCAAAGGTGCTGAGCTAGATCTTCTCAAGATAGCATTAGCAATGAAGAGCAAGATGTCTAACAACCACAGTCAAGTTTGATTCTTGAAGCCAGCACCTCAGCAAGACAACCCCTATTAGAAAGGGGGGGTCTCAGGAAGACCACCTCAGCATGCATTTCACACATTACAAGTTTAGTCTTGAGAGGCTTGTGTTGAATAAGGGAATGGAATATGGTAATTTTTCAGACCTCTTCCCTTAACAGCTATGAGTTTATAATTATCCGTTTCCCCTCAGGGAAATAAAAATCATGCTTCCTGATTCGACAGCAAGTTTAGGAAAAGGAGGTGGAGAAGACTAGATCAGACCTATTCCTGGAATACGCTAGACAGCTTCTAGAGATTAAAATAATGACCACTAATGGATATACATGTTTAATGTTTCAGTTACTGGTAAAATTAATACCCTGTTTAATATTAATAGAAGCAATGTATGTCTCTGGGGTTGTTAATCTGCTACCTTTCCACTACGTCAGATGTAAAAATAGCTCCCCATGATTAGCCAGGTGGGCACAGTCAGGCGGATGGTGGAGAGGGAGGAAGGAGGAGTTGAGGAGTAATAATGGGATGGTGACAACAGCATGCATTTTAAATGCATTATGGCTCATCAAAATTCTAAAGGAGAATGTTTCCTTCCAAGTACAAATACTTTTGCAAACTTCATTCATGGATTCATTTATATTTATTAAATATTTATTGAATGTTTTTTGTATTCCAGGCACTTTGCTATGTTCCTTACCACCTTGCCTTATTTCATCTCTTTGATGAGAGTGCTATCATGTTCCCATTTCAAGAATGAGAACATTAAGGTTTAAGGTCCCACCATTAAGAAGGGAGCAGAGACAGTATTAGAACCCAGGTTTGTCTGATGCCCAAGTTAGCACTTCTAAGCCCAGTTAGTGCTTAATTCTTCTGTAAATCTCTAATTACATAAAAACTGTAAAAAGTGGGAAGTGGAACAGAAGAGGAGAGAACCAAAATTCTGAAGGTCAGATGTGCAGGCCCACTTCCTTACTCAACAGCAGCGTGAAATTTCCCTCATAATTGAAAAGAACGTATTGAGCACTGTTATGTAGCAGGCACTGTGCTAGACACTGGGAGAACTATGATCAATACGGACATAGCTCCTGCCTTCAGGAAGCTTGTATTTATATTCTGCTATAGAGACAAAGAGACACATAAACTAAAATAAATCAGACAAGGACATAGATATAAATAAAATAAACTGAAGTTGTGTTGATTGCTATTAAAGAAATCAAGTGGAAGCTGAGGTGGGAGGGACAAATTGGAAGACAGGAACCATCAAGGTCCCCTCTGAGGTGGTCAGTTTGGGGGTCCTTTGCTGGGGAAACAACCTCATGGTAAAGGTAATTGGTGGAGGCAGTGGGCAATCTGAATATGGGTGGGAGCATTCTAAATATGAGTTCAGAGGTCAGGAACAGTAACCTCCAAGTATCTGATGGCAGGAACCACTCCTGGCAAAGCTACTAGAATAAACACCTTCCAACCATTTACTCTCTCTTACTTTCTTCCTTCTACTCAGGACTGAAATCCTGGGAAGCAGGATAAGGAAAAGGAGAGTTCAGTTAGGCTGGATTGGGCCACATGCCCATTCCTTGGCTCAGTGACAATAGAGCACCTTAATTTTTGCTGTCCCACTAAGGCTGTTTATAATAAAGAAGAGGAGATTCTCAGGAGGAAAAAAAGTGCTATTAAGAATAGAGATGAGATGCTACATGGGCCAGCTAGTGTCATGGTGACTAAAGCAGTCAGATCCCACAAGGCTGAATGTGGTTCAAGTCTCAGTCCCAGCAGCTTGAAAAACACTGGATGCCCAAAATCCCAAGAGGAGAGAAAAGTGGAGAAGAAGGGATTGTAGTATGGCCATGCCCCTTGGGGGGTGGAGGTTCTTTCTCGCTTTCCCTCCTTCTCCTGCTGTCTCGCTCCAGCAAGTGCATGAGCCCTCTGGCAAGAAAATTTTAATAAAGAAAAGAAATGTACCCTTCATCCAGAGACAGACAGATCTGTCAGTATGCCTTGCTGCAAATAACTTCAAAGTCCAGGGTGTTCTGTTGGCTCATTCCACCTTCTAATCTTTGACCCTTTGCTGAGACAAGTAACAGACCAACCATTTCCATGGTCCTAGTGCCAGATCTGTGGCATCATCTTGCTGTGTGAATTTAAATAGTCTTTTAAATGGGCTTCAGTTTCCTTCTTTGTAAAACAAGAGAAGTTGCACTCAGTCCTGAAATAATGTGGTCCAAAGGGAGGTGATGAAAAAGAAAGGCAGGTGTCTCAGAAACCTTCAGAGCAATTCCTTTTGGGAGGGTTTACCCTAACTGCTTCCCATACCCAGTACTTTTCTTCACTTGTGGATTTTACAAATATTATTTCTGCATTCCCAGTGTAGGACTTAACACTGGGAGAACGATGAGCCACTCAGATACTGTCCTTGCCCTCCTGGAGCTGAGTCAAGCAAGGAGGTCAGCAAATCCAGAAGCTGTAATAACTGCTCCAAAGGCAAAGTCCTATAGGCAACAGACCCTGAACATGGATTCTGACCCAATGTGCAGTCAGAGAGGCTTCTTGGGGGAGGTGGCACTCACAAATAAGCAGGAAGTGATTAAGCCAAGTGGATGAAGAGGAAGTGATGACAGAGCCCTAGGTCTTACTCAAGGGTCTGGGGAGGTGGGCCAGACCCCAGCACTGTAGACTTTTCATCAGGTTCCAGGGCCTCTGCTCACCTGCGACAGAGTCACTGCCTCCAGCTTAGCCACACCATCATGGAGTTCTTGAAAGTTCTTTCCTCTGCCTTGTGAAGTTGTGCCTTGCTGAGAACACAGAGGGGCTCTTAAGCTGTGACTTGCTGGAACAGAAGCAGCAGAGGGTGTCGTTCTTAACATACATGCCCTGTGGCAGCTCGGCGTGAGGCCCTGGAAAGATGATTAGGGTGTTTGTTCAAAGGACATGATTGCTACATTTTCTTTCCCATTTTTGATCTTTATGACTCCCTTTCTATCTTCCGACTGGATCCTGAGCCTCATAGAGCTCACTCTTCAAACCTCAGCTCATTATCCATTTCCCCCCCAATTGCATATTTTAGGGGCTGGTAATAGGGCTGCCTACAGTGCTACGTATTATAGCTGAAGGATCTGCAAGACTCCAACACCCCCACACTCCCTGCCATGTGAAAGAGACAAAATATTTTCATTTCTAAGCCTCTAAGCCTGGAGGGGAAAAAAAAAAGTTATGCAACCCTGCGACTGCTGTGGCTTCTCAAGAGTCTTTGGTAGCTGGGAAAGAATCCAGTCTCAATCGGGCTTTTCTTAAGTAACGAGCATCTGGGCCACCTGGATGGCAGAAAGAAAAGTGCGATGTTCCTGAGCACGTCTGCCTCCATGTCCACCTGCCTGTTTGGAGACTTTGCTGGACACAGGCCACTTTGGGGGATAACGGAGCCAATGCTAATTAAGCACCTGCCGTGCTAAAGTGCTGTTTCCTAGCTCTAACTACACTCCGTTTGTACTAATCGGCATGTGTACTAGCTTTCTATGCTGTGTAACAAATAACCACACACTTAGAAGTTTACCACACAGACCTGTGGTCTCATTGGTAGGATTAGGTATAGGTTGGCTGTGCCCATGGCAAAACAAGGTGTCGGCTCAGGCTGCCATCTCAGAGAGGCTTGAGATCCTCTTCCAAGCTCACTGGTTCTTCGAAGAATTCAATTCCTTGAAGTTGTAGAACTGAGACCCTCAGCTCCTAGAGGCTGCCTGCTATTCCCATCCACATGGCCCACCCCACAACATGGCAGCTTGCTTTCTTCAAGGCCACCAGGACAGCATCTACTACCTCAGATCTCTCTCCTACTTTTCCCTTCTCTGACATCTAGGCCCTTTTTGAAAGCACTAACCTGACTAGGTCAGCCCCACCCAAGACAAGCTCCCTTTTGATGAACTTAAGATCAACTGATTAGAGTTTTAATTACAAAATCCCTTCATGTTGCAAAGATAATATGACCTAATCCTGGGGATGATATCCCATCATAGTCACAGTCCCACCCACCCCAGGAAGAGGGGATTATCCAGAGTATGTACACCATATAGGTCCATCAGAGAAATCTGCCCACCACAGCTTACATTCTATTTTGTACATACAGTCCCTGGCCCGAGTCACCTGCCATGTTGCATCAGTACATGAGTCCATCCCAAGGGAAAACTGAGGACTATGGGTGTGGGCTTCAATGGGACTCTAGCTCTGGCAACCTGGGTTGAATCTTTACTCTCACTCTCACCAGTTGTGTGACATAGATAAGCCACACAATATTTCTGTGCCTCAGTTTCCTCATCAGCAAAATAGGTTCAACAACAGTATACACCTGATAAGTTTCTTTGAAGTATGCTCACCAAAGGCAAATGTATGTGGCATGCTTAGCACAGAGCCCAGCGTGCAGGGACTGCTCCGTTAACATCTGCCATTACGATCTTGCCTGATTTCACCTTTCTTCCCCAGTGCAGTGCCTATGCCATGAGGCTCTTCC
Organism: Tupaia belangeri chinensis; assembly: GCF_000334495.1. Taxonomy (NCBI): domain Eukaryota; kingdom Metazoa; phylum Chordata; class Mammalia; order Scandentia; family Tupaiidae; genus Tupaia; species Tupaia belangeri. Next base: position 18,489,792 of record NW_006159616.1, on the reverse strand, counting down.
CTCCCCCGCCCCAAAGCACCATCGTTCCCTCTCCCCACTTCTAGCATCCCCCTCTATCCCAGGAGCAGACGGAGATGGAGCAATTAGCCTTCAGTAATAAAAGCACGCAGGCCATCGGCTGGGCTGCCAGAGGAATTTATGAACTCTGCAGAAGCTTGTACTGCTACAAAAGGGTTTATCAGGGGACCACTTCCCAGGTAAGAACAAAAAACACCCCATCCGTCACTGCCAGATCCTCCCAGTGGCAAGATATTAAAGTGTTGCTGTCCCTTTCTGTATTTTCCAAAACTTCTACAGTGAGCCTGCTTTATGTTTATAATCAGACCACCAAGAAAGGTAATAAACCTGATTTTTCAAAGAAAAGCTTTGCGGTCAGAAACACTAACTTCTGCCAGGCTGCGTCTGCAAGTGGAGCATGGCCAGATTCTCCAGAGTTTGCATTTTGTTCTTTTCCTTTTTTAAAACAAAGATCCATTATGCAAATCAATTGTAAAAAATTTAAAACATCTTGTCCTGTGTCAATTAATCACAGCCTTTGTGAGCCTTACCTTCAGCCTCACCATGATTCACATGATGTCTTACCATGAGCAGTCTTCATAGTGCAGAGATAGTGACCAAAGAGGTGCTTACCTCATCCTGTCCTGGGGACTTCTGCTGTCCCTCCCACCCATGCCTGCCTTTCTAGCCATGATGACCAAGTCATCTCACTAGCAGGCTGACCACCACCATAACCATCACTTACACATGGTACCTGGCGGTGGCCATTGCTCCATCTTCCAAGAGGGTCCTTCTCCAACTGGAGAGAAACTAATGGTTTATAATTTATGGTCAGGCTCTATGCTGCTGGCTAAGCATAAGCAGGCACTTGGCTTAGTTCCACCTAGAAGGGAGAACTTGGGAACTGGGCAGGTTTCCAGAAGCAGCAACAGCGACTGCCTCTGACCTTACGCATGTCCTCCTTCCCCTCCCAGAGAAGACTGCATATAGGCCGCCCCACAAACCCCCTTCTCTGTCCCAACAGCTACAGAGAGGCTATTGAGTAACTACCAACAACCACACTTGAACCTGCCATCACCAAATCTGCATGGCCCAGTGTTCTCTGTTCCAGCCTCCCTCTTCAGCACCTCCCTACACATGCACCCTCACCCTCCAGGCCCCACCTTCTTCCCAATCTCCAGCACCATTTCTGTGTCATTGAACCTTCCAGAAAGAAACCTGAAACTCATTCTCACTGAGGTGTACGTGGCCAACAACCACTCAAAGTGTTGACTAAGCACAAAGTTTTTAGGTTCAGAACCCCAGTGAAAAGCCAAGGGCAGGAGATAGATCCTCAATGCGAGCTGTTGCCCACCCTGATGCTGAGAAACTCACAGAGTTCCTAACACATGAAGCCACAGCAGGTACATTACATGCTGGGTCCTGACAATCAGAGCCCAGACACCACACGTTTATGACCAGATTAGATATACAAGATTGCTATAGTGCTAGACAGTGAACACTAGTTTCTCTCTTTAGTAAGGCACTAAGCCAGATCTGCTGAAGGACCTGGCTGGCAGGACAGGGAGATTAAGCAGATTAAGAGTTGCAGCTGGTAGTGAGATGCAACTTCAGGCCCAAAGAATGTAAACCTACCTCAAGTCCTCAACTTCTCCAGAGGCAGTTTCAACCCTGCTTGTATAGTGTCCAACTTAAGCATCCTGGCATAGTAGGGTGTTTTGTTTTTTTGTTTGTTTGTTTGTTTGTTTTTTAGAGATATTTGCTATAGGGCACATGCACTCACCAGAGAGACAGAGAGACAAAGAAACAGAAAGCAAGAAATCACCCACAGGGGGGATGGCCATACCACAATCCCTCCTTCTCCATGAACCTTCCAGAAAGAAACCTGAAACTCATTCTCACTGAGGTGTACGTGGCCAACAACCACTCAAAGTGTTGACTAAGCACAAAGTTTTTAGGTTCAGAACCCCAGTGAAAAGCCAAGGGCAGGAGATAGATCCTCAATGCGAGCTGTTGCCCACCCTGATGCTGAGAAACTCACAGAGTTCCTAACACATGAAGCCACAGCAGGTACATTACATGCTGGGTCCTGACAATCAGAGCCCAGACACCACACGTTTATGACCAGATTAGATATACAAGATTGCTATAGTGCTAGACAGTGAACACTAGTTTCTCTCTTTAGTAAGGCACTAAGCCAGATCTGCTGAAGGACCTGGCTGGCAGGACAGGGAGATTAAGCAGATTAAGAGTTGCAGCTGGTAGTGAGATGCAACTTCAGGCCCAAAGAATGTAAACCTACCTCAAGTCCTCAACTTCTCCAGAGGCAGTTTCAACCCTGCTTGTATAGTGTCCAACTTAAGCATCCTGGCATAGTAGGGTGTTTTGTTTTTTTGTTTGTTTGTTTGTTTGTTTTTTAGAGATATTTGCTATAGGGCACATGCACTCACCAGAGAGACAGAGAGACAAAGAAACAGAAAGCAAGAAATCACCCACAGGGGGGATGGCCATACCACAATCCCTCCTTCTCCATTCTCCTCTCAGGATTTTGGGAATGCACACACGCACACATACCTGGGTCTGGGATTTGAACCATGGTCAATCACATGGGAGTCCAGCACATTAGCCAGCTATGGCCCCAACCTCACATAGTAGCTTTGCCCACCATTGTGAGACTTCAGTACAAACAAGCAAGCTAAGTGGTTATACATATAGGCAAAGTCAATTCAATTCCAAAACCATTGAATTCAACAATTGCTCCATCCCAGGCACAGATAAGTAAGGCCTGACCCTGCCAGCTGGACTACAGAGAAGGTCAGTGAATTCAGTCATTCACACATATTTGTTGCACTCAGATCAGGTCCTGGGGTACCAAGATGGTGGATCTACGGTCCCATCTGGGTCTTCATGTGATAGTGGAAGAGGAACACGCACCTGATGAGCTACAGACAGCGTGGTAATGACTCAGATACATACAGAGAACATTCTAGAAGGAGAGGAGAATGCTGAAAATGACTCTGCCTCTCCTTCGCTGCTCCCCACCAGCACTCTGCTCCACACATAAAGAGCTGTGTGCACTCTAGCCCTCAAAGCCCTGAGGCTCTCTCCGTCCTACGAGAGCTGTCCACCTGTCTCGATCTTTGTGCTCCTCCGGCTGGCAGCACCAGCCTAACCTGGAAGCTTGTTAGGAATGCAAAATCTCAGGCCCCACCCCAAATCTGCTGGAGCAGATGCTACCCTTTGCCCAGGCACCCACGATTGACACACACGTATGTGAGTAGCACAGTCAACACTGGCACATGCATGTGCATGCTTCTCCCCAGTATAGCCTTTCCTAGGGCTCTGGACAGCAGTTGCTTCTCCATACACCTTCCTCCCTTCTCAGATACAGACAGAACCAGTTACCCCTTCCTTTGGGTCGCACTGTACCTTGCACATAGCTGCACCCTCAAGCCACCTCTTCTCGCTGCCAGATTGCGCACCCTTGATGGCAAGTTCCGAGGTCCCCTGAATTCAGCCCACTGGGAGCCCAAGCTGGATTTGGTCTTCAGCCTCAGTAAAGATCTGCTGAATTTGACTAGTTAATAAACTTGAACTGTTTTATCATGTCAAACTCTTGGTACATTGACCAGAGAAAATGTGAGGACACAGTGTATAACTTTTTCAAAATCACCAGGTTTGTTCACTGCCATTTAAAATGTTCAGAAAAGAAAAGGCTGTGACCTTTTAGAAAGAACTGATGTACGGATGTATGTCGGAGGCCCGGGGCTGCTACACAGCTGCAGCTGGGAACGGAGGTTGGCCAGAGCCTCCTCTGGTACCAAGGTCGGGACTAGGGATTCAATTTGTGCCTTTCTTTGTTCAGGAGATTAAAAGTCCCTCCCAGCTGGCTGCTCTGGGAACCTTGTGGGCTTACCTAGATGAGGGGTGCATTTGTCATTCAGCAGCCCACAGTCACTGGGGCCTTCCGAGAACAGCCCCTGAGAAGGAAGCTTTAGTCTCCTTTCTCAGGAACAATCTCCAAGGCCCAGACGCCTCCTCTGATAGGGCAGGCTTAGAGTGTTTATTCTCTGCTCCTACGTCCTCTGAACTCCTGCAGTGGAATAGAGGGTAGCCAGGCCTACGTAGGGAAGAATGTAGTGGGTTTGGGATGAGGGCAAGAGTGAGAGGAGGGCATACCCTCGGGTTGGGGGGATCTGAGGCTACAGTTACTAATTCATTTGGATGAAGCCTCTAAACTATAATTAAGGAAGAATCTCTCCAAGTTTGGAGTACACAGAACAATAAACAGCTGCCTGCTTTGATTAATAGCCAGAGCGAAGCTGAATCCCTGCCAGCAGCCGGTCCCTGTGGCAGCGTGCTGAGTCGGGAGCTGCCACCGCCAGGCCAGTGAGCACTGGTTCTGCAGCAGCCGACTTCTGGGCATTCATCCTGCCAACCTGGCTGGTGGGCAAGAGAGGACACGTGTCAAATAGGTTGGAGACACCAAATGCAACATAAGCACAAATCAGAATTCTGTGGGCACCTCAACCACAGGTCTTCCAGAGCCCAGTGAGCCTTTGATGGCTGTGACCCTCTGAGAGAGGCAGTGGAGTAGTGGCCACTCACAGAGCTGTGGCCGGGTGGGGAAGAGCTGTGAGGGAAACCCTCGGAAGGCCGCCTGGAGGCAAATAGCCTTCCCCTGCCATTTGTCCTCCTGCATCTGCTGTTCAGTAGCTCTCATTAGGAAAGAGGACACAGGCATGCCAGCCTTATTCTAGGCTTCTTCAAAAGCATCAGGCCTTGGTCCTCGAGGCTGCACTAAATGTCAAAAATAGATGCCAAGTGGCCAGGTGGGCAACCAGAAGAGTCTAGAGAGGGCTTCTAGGGGTGAGATATATAGTTGAGAATACTGTTTTCAGATGGCAGGAGGAAAGACAGAGGAGAAACCATCATTATTTAAAAATCCATAGTAGACTGTTATTAAAGTTGCTCTAAGCATGCGGGTTCTCCTCTTCTCAGCAGAAAGTCAACTTCTCCCATGTCTCTGAGTTAGATGTGGTCCTGTGATTCACCTTGGCCAGCAGGGGGGAGCAGAAGTCTGTGAGCCACCATGCTTCCTTGACCACCGCGATACCCAGCAATCCTCCAGTGGGGAAGATGCAGCCTAGCTCCCAGAGCCGGGACGGCACGCATTTTTAAGACTCTGAAATCATGGGCTGGTGGTCACCTCATGAAAATCAAGCCTGCTTTAATTAAAACAGCTGGTCCCAGAAGTGAGGTGCTGCTGTAACCAAACCCCAAATATATGGCTTTGGCTGTATTATCAGGCAGTAGGAGCGCAGGAAATGGGAACTAAAGATCAGGAAGATAGGGACCATGTGATATGGTAGCCCAATTTTGGTAAAACTCTCGCCTGAGGTAACCTGAAAAGTAGAATAGTTATGTGGCAAAGAGAAAAATCAAGTGAATGAAGGGGGTCCCAACCAGAGATAAACTAATAGATTAGGGAGTCTCAGAATAATAACCCAGGTGAGGGAGTCACAGCCTATAAATCCTTCCAGGTGGGCAAAGTGGCCCATGGAAAAGAGTCTACACGTGTGACTCCCTGGTTGAAGCCTGCTATCTCAAGGGGATTGTGATCAGGCCTGGAGAGAGGCATGAGGTGAGAAGCAACAAGAATGACGCCTCTGGGGGAAGTGAGAATGTGGTTATCAGAGCCTGCAGCCGACTGGACTGAAGACATAAAGCCCTCACTGCATTGTTTAGAGAGCTCCACTGGCCACAGGAATGAGCAGCATGGACAGTAGAGACTGATGCAGCCAAGATGAGAGGCAGGAGGGAGGTTGGGGAAGCTGCTTCTCCCCCATGGAGACATGAGGCTTCCACACGGAGCTCAGGAAGCCTATGGAAAACTAAACTCTTCCAGAGGATAGAGCGAAGGGAGCTGCTGCCTGAGAGCAGAATCTAGCCTCCCCAAAGAACATCCCCACAGTGGAGTCAGGCCCTCAGAAGGTCTGCCTGGTGGAGTTGCAGAACCGCTGCAGACAAGTGTGGTCTGTGGAATCCCACTGGTCCACTTCTGAATGAGTGGTCATCCTGCCCTGCCCTGCCATCCTGCATGGGGGTAGGGACTATGGAGGTAATTCATTTCTTCAGTTCAGAGAGGACACTGTGCCTCTCCCAGAGGTCCGGGACTAGGCCTTGCTGACGGGAGCAAGGCTCCAGGGTTCCTTTCCTGAGTAGGCTGAGAGCTGGAAGGGCCCCTTTATATTTATATTTGGAAATATAGCATTTGCTGATTAAAAATAGAGCTAATGATATCTTTGTTCAACATGAGAAGACAATGGTTAGGAAGAATTATAGTTTCCCTTACTTTCAATTTTTCTGCAGTCTATGGCATTTCCAAGTATTAAAGAATTTTTCAGAATATTTCTAAGAATAGCTTCCCCCAGGACCCATGGAGAGGACATGAAATTTACCCTTTTCAGTAGAAGGAAAACTATTCCCAAACCATTGAAAGAGTCTCCCTGTGTTCGAAGCTACATGAAGTCACGGGAACAATAGTTTCTAAAAAATGTCTTTTTATCACACTGTGGTTGAAAGATTGCCCTTTTACAATCCAAACTCAACAGGAAGCCCCAGATCCCCACAACCCTCCTCTCCCCTTGCCATCATTACCACTCCCTCCCTAATGGGACAGGGGGGCATCTCCAGAGATGCCACCATCTGTGTAGGCATGGGCCCCTCCCAGTGGTCTCGTGGCAGGCAGGTAGAAAGAGGGGGATGTCCTTCAGGTGCCAGCAGCCAAGACCCCCAGTGAGTCCAAGCAGGCCTGTTCTGTATGTGTGTGTGAGTCAGCGTGTTCTTCCAAAAACGATTTGCAGTCACTGGTAATAGAAACACATCTAGAATAAGGCAGTGAAAAATAAAGAGGAAAAGAGAATTGTACAGTGAAAGCGCACGAAACCAGAATAAAAAGAGAAACAATAGGCTGGGGGAGAAATAATAGCACTGAACATGACAAAGAGTCAATATCTGGATGCGATAAAGATCTCAGACTGCCTGATGTCTGTTTCCAGACCATCATAAAAAGTGGGAAGGGCCAAACAAGAACACAAGACTGAGTATGTGTGTGTGCATGAGTGTGTGTGAGCATGAGTAGCTATATGTGGAAGAGTATCTGTGTGAACCCGAGTGTGTGAGCGTGTGTGAGCGTGATAGTGTAAGTACATGGGAAGGTGTGAGCATGTTCACATGCATGTGTTTGAGCATGCATGGATTTAGTTGTGTGAATAGCAAAGGACACTGACAGCACTGAAGTGATGACCTGAAACCAACACCATGCCGGAAGGCCACCTGGCAAGGAGGCACAGCACAGGACAGGCAGGGGGGTGAGGACTGTTCCAGGGACTGCCCCAGCTGCAGTGCTGCTCACTGTGGGACCTTCCACACTAATGCTTAGCGTCTACAGCTTTGTTTCCTGCTCTGGAAAATGGGAATACTCCTGCAGTTGCCATGCAGTTAAAGGAGATAACGCTCATAGTGTCCGGTGCTCTTCAGGGTTCAGTGCTTTTTCACTGTCATCTTCTCTCACATGGAAATTCCCTCCTTATTAGAGAATCTAACTCCTAGACACGGAGGGACAGATGTCTCCTTGGAATGACCAGTCTGGCCAGGTTTACTCTCTGCAGACACAAAGGCTACTCATCAATGGCAGAGGTTTGTAGCCTCCACTCTGGGATGTACCAGAGGATAGAATTGCGGAAAGTCTAGGTTGGAGTAGGTGGGACCTTCAAGAGGGGGTCAGATTCCCCAGAGAGGAACACTCCAACTGCCAAAGGAGACTTGCTCCAGCTCCTCCTGTGTCAACTGGGCCCACTGCATACAGGACGGCTCAGGGTCCAGAGCCCAGCACTGCTAGGTCTTAATGCATGCTGCTAGACAGGTTGCTCCTGGGTCTCCTCCCACTGTGGGAGCTGTCCATGAGAATGCCTGCAAATCATGTGATCTGGTTCTTAATAAACTGCATCGTTCTCAGTTACCTTGTTCAGAAGGAACACTTTGCAGAGCATGAGCACATCACCAAGAGCCAGCTAGGACAGACATCCTCACAGTGCTGGTTTTAATTTGCACCCACTCTCCCTCTTCATCTTGGAAGAATTCCCTCCTGCTTCACAGTGAACTTGAGCAGGCCTTTGGGAACACCCCTGAGACCCAGCGGATGAATGGGAGAAGGACAAAGACAGGATTAGGCCATTCACAGGGGGTGACAACAAAAGAGCAGGAGAGATGTCAACCCTCATTGAACAAGAAATGCAGAGCGCTGGACTGAGGAAGAACCGTTTTTTAATTAGCCAACAAACATTTTTATGATAATAAGTTTGGGGAAGCTGGTGTTTTAATATACAATGACATTTTTTTACAATAATTCAAACATCCAACCCTGGGACAGTGGTTGGATAAGTAACTATTTAGCACAATTCCTCATAGTCATTGACAAAACCATGGGAGATTTTGTCTTATATTTACACTATTTGGTGGTTTTTGAATCATCTATGTCATGCAATGAGTAAGTATTACTTTATAGAGAGCAGGTAAATGAATTTTTAAATATATGCCTAGGGCTAAAAACTACAAAAGATTTCTTAAAAAGTTGTATGAAGTTATTAAGGTCATAATGCGCAAATTTGGAGCTTTGTAAAATTTTCTCTAATACAGTTAGGCTGTCATTTTAATAATGAAGAGAAATCAACATTAAAACTTATCTGAGGCTGTAGAGGAGAGATTTTCCCAACACTCTCAAGTAGATCCCACTAGGTAAGCCAACTCCATGCCCAAGTTCTCTATCTCTGACTCCTACCATTCCCCAGGCCCTCTGCTCTTCCCTCCTGTTGCTGCTGCTGCCCTGTCTCAGCATATACCTGTGTCACTATGATACAACCTGTCTCCTGCCCCATGCTTCCCCTGCCAACCTTGCTATGGGCTGAATCATGTCTACCCAAAACGTCATGCTGAAGTCCTAACCCCCAGGACCTGTGCACATGGCCTTACCTGGAGATAGGGTCTTTTCAGAAGTATCAAGTTAAAAGAGGTCATTGAGGGGACCAGCAGCTAGCGTAATGGCTATGTCACTGGACTCCCATGTAGTGGACCGCGTTTTGCGTCCCGGACCCGGTGGCTTAAAACTCACACCAGGCATGTGTGCATACGTGCCCAAGATCCCAAGAAGAGACTGGAGGAAAAGGGATTGCGGCGTGGCCATCCCCCCAGGGGGTGATTTCTCGCTTTCTGTCTCTCTGTCTCTCTCTCTGTGTCTGGCAAGCGCACGCGCCCTATAGCAAAAAACCTCTCCAAAAAAATAAATAAATAAAAGAGGTCATTGAGGAGAACCCTAATCTAATATGACTGGTGTCCTTATAAAAAGAGGGAATTCAGACACCAGGAAAATGATGTGAAGACAAAGGGAGAGGACAGAGTCTGCAAGCCAAGGAATGTTTGAGGCTCCCAGGAGACAAAATAGAGACGTGGAAAAGACTCTCTCCTGCACAGCCTCAGAAGAAATCAATCCTGCTAACACCTGGAACTCAGACTTCTGGCTGCCAGGACTGTAAGGACATAGATGTGTGTAGTTTAAGCCCCCTACCCAGTCTGTGGTGCCTTATCACAGTAGCCAGAGGAAACCAATATAAACTTTTCCTTCACAAGGCGGCCAAGGCAATTTTTCTTTTTCAATCTCAGCATGCCATAAGGAAGCTTAAAACTGTCTAGTGACTTTACAGTCAGTGCAGACTCTGAAATCTTAGTGTAGATTGCACGCCCTTCCTGACCTGGCTTCTTCCTCCACTCTGCAACTCCAGATCATTCTGGTGCTTTGGGTTCCTCTCACTTCCCCAAGTAGCACCATCCTGCCTCCCAGCTTTGTCACACTCACACATTGCTCTTCGTCACTTCTCTCTCCAACACACAAATGCACACTCACACACACAAAGACACACCTCACCCCTGCTAGTTTCTCCTAGTCACTGCAGGCTTTTGGTATACAGAACACATAACAGGCCCTGCCTGGGGCCCCTGCTCTTCCCCCAGTCGTTCCTTCTGTTCTTTCCTCCTACTTAGATTTCTTGTGTAAAGGCTGCCTGCCCCTCTAGTCCAGTGCTTATCCAGCTCAGAGCTGTCAACATTTGGAGCCAGATCTTTGTTATTGGGGACTACCCTGGGAATTTTAGATTATTTAGCAAACAGCCCTGATCTGCCCTCACTGGGTGCCAGTAAAGCCCAGCATTCCTAGTTATGACAACCAGAGATGACTCCAGGGCCAACTTGGTGGCATAGGAGTAATGCACTGCTCGAGTGAAGCTGGAGCCATATGGAAGATCATGGGTTCAGTTCCCTGGTTGACCTGTACATGCCAGACACACATGCCTATGGTGCTGGCTAGCTGGGAGGACTGAGGAGAGTCATAGCCTAGGACCCTGTCAAAGTGCTTCTCTCTCTCTCTAAAGAAATAAACTTTAAAAAATAAAATGAGGGAACCAGCAGTTAGCGTAATGGCTATGTCGCTGGACTCCCACGTAGTCGACCGCGGTTCGTGTCCCGGACCCGGTGGCTTAAAACTCACGCCGGGCGCGTGTGCGTGCGTGCCCAAGATCCCGAGAGGAGAATGGAGGAGAAGGGATTGCGGCATGACCATCCCCCCTGGGGGGTGATTTCTCGCTTTCTGTCTCTATGTCTCTCTGTGTCTGTCTGGCGAGCGCACGTGCCCTACAGTGAAAATCTCTCAAAAAAAAAAAAAAAGAAAAAGAGAAATACAATGAAAGCATCTCCAGGCTTTGTCAATGTCCCCTAGGGACAGAACCACCCATGGCCAAGAACTACTGCTCTAGACAGTAAACACCGTGGAGGTGGAGGGCCTCTGCCTCACCCTGCACTGTGTACCAGCACTGCCAGCAGACCCTGGCTCCCAGTGTGCATTGGATGGAGGATCAATGAATAGAAGAATCAAAAGGTACATTTCAGGCTGTGGCATCTCAGCTGTGACCTGACCCTCACTCTTGCTCTTGGTGTTAGAATAACCCCTGCATACTTCTCGAACAGTCTTGTGGGGGCTGTCTTAACCTCCCCTCCCAACGCCCTACCCCCTGTCATAGTAGCAGGTTCCTGTCTCCCGTTTCTCTCCACTGGTGTATTTGATGCACCACGGCTTTGTATAAACTTGCTATCCATCAAGGTGAAAGCCAGATAAATAAAAATGAACCGACAGAAGTGCGAGTAGCATCAGATCCCTCCGAGGCAGAGAGATAATATGCTGACACTCTAATGGTTGTATTAACAATTTAATAGAGCCCTGAGCATCCAGGGCCAGGCAGGTCTCGCTAGCAACCAGCAAAACAGCAGACATCTGCTCCCCAGCAGGGACCGAGCCAGGCTGCAGACCCCTGGTGGGTCAGCCTCACAGTTGGCAGGTCCAGCAACACCTCAGTCCTCCATTTCTCTGGACAGAGTGAGCCCCTGATGCCCATCTGAGCCCTGCACTCTGCCACTCACCCTGTGTGGTCAGAGCCATGGGAAAGAAGGGGCAGACAGAGTGCCTCTTCCTGTAGGCCAGGGTTTCTCACCACAGCACGGCTGACGTTAACTGACCAGGGGCAGATCAAGGGCACTGAGGGCTGGACCACACCTGCTCTCTTCCTCTTGTAAGTCCCCACCCCAGCAGAGTTGGTATACAGTTAGTGCTCAGTAAAGACTCGTCCAGTGGAAACAGAAACAGAAAGAGGGATGGAAGAGGAAAGAGATACGAGCCTGTGGTCAGAAAAGACCAGCAATGGCTGCAGTTAGACACTCAGAACCAAGTTTGAGAATCCAGCTGCCACTTCCTAGCTATGTGATCTTGGCAAGCCATGTAACGTATTGAGTCTTACTCCTGCCAAGGAGTAAGGTACTCCCCGTGATGCTAACCTGGGAACCAGAGAAGAAACGGAGTCTGGAATCCCTTATAAACTATGAGGTTGTTTAGTATGATCACGACTATAATTCAGCCTTGCTCCTGTGTGAGCTGGGGCTCCCTGGCAGGCCATTTGCCCTAAACTAATCTTCAGCTAGCAAGGACGAAGCAGCTAAGACACAGGCTGGAGCCAGCAGGGTCTTCGAGGAGCTCAGAAAGCCCTTCAGCCTCCTTTGCAAGGAGCCCAGCTTATCTCAAGCAGTTGCTTTCTGAACATAGCCATTTTTCTTTTTGGATGCCTTGCTGTTTTCTGTGTCTTCCTCATCCTACAAGGGGGCACATCTGTGAATAGAGAGCCCTAGTTACTTTTCTATAAACATCCAGGACTGGGCTCAAGATCTCTCAGAATCTCTTCTTTTCTTCTTTCTTTCTTTTTTCTTTCTTTCTCTCTTTCATCTTTTTTTCGATTTTGTCACAGTGTGTGCACTCACAAGAGAGAGACAGAAAGACAGTGAAAGAGAGAGAAAGCTTCCCCCATGGAGTACAGTCATGCCACAATCCCTTGCCCATTTCTTTCTTCTTGGGATTTTGGGCATGCATGCTCACATGTCCAGTGTGATTTTAAGCTACTGGGTCTAGGACATGAACCATGCAGTCAGTCAAGTGCGATATAAGGTCCTTAACCACTGCACCATGGGCTGACTCCAAAATCTTTACTAGAGTTATCAAAAAATGTGCTCACGCACATATACGTGCATGTGCACGCCCAAGGGATTGGGGTCATGTTAATAGGATTCGGCTTTTCTGCTTTTCTGAGAAATGCTGCAAGAAAAGTTGAAAGTCTCATATCTCAAAAATCAAATCAATGTGAAGTTTTAAAAAAATGGACACAACCAGTGAGGAAAAAAAAAAGGGGGAGGCTCTGGTGAGATGCCTCACCCAGAGTCCACTGCGCTTCCCCTACACCTACATCAAGTTGAAGCTGTTTCACATTCTGCTGCCTCTGCCTGCTGGTGAAAATCATAGTCCATATTTTTAAAATAAAGGAAGAAAGTCCTCCAGTAATTTAGCGGTGGTTATTTGTCACCCATTCCTGAAAACAAATGCCCATGGCAGTGAAGGCCAGCAGATTTATCGGGAGGGAAAAGATCTATATTCCCTGGACCAAAGTGACGTTACCAGATTGGGTAATTGCTGCATAAACAATAAATTACCCATTGATTAATTGCACTTCTAAGGCTTTCTGAAGTATTTTTCATGTGGACAGTTGGGTACACACTAACAGCAAACTGGAAAAGGCAGGGGCTGCGGACTCGTTCCAAATCGGAAGAAGCAGACCATGAACGAGATTTCAGAATCTCTCATCTATTTCATGAAGGTGCCTCTCCACAATGAGATTCCTATGCACACTAGATACACAAATATTCTCCATTCACAAAGACTTACCCCCTGAGATACCCCTGCACACTTATTAGAATGGCTAAAATCGAAAAAAAAAATGAAAATATCAAATGCTGGGAAGCACACAGAACAGGAACTCTCATTCACTGATGTTGGAAGGGTTAACAGTACCTCCACTCTGGAAGATGGTTCTTACAAAGCTGAATATAGCCTTACCCAATAGTGAGCTACCACTCTTTTTGGAATTTACCTGAACACCTTAAAAACTTACGGCCACATGAGAACATGCAAAAGAACATTTATGGCAACTTTACTCATAATTTCTAGAAACTGAAAGCAACGAAAATGTCCTCCAAACAAACTGCGGTCATTCATTTAAGGAATTACCATTTAGTGATAAAAAGGAACAAACTATCAACCCATGCAAAGACACAGACAAATCTTAAATGTATGCTGCTAAATGAAGAAAGGCTACACAATGAGTCCCATTATATGACATTCTTGAAAAGGAAAAGTAATAGAGGTGGTAAACAGGTTAGTGGTTGCAGGGGTTGGGGGAGGGGAAGGTTGAATTAATGAAGCACAAAGGCTTGTTTTAGGGCAGTGAAATAATTCTGTATGACACTGGTGGCTACATGACATTGTGAATTTGTCAAACCCACAGAATTCTAGAGTGCAAAGGGGAAATCTCCTGTGTGCACATTTTAAAAAATATTAATTAGGAGAGCAGGGGATCCCAAGATGGATGGATACTGCTAGAAAAGAATCTAACTGCAATACAAATGCAAAACATAACCTCACTGAAGGAGGTGAGGGGAAAGGGTACTGACCTGTGTAACACTGGAAGTGAGTAGAGACTGTTAGACTGAAAACAAAAGGAACTGCACATAAGCACTGCACACTAGTTGATAAGGTTGCCTCCTACAGGGAATTCTGAAGCCAGTATGCATGTATACAGAGTCTGGATAAACAAGTAAATGCATGGAGGACAGTGGGAAGCAAGTTACAAATAGGCACAATAATTTAGTGGTGGTTAATTAAGCAAATTAAGCAAAAATCTATGTAGAACTGGATTAGAGTTGGAGACATTGACAGGAATTTAGGAACTTATGCTTAGAATAATAGATGTACAGATGAAGAGATACGTACATACATAACGGATTTACATGGGTTACTATACATGCGTACATTTCCTGGCTTTATTCACCAGGGGACTTCAGTGAATAAGGCCAGTGCCAGTGGCACCCAAGTAGCAATGAGAACACACAGAAACTAGATCTTAGTTTCTAAATACCATTACCCAATTAAAGGAACCAGGGCTCCTTAGAATACTTACTGACTCTAGTGCTGGAACTGGACATATACAAGATGAGCCTGGAATATTGTGTAGTGGCAGAAAGTAAGAAAGTGCTCAAGAGACAACAATGGAGTATTTCGAAGAGACAAGAGCCAAGTGAAAGATCTCTCTGTGGCCAAGGATGGAACAGTCTGATCAAGAAAATAAACATGACCCAAAGTATATAAAAACTCCATTATTCCATAATGATATAAATGAATGATTGAATAAGGTAATAAATGGGTAAAAACAGACAAATCTCCCATACAGAAGAATGACAACTTATGTAAACACTGCCCCTCAAGAAGAAGGAGCATAACTCTCCACTCTTTAAGGGTAACTGTGCCTAGTAACTTCCTTCCAAAGAATGCAGTACAGAGAAAGAGGGTAAAAAGAATAACTTCCTAGTGGAGAAACCTGGCAGACTCAGTCGAGTGGTCAAGGTCAACATCAGCAGTGGTAAGCTATGCTGATAGTGCCTACCCTTGATATAAGAATGGCACTTTACCTCTCTGAACTTCCTCCCAAGAACCCATAACCCTAGTCCTAACTCTGAGAAAAATCAGATCAGCCACATTAAAGAACATTGTATAAATGTCTAAGCTATACTTGACAGAAAAATCAAAATCAAGGAAAGTCTGAGTAACTGTCATAGCCAGAAAGAGCCCAAGAGGACATGACAACTAAATGTAATATTGTGTCCTTGATGAGCTCTTGGGAGAAAAAAAAAGACCTTAGGGAAAACCAGTGAAATCTAAATAAAGTGTGGCTCTTAGTCAATAATAATAATTCAATATTGGCTCATTAATCATAACAATGTAGCATACTAATATAAGATGTTAAAGGAAACTGAGTGGGAGGTTTACGGAAGCTCTCTGTAGTATCTTTGTAACTTGTCTGTAACTCTAAGTTAATTCTGAAATAAAATTTTATTTTAGAAAATACACAGTATTATTTTAATGGATTCCATCATAATGCCATGAAGTATTTTCATTATTCCCATGTGATAGATTTTTTAAAAATTAAAAAATAAAAAAAAGACTTGAATAGATTCCCAATGCATCCGAGGTTCCAATGTTGATGGACAGAAAAATTAAGGTCTTAAGATGAGACATTCATCAACCTGGTTCTTTCTGCTCCTTCACCAGGCTGGCCAAGGTGGATAAAGCTGGGTTTGCTTCTAGAGCAGCCAGCACACCTGCTTCAAGAATCCTGCAACAGGACACATCTCCATTTCATCCCAATATAGAGGCAGGGGCAATGGAGGGATCTGAGGTCAAGGAGCTCTTGGCTAACTGTGCATTGCTAAGACCAGAGCTG
This sequence comes from Tupaia belangeri chinensis, assembly GCF_000334495.1. Lineage (NCBI taxonomy): Eukaryota > Metazoa > Chordata > Mammalia > Scandentia > Tupaiidae > Tupaia > Tupaia belangeri. The sequence continues at coordinate 18,473,815 of NW_006159616.1, read as the reverse complement.
AGGCTTCTCAGACTGCCTCAGAGGTCACTTCTGGGACCTGTGGCACAGTCAGCTGCTGAGCCTGCCTGCTGAGGACCACTGTGGCTCGTCTTTGCAGCTATTGCCAATAAAAAGTTGCCACTGGACCAGCTCCATGACCTAGTGGTTAAGGGAATTGGATCCCACATGGCTGACCATGAAGTTCAAATTCCTGCCCTGGTGGCTTGACATGCCAAGCATGTGTGCATGCATGTCCAAAATACCAACAGGATAGAGAAATGGAGGGAAAAGGGATTGTAACCTAACTATGCCCTGTTGGAGGAAGACTTCTCCCTCTCCCTCTCCTTCATCCTCTCCCTTTCCTTCTGTCTCTCTCTGATGAGTTCACATACCCTCTGGCACAATTTTAAAAAGAAAAAGAAAAGTGGTTGCCACCCAAGCAGGCAGAGCTGCCCTCCAGCCTGACACCCTTACCCAGATATAGCACATCAGATAGAATCACACCACACAGAGAGGCCTCCTAGGAAATGAAGCTAATGAGAAGGGAAAACGATGGATATTCAGTTCCATCCATTACGAGACAGGAACACATTGCTCTTCAGAAGCACAAGATATTTGCCTGATCTTACCTTGGGATTTTATTGTATTTATTACTATGAAAAAAGTCCTAGCAGTCTCCAATAGTTTGCCAAGCCAGCCCCTTCACCTCCAAACTATATCTCATACCTGCCTCTTATTACCATAGCAACTACTTGGTCCAAGGCTCTCACCATATTCTCCCTGGAGTCCTCTGCTGCCTAACAACAGTGGCCTAAAACCTGTGTGCCAGAGATCCCTGCTTCTCTAGTCTCACCCTGCTCTCTCCGGCAGCCAGAGAGGTCTTCACAAATGAAATCTGACACAGTCACGCCTCTGCTCAAAACCCTCCACTAGTTCTCAGTCCTACTCAGAGGAAGTTCCCCACAAGCCATGTAAACTCTGTGACCTCACTCTGCCCCTTCCTCCCCCTTGCTCCACCTGCACTGACTTCTCTCTCCTTCCTCAAATACCCCCAACTCATTCCTGCATCAGGACTCGATGTTCCTTCTATCTGGAATGTTATTTTTCAGAAGCTTTGCACTACAGAGTCCTCCTTCCCCTCAGTTAAACATCACCCTCCTCAGGGAAGCCCACCTGACCTTGGGTCTCCCTCAATCTCTCCCCATAACAGCCTCTGGTTTATTTTCATCCTAATGCCAACAAATGATTCTTCCTTCATATAAGTTGATGTTTTTCCTCTGTCATATACTAGATGGTATGTCCCCCAAGGTCATGGACAGGGTGTGTCTTATTCCTTGTTCCATTACCAGCATCTGCAACAATGCCTGGAATACAGTAGGTGTTCAAAAAGCGTTCTTTGGATGAATAAACAAGCAAATCCATCTATTTTAGTCAGTTCAGGCTGAGATATAACCTAATACCACAGAGCAGGTGATTTAAACACAAGTATATATATTGCATGACCTTGGGAATTCCAAGATCAGGGTACCAGCAGATTCAGTGTCTAATGAAGCCTTGTTTTCTGATTTGCAGACTTCTCACTGCATGTTCATATGGTAGAGAGAGCAAGTTCTAGTCTCTTCTACTTATAAAGACACTAACTCCATCATGGGGGCTCTGCCCTCATGACCATATCTAAACCTAATTACCTCCCAAAGGCCCCTTATCCAATATCCATCGCATTAGGGATTATGGTTTCAACATGTGAATTGGGGGTAGGGAGAACATAAACATTCAGTCCCTTGAACCAGCCCAGCCTCAATACCTATGAGAAGCCCAGCGCTTATCTCCCTGGCCCTGGTCTCAAGGCTCCATCCAGCAGCCTCTCAACATGCACCTGCAGCATCAGTGCCTCCAGAAGTCTCCCATAAATCCCAAACACATACCACCAGGGCCTGGACTGAGTCTAGGGCTCCTCAATGAGCCACATATAACTCCTGCTGCCTGACACCAACCACCTGTGAACTCCCAGGAGTAATAGCTTAAACTGTTACATCCAATCAGAATTTATATCTTCCCAGCAGCATCACAAAGAGGTGGTTACATATTATTCTACCTTCCACTGCCAACCAGTTCCCCTCATCCTTCCAATACCCCGAGAAGGAACAACAGTCTCACTGCTGAGAGAGACAGAACTAGTTCTGCCTTTGAGTGGTTTCAGTTCACAAAATCTCATGGCTTACCTATCCCAGGCCAGGAAAGACTCTGGCAGTGTCTGGTTTCCCCTCTAGGCTGGTGCAGGGTCTAAGAAAGCTGTGTGGTGGGACCCACAGACATGTGGAAGCTCTGCTCCTCAAAGGCCTGGCTAACAAGCAGCCAACAAATGGTTCATTCAAGTACCTGGAGGTGGGGGTGCCAAGACCTGAGCTCCAGGCTTGCCTCTGCCTAAACCATGGCCATGAGCAAGAACTCTCCTGTACATCACCATCTTCTGTTAGGAGAAGTGTTGGGTTCTACACCTGGGAAGATGCAGACATGCTTTTCTCTACTCCTCCTGCTAAGTACAACTAAAAGCCCTAGATATTATATAAAATAAATGCAAGAAGGTTCTGAAAGGTGGAGAGAAGAAGGCAGACCAGCTAGGGACCTCGAGACTGAGGAACATTAGAGGAAAAAAGCTCTGGGTTTTCCTCTTACATCATAGACTTCACACTAGGAGCTAAAAGAACCAGCAACCAGATCAACAACTGGAACAGACAAGGCTGCTCTCACTAGCCAAGGAAGAAGGGCAGTCTAGCAAGACAGAAAACTTTTAGACAACAACTGCTATAATTCAGCTAAACACACGGGAAAACTATGCCCACCTCCCAACACACAACCCCCAGCAAAGGCCGAGGAGAGAGCCTAGATATACGCTCACTCCAGGCTTTAACAAGGCACCTCCGAAAAGCATGGTGGCTGAAAGGCAAGGACTTTTATCCCCGCCAGGCAGTGATGAAGCTCTTGTCTTCCCCATCAGGGTCAGTGGAGATCACCTGGAGAGAGAACCCTCCCAACTCACTGGGCAGTAATGAGGAGCAGCAGCCCTCATGTCTACAAAGGGAACCTATATATCTGCACTTTACAGTAATGAGGTGGCACCCAACCCTTTTCCCAGGCCAGAACTGTGTCAGAAAAAGCCAACTAAAACAGAGACTTAAATAAGATCCAGATTCTCATGACATAATGCAAAAATGTTCAGGTTTCAGTTTTTTAAAAAATCACTTGTCATATCAAGAACCAAGAAGACCTCAGGCCAAATGAAGAAATGTAGTTAATAAATGACAACCTCACGATGACAAAGATGTTAGATGGATCTGACAAAGATTTTAAAGCAGTCATGATGAAAAATACTTCTACAAGCCATTACAAACACATTTGCAACAAATGAAAATAGAAAGGAAGTGGAAATTTCAGAACCGATAAATACTACCTAAATTTCAACAACTTAGTAAATTCCCTTAATGGATTCATGGAAAGGTCAGAGGAAACAATTTATGAATTGGAAGATAGAACAATAGAAAATTATTTGATCTGAACAACAGAGTGAAAATCAACTGAAAAAAACACAGAGGATCAGAGTTCTGTGATAACAAAAGATCTAATAGTCATGTAACTGGAGTCTCAGAAGAAAAGGAGGGCAGAGCTGAATTTGAAGGCATAATGGCTAGGAAAAAAATCTCTTGCACCTGCCAGTTGTTATAGAGGTTAAGGTAGCTGGATCCCATATGGGCAACTATGTAGTTTGAGTCCCAGACTCAAAACACACTGAAAAACACACTGGGAGTGTGTGTGTGTGTTTGTGTGTGTGCCCAAAATCCCAAAAGAAGAATGGAGAAAAAATTGCAGCACGGCCCATCCCCCAGTGGATGATTTCTCACTTTTTCTTTCTCTTTCCTGTGAATGCATGCACCCTATAGCACATTAAATAATAATACATTTGTTTCAAAAGGGAACAAATTCCGGGAACCAGCAGTTAGCATAATGGCTATGTCACTGGACTCCCATGTAGTTGACCGCGGTTCGCGTCCCAGACCCGGTGGCTTAAAACTCACACCGGGCGCACGTGCGTGCGTACCCAAGATCCCGAGAGGAGAATGGAGGAGAAGGGATTGCGGCGTGACCATCCCCCCTAGGGGATGATTTCTTGCTTTCTGTCTCTATGTCTCTCTCTGTCTGTCTGGCGAGCGCACGCGCCCTAGGAACAAATTCCCAAATTTGAAAAATATAAAAACCTACAGATTGAAGATCCTGTATTAGTAGATCCTGAGTAGATCCTGTATTAGTCAGTGTTCTCCAGAGAAACAGAACCAATAGAATAAGATGACAGACAGATATAGAAGATAGATAGATGATAGGTAGATATAGATAGATGGACAGACAGATGGAGAGAGATTTTAAGGATGTGGGTCATGTAGTTGTGAAGGCTGGCAAGCCCCAAGCCTACAGAATGGGCAGTCAGACTGCAGACCCTGGCAAAGGACAAAGCTGTGGTTCAAGCGGGAAGGCAGCCACACCATTCCCTTTTGTCTCAGAGTGGTCGGCCCTTGTTCCTATCGGTCCTTCAAATGATTGAATGAGACCAATCTGCTTCACTTGGAGCCCACTCATTTAAGTATTAATCACAATCACAAATATCCTCACAGAAACATTTAAAATAATGTCTGGGGGCTGTGGCCCAGCCACGGGGATGCAAAAAGTTAACTATAAAGAATCCCAAGCAGGATAAACCTGGAGAAATCCATACTGAGACAAACAAAAAATTAAACTTCTGAAAATTAAAGACAAACTTTCTCTTTTTTTTGAGAGGTTTTTGCTATAGGGTGCGTGCCCTTGACAGAAAGACAGAGAGAGACAGAGAGACGGAAAGCAAGAAATCAGCCCCCAGGGGGGATGGCCACACAGCAATCCCTTCTCCTCCATTCTCCTCTCGGGATCTTGGGCATGCACACACACGTGCCTGGCATGAGTTTAAGCCACCAGGTCTGGGACTCGAACTGCGGTCGACTACATGGGAGTCCAGCAACATAGCCGTTACACTAACTGCTGGTTCCAGAGACAAACATTTTGAAAGTAGGGAGAGAAAACTAACACCTTACCTATTATGGAAAATCGCCTAGGATGAGGGCAGATTTTTCATTACAAATCATAGAGTGCAGAATGACGAAGCACGATATTTTTTATATGCTGAAAGGAAAAAACTGTCAACCCAGAATCTTACAACCAATGAAAATATCTTTTCAGAATAAGGGAGATGTCAAGACATTCTCTGATGAAGAGAAACCAGGAGAATTTGTCACCAGCACACCTACCCTAGAGAATAGCTAAAAGAAGTTCTCTGCACAGAAAGTAAAGATAAAAGAAGGAGGCTTGGAATATCCAGAAGGAAGGAAAGGCACAGTAAGCAAGAAAATGGGTAAATTCAATAGGTTTTTTTTCTCCTTTTGAGTTTCCTAATTATGTTTGATAGTTGAAGCCGAAACTACAATGCTGTCTGATGTGCTTCCAGATGTATGCAGAAAAAATATTTAAGACAATTATATTATGAAAGGTGGAGGGTAAAGGGACATAAAAGAAGGTAAGGTTTCTATACTTCACTGAAACTGTTGAGATGGCAAAGCGGCAGATTATGATAAGTGACGTATGTATAATGTATTACCCGGAGCAATAGCTTAAAAAGCTATGCAAAGAGAAACGCTCCAAAAACCTATAAACACATAAGAGGGATTCTGAAAAATATTCAAGTGAGTCCAAGGAAAGCAGGAAAAAAGAAAACAGAGAAATGAAAATAAAGAGCACAACCAGAAAATAAAATCTAAAGGGTCAGCTGGCAGCATGGTGGCTATAAAGTCTGAATCCCAATTACTAACTGTGCAGTTTGAGTCCAAGACCCAGTGACTTGAAAAACACGCTGGGCCCATGTGCATGCATGCCCAAAATCCCAAGAGAGTGTGGAGAAAGGATGCAACCATCCTCACTAGGGGAAGATTTCTCACATTCCCTCTTTCTCTCTGTTTCTCTCCAGTGAGTACCTGCACCCAAAGCAAATTTAAAATGAAATGAAATAAAATAAAGTAAAATTAAAATATAATAGGGAGCCTGCCCTACAGTCTAGTAGTTTAGGGAGCCAGATCTCACACGGCTGACTTTGGTTCAAATCTCAGCTCCAGTGGCTTGAAGAACAACTTGGGGTCAGGTGCATGCATCTCCAAAATCCCGACAGGATGGTGAAGTGGAGAAGGGACTGCAGCCTGACCAGGCCCCATTGGGAGGTACTTTCTCCCTGACCCCCCAATATCTCTATATCTGGCAAATGTATGCACTCTCTGGAAATTTTAACCGAAAAGAAAATAAAGAAGAGAAGAGAAGAGAAGAGAAGAGAAGAGAAGAGAAGAGAAGAGAAGAGAAGAGAAGAGAAGAGAAGAGAAGAGAAGAGAAGAGAAGAGAAGAGAAGAGAAGAGAAGAGAAGAGAAGAGAAGAGAAGAGAAGAGAAGAGAAGAGAAGAAAGAAAGAAAGAAAGAAAGAAAGAAAGAAAGAAAGAAAGAAAGAAAGAAAGAAAGAAAGAAAGAAAGAAAGAAAGAAAGAAAGAAAAAAGAAAATAGGACCCAACCATGGTGGCACATGCTACTAAGACTCTGTGCTCCACAGGCTGAGACCACAGGGTTTGATGCTTGGTCTACCTTAAAGGCCTGGAATGATGGCATATGCCTGTAACCCCCGTAACTCAGGAGGCTGCAACAAGAGGATCATGATACAGTAGACCTTGTCTTTAAAAAAATAATAATAATTGAATAGGATATTTAAGAAATAATATAAACAATGACACTAAATGTATTTAATAAGAGACAGGGATTGGTAGAGTCGATTTAATTTTTTAACAGGTTTTTGCCTTAGAGCATGTGCACTTGCTGGAGAGAGGGACAGTAAGAGGGACAGTTAGAAATCACCCCGCAGGGAGGATGGCCATGCTGCCATCTATTCTCCTCCATTATTCTGCCCGTATCTTGGGCGCATATGCACACATGCCCAGTATGATTTCAAGCCACCAGATCCAGGACTCAAACCCTAGTGGCCCATGTGGAAGTCCAACAACGTAACTGTTACATCATCTGCTGACTCCCTAGCAGAACAGATTTTAAAACATAATTCAACTATATCCTGTTTATAAGAATTCCACTTGGGACCAGCAGTTAGCGCTGGGCACGTGTGCATGCATGTCCAAGATCCCAAGAGGAGAATGGAGGAGAAGGGATTGCGGTGTGGCCATCCCCCCTGGGGGGTGATTTCTCGCTCTCTGTCTCTCTCTGTCTGTCTGGCAAGCACACATGCCCTATAGCAAAAACCTCTCCAAAAAAAAAAAAGAATTCCACTTTATGGAACAGCATACTGCATAATGGTTACATCTCTGGACTCCCACATAGCTGACCACAGTTCAAGTCCTGGACCTGGTGGCTTAGAACTCATGCCTGTTGCATGTGCGTGCATGCCCAGAATCCCAAGAGGAGAATGGAGGAGAAGGGATTGTGGGGTGGCCATCCCCTGGGGGGTGATTTCTCTATTTCTATCTTTCTGTTTTCCTGGTGAGCACACATTCCCTACAGCAAAAAAAAAATCTCTCTTTAACAAAAAAAAAACTCCACTTTAAACATCACATTAGTGGCACAAAGTAAAAGGGTAGAAAAAGATGTATCCTGTAAATACTAATCAAACAAAAGGAGAGCTACATTAATATCAGATAAAGAGACATCAGAGCAAGGAAAATTACCAGAGACAGAGAGAGAGATTATATAATGACAAAGGAGCCAATACTCCCAAGATGGCATAGGAATCCCAGGTATGTATGCACCAAACAACAGAGCTGCAAAGTACAACAGGCAGAAAGTAATAGAACCAAACCACATAGACAAATCCAAGATTAGGAATGTTGGAAATTTCAGCATCCCTATCTCAACAATTGATAAAGCAACTACACAACAAAATCAGGATACAGAATAACTCAGTAACACCATCATCAGCCAGCAGAAGCTTATCAATCATAGAACCCACCTGCCAATGATATATATGTGCCTTTCAAATGCCCATGGAATGTATGCCAAGTTAGACTATATTCTAGGCCACAGAACAAACTTCGAAACATTTAAAAGAATTGAAATCATGTGGTGTGTTCTCTGACCAAAACATAATCAAACTAGAAATCCGTAACTGAAACATAACATGAGAATCCTAAACACGTGAATACTAAGCATCACACTTGTAAATAATCCATGAGTCAAGAACAAGTTTCAAGCAAATTCAAAGAATACATTGAAAATGAAAATATAGCATATCAACTTTACTAAAGCAGCTGAAAATTAAATTTATAGTATCAAATGTATAGAGAATATATAAGTAACCTCAATTCAATAATCTAAGTTTCCAACAAAAACCTAGGAAAGAAGAGTAAAATAAACTTGAAGCAAGCAAAATAAAGGAAATAACAAAGATAAGAGCAGAAAGCAATGAAATTGAAAACAGAAAAACAGTAGAAAATACAATGCAACAAAGGGCTGATCCTTGAAAATAGCAATTAAACTGATAAAACACGAGCAAAACTGACAGAGAAAAAAAATAAATGAGACATGAATTACCAATATGTAGAATGAAACAAGGGATATCACTGCAGAACCTGTAGCTGTCAAAGGATAAAAGGGAGTATGACAGACAATTCTACATCCACAAATATAACTCTGACTATTCCAATCCATGATTAAAAAAAAAAATGATCACAACTCATCCAATACGAAACAGAGCATTTGAATAGCTGCACAACCATTGAAGAGATTAGATTTTTTTAATTCTCAAAAACAGATTATTTCATGCCCAGATGATTTTACTGGAGAATTCTATCAAATATTTAAAGAAGAATTAACACCAATTCCATACAATTTCTTCCAGAAAAACAGAGGAGGAGGAAACACTTTTCAATTAATTTTATGAAACTAGAAGTATCCTGATATCAAAAACAGTACCAGAAAAAAAAAGTATAAACCAATATCCATTATAAATATAGACACAAAAATCCTTAACAAAATATTAGCAAACAAAAGTCAGCAATACATCAAAAGAATTATATACCTTAACCAACTGGGATTTATTCCAGGGATGCAAAACTAGTTCAATATTTGAAAATTAATTCATGTAATCCATCATATTAACAAGCTAGTGAAAAACATCACACAATCAAATCAATCATATGCCCAAAAAGCATGTATCAAAATCTACACTCATTCATGGTGAAAATCTCATAAAAATAAGAATGGGGGGATTTTCTCAATTTGATTAAAGATAATCTTAAAAAAACCTTATAATTAACATTTTACTTAATGGTGTAAGACTTAATGATTTTCCCCAAAAGATTGGTAACAAGACAAGAAATCTACTCTCACCACTTCTACTCAAATAGTGATGGAAGTTCTAGCCAGTGTAATCAGGTAAGAAAAGTTTATAAAGGTATACAGATGAAAAAAGGAGAGACAAGTTTGCAAGTGACATCATTGTCTATGCAGAAAATTGCAAGAACCAACAAAAAGCTTGTAGAATTAATAAGCGAGTTCAGCAAGGTCAGAGGATACCAGATTAAAAAGTTGCTTGCATTTACGTAACCTAGCAATGAATGTGGATAATGAAATTTAAAAATATAATACAATCGCCACAATTAAGCTAATTAACGTATCCATCACTTCAAATAGCTATGTTTTGGATTTTGTATGTACGTGTGTTGTGAGAGCACTTAAGATCTACTCTTAGCAAATTTCAAACATATAATTAACAATAGTTACCACTTTATAATGTATACATTTATCAAAGCATCACATTATACAGCACATTTTTTTGAGAGGTTTTTGCCATAGGGCGCATGTGCTCACCAGACAGAGAGAGACAGAGAGACAGAAAGCAAGAAATCATCCCCCAGGGGGGATGGCCACACAGCAATCCCTTCTCTGTTCTCCTCTTGGGATCTTGGGCATGCACGCACACGCTCCCGGCGTGAGTTTTAAGCCACCGGGTCCAGGATGCGAATCACAGTCAACTACATGGGAGTCCAGCAACATAGCCATTACGCTAACTGCTAGTCCCTACAGCACATTTTTTTAATATCCACGCTTATGAATAGGAAGGCTTGACTAAGTAAAGATGTCATTTCTCTCTAACTTTATATACAGATTCAACACAATTCTTATTAAAATCCTAGCAAGATTTTTTAGTAGATGTTAATGTGATTATTCTAAAATTAATTTGAAAAACAGAGAGTAGCTAAAACAATTTTTAAAAAGAATAAAGTAGGAGTAATCAGTCTACCCAACTTTAATACTTGTTATATAGCTATAGTGATCAAAAGTGTGTCATTGTGAGAGACAGACACTTAGACCAATGGTACAAGACAGATAACCCAAAAACTGACCTACACAAATGTGACCCATTGAGTTTTGACAAAAGTACAAAATCAATTGAATGGAAAAAAAAGACAGCCTTTTCAACAATGGGTGCTAGGACAATGACATCCATAAATGAACAGAACAAGACCAAATTTGTTTTTTTATGAAAAATTAATTCAAAATGGATCAAATTAAAATGTAAAATTATAAAACTGTTAGAAAAAAGGGGAAAAAATCTTTAAACATTCTTAATTCTTAAACTTGATACCAAATGCACAATTCATAAAAGGAGAAAATGATAAATTGGACTTTATCAAAATCAAAAATTTGTATTCCATGAAAGATCCTTCAAGACAACTAAAAGACAAGCTGTGGGAGAAAATATTTGCAAGTCATACATTTGATAAAGAATTCTCAAAAATGCAAGAGTAAAAGAACAAATAAGTTCTTAATGATGTCTTACATTTGTGTAATGAGTTACAGTTTACAAATTGTCATTTTTATTCAATATCTCTATAATCCTCCTGTCGATCTCAATTTGTATTAATATCGTTGCTTCCTGGATGGGGAAATGAAGGCTTAGAGGCTTTCCTGTACTCAAAATTCATGGAAGGAAGGGCTAGCAGGTGATGTGGTAGTTAAGGCACTGGACTCCCATATGGTCCACCACAGTTCAAGTCCTGGACAGTAGCTTGAAAATCACACCAGAGGGGAACCAGCAGTTAGCGTAATGGCTATGTCGCTGGACTCCCACGTAGTCGACCGCGGTTCGTGTCCTGGACCCGGTGGCTTAAAACTCACGCCGGGCACGTGTGCGTGCGTGCCCAAGATCCCGAGAGGAGAATGGAGGAGAAGGGATTGCGGCATGAACATCCCCCCTGGGGGGTGATTTCTCGCTTTCTGTCTCTATGTCTCTCTCTGTCTGTCTGGCGAGCACACACGCCCTACAGTGAAAATCTCTCCAAAAAAAAAAAAAAAAAATCACACCAGACACATGTGTATGCATGCTCAAAATCCCAGGAGGAGAAGGAATTGCAGCACAGCCATCCCCCAGAGTGGGGGTTGGGATTTCTCATTTCCCTCTCTCTGTGTCTGTCTCTCCCTCTCTCCAGTAAGTGCCCATGCTCTATGTCAAAAATAAATAAATGAATGAACTTTAAAAAAAAAAATAAACGCAGTTCCTAGAAAGAGATAGACATGGATTTTTTTTCACATTTTTCATTATTTAATTGTATCAATAGATGTAACACAACCTATCATTTTAACCATGTTTAAGGGCACAGTTCAGTGGCATTAAGTATATTCACACTTGTTGATGGTTACGCAACCTTCACTACCAACCACCTCCAGAACTTTTTTCATCTTGCAAAACATAAAGTGTATAATGGTTTCGATAAGCACTAACTCCCCATTTGTCTCTCTCCAACCCCTGGCAACCACCATTCTACTTTTTCCTCTATGAATTTGATTACTCTAAACAGTAAATACAAGTGGAATCATACAATATTTGTCACTTTGTGGCTGGCTTGTTTCACCTAACATAATGTCTTCAAGCTCCATATTGTAGCATGTCAGAATTTTCTTTCTTTTTTAAGACTCTCATGTTCCATTGGCAGGCCTGGATTTGAAGCATCCACCTTAAAGGCAGTCTGAACTAGGTCATCTCCTGCCCTCTGAGAAGCCAGCCTGCCTGGGGGCGGGGGGGGGGGCAGTATCCTGAACACCTTGGTTCTAAGCCTTCAGGTGTCCACCAATCCTCCCCCGCTCCAGGTACACAACATAAACTTGGTCGTAAAGCTCTATATACAGGGCCTGGAGAAGGCACCCAAGATTGATGAGGAAGGTAAAAACGAAATTGGTTTTGAAAAAGGCACACCAGTTGTGAGATGATTGCTGCTGTCCAGGCAGTACAGGGATCCAAGGCCCTCTAGGGATCAGCTGGGGTGCAGGTGGCCAGGTTCGGAAGGGCAGATACAGGATGCAGTGGATAGCGGAAGGTGGGGAAGGGGGACTGAGCCCAGGGCGGTGGGTTATCAATACACACCTTTGTGTGTTCATCTCCCCACCATTTGAATGCCACACAGCCGTGCAAACACTGCTGGGATTGTCAGCGTACTAAGGAGGGGTTAAATATTTTTTATAAAACCTCTTTTTGTCTAATTTATGTTGTGCTTTTGAAGACGAAGAGCCTCAGCCCTCGGTTATCGGTGAGAAGAGAGAGAGGGACTATAAACATCTCAAAACAGCAGAAGATGGGAGGAGGGCTCTCACCGTCCTTGAGAATATCAATTCCAAACGATTCTATTCCGCCACATAAAGGAATCGGGCCTTTCAAAGAAAATCAGCCTTTCATAAAATTTCTTGGAAATGTAGTCAAGGAAGTGCGAGTGTCTCCCTCAGATAACACTGCTGTATTATAGGCATTTAAATGGATCAGCGGGCTAAGAAAAAATAAAGCACCCATTTAAGCAGAGGGTCTGGAAAGGCAGCTAAGCCAAGCCAAGTTTTGGGCCTGTAGGGGGCTATGGAAAAACCAGGATGGGGAATGCATTGTGGGCATACATTCTATCCCTAGTGATTATCCAAACTCCACACAGGACTGCTGGCAACTGCAGCTCCTGGGCTGCTGGTTAAAATGCAGGTTCCCTGGGGGTCAGCAGGTGGCATAGTGGCTAAGGTGTTGGACTCCCACATGGTCAACCCCGGTTTCAGTCCTGGATACTGCAGCTTGAAACTCACACCAGACACACGTGTATGCATGCCCAGAATCCCAAGGGGAGAGTGTAGAAGGGATGGCGATGTAGCCATCTCTCCTAGGGTGTGATTTCTCACTCTGAATCTTTGTCTCTCTGGCAAGTACATATGCCCTATAGCAAAAATCTCTATTAAAAAAATTTTCACGTTC
>NW_006159616.1:18459725-18460478 GCF_000334495.1 Tupaia belangeri chinensis | reverse complement strand
TCTCTGTAGGTTGTCCCCCAGCGTCTGTGTTTCTAACAAATTTCTCAAGCAATTCCTCGAATGCCACGAGGTAGCTCCTGACTCAGTTTCCGTGCAGGACCAAAGTCAAAAGATGCTGACTGTGACCTGCAGTCCACAGCAAAGTGCCGAGCACCTGCACATGACTCTAGCTGGTGTGCCAGTCCTCAGCATCACCCACCTGGACGGACAGGGGACTGCAGTTGAATAGGCCAGGCAGGTGGCTGGAAAGTGTCAAAGTGGTTTCTTTAGAAAGAGCTGGTAGGCCTTGCTGTATCCATGACCCCTCTGGAAGATGGGAGTCCCTTTCCCCTGACCTGGAGGAAGGGAGAGAAACTTGTGGAAGACCCCTGGGGAGTTTGATATATATCCCTAAGAGTGCAGAAGACATGACCGCAGAGACTCGCTCCTGAAGGTCAGACTGCCATTAGACTGTAGTGAGCTCAGGCTCCAGGCAGCTATAAGACAAGAGACCTGGAGGAAGGTAACATCCCAACCAAGTACAGGAGCCAAGCCATAGGAACCCTAGGGTCAGGAGAGACTACCTGGTAGAGATAATAACCTAGGGCCACTTTAAAGAGATTCTTCCCAGAAGGAGTACCCAAAGGAGCAATGGGTTGGGACCCTCTAGCATCTGTGGGGAATGGACAGTCGAATGCCCTGAGCACAACCAAGGTTTTACACAAGAGAGCCAGGAGAGGATTGGCTCTCATCAAGGGCTGAAGTTGAAGGGAA
>NW_006159616.1:18453731-18459509 GCF_000334495.1 Tupaia belangeri chinensis | reverse complement strand
AGAGAGAACTCTCTAAGACACTTCCAGAGGGCTCAGCGACCATCTCTACTTTCCTTGCTCTCCCCTCTTCTTTCCTATCCAGGAAAGATCAAGTGCCTTGAGATTGATCAGGAAATGGATCCTTGGACCCACTGGAACAGACGGCAGGAGGCTCCCACCCAGCTCTCCTGTGCAGGCTGCCTGCCCCAACCAGGCCAAGGCTGGAGAAGCAGAAACACCAATACTGAATCAAGACCTGATGACAATTGCTATACTAGACTGAACACATTAAAGAAAAATAACTATAGTGCAACCATAGTGACAATAGGACTTTTTATTTTCTAAGAAGGACTGGAGACATTACAGAGCCTGCCTAAAAGTTTACCCAAGGGTAGGGGTTAGAAGCAGCTCTCCTTGTCCATAGAAGCCTCTGAGAAGTAGAATTGAATACTTGGGAGCTCAATCTTCCACATGACTGAAAACAAAAATCCTGTAATACAGCCACTCCAAGGAGATAGAGACGGGACATGGTGCTGTTATCTCATGCCTTTCCCACTCCCATCCCCCACACTGTGCACCCTGAATCCGCTCAGGTTCCCACCTTAAAAAGTGGCCAAACAAGACCTTTGAAAGATGTGGTAGATACTCCTAATTACCCACCCTACATCCATTCTCATTATCTTCCTTAGAAACAAAACCCAATTTCTAGCTGAGCAACCATGAGCCTGGCTAAATGATTGCATGTCCCAGCCCCTCTTGCACTAAGTATAGTCGTGTGATTCAGTTCTGGCCAAGGAGATGTGAACAAAATGTTGTATAGTACTTTCAGGAAATCTCCCTGAGGGCGAGGGCTCCTCTCCAGAACATGGATGGAATGGCTAGAGGGTCAGCACTCATCTTGGACAATGTGGATGAGGACATACTGGAATGTTGACCCCTCACAGGTTTTATAGCCACCCACCTCCAAGTCACTGTTACACAAAGAGATATAAAACATCTATCTTGGTTAGATACTATTGTTGAGAGGTAATCCGTTAAATGCTGCTGAACCTAGTCTCAGCAAGTAAAGACATTCAATAACTCTCTCACACCTCATCCCACCAAGCACACTGCAAGTCTGGCATTCAGGCCAAGATTACCTCACCTCCCATGTATGCTTCAAGTGGGAAAGGTGTGGCATGAGAGGGCAAACCCGTGGCTCTCTATAACAAGGCAATCCACTGAGTTTACTGAATCTTCCTCCTACTTGATCTTGAAGACAAGTGCATTTGCTGACTAAAGTGATCAGGAGTTCATGCCAGCAATGAGAGCCAGAACAGTGATTGGACCTCAATTTCCAGAACACAGATTGCTCTTTAACTCTCGCCTGGGGTGGCTCAACTTGGTCTCTGGGGAATAAAACACAAGTGTCATGGGTTAAATCCCCCAAAAAAATCTGTAAGTTGAAGTCCTAACCCCCAATGTCTCAGAATGTGACATTATTTGGAAAGGGGATCTTTGCAGATATAATTAGTTAACATGAGGTAAGAAGGATGGATTCCTGGAACCAGGAGTTAGCATAATGGCTATGTCACTGAACTCCCATGTAGTCAACCGTGGTTCAAGTCCCGGACCCAGTGGCTTAAATTCACACGGGGAGCATGTGCATGCATGCCCAAGATCCTGAGAGGAGAGTGGAGGAGAAGGGATTGCAGCATGGCCATCCCCCCTGGGGGGTGACTTCTTGCTTTCTGTCTCTCTGTCTCTCTCTATCTTTCTGGCTAGGGCATGCACCCTATAGCAAAAATCTCTCAAAAAAAGAAAAAAAAGGATGGGTTCCTAATCCAAAATGACTAGTGTCCTTATAAAAAGGGAAATTTTGGATATAGACACACAAATACAAGGAAAATACCATGTGAAGGTGAGAGTGATGCTGCCCCAAACCAAGGAACTACCAGAAGCTAGAAGAGCAGCCTGGAATGGATCCTCCCTAGAGACTTCAGAGGGAACAAAGGTGTCAACATCTTTATCTCAGACTTCTGGCCTCCAAACAATACATATCTATTGTTTAATATGCCCAATTTGTAATACTTTGTTATGGCAGCCCTAACAAACTGATTCAGCAGGTTTCCCCCACATCTCCCCTGCCCTGCAGCGGTTTACATTCCAAGTACCATCATACACTGGTTGGCTGGTAAGCAATAAATGTTTCTTGAGAAGAAAGACAGATGGACAGGTGGATGGATGGATGGATAGATGAATGGATGTGTGGATAGGTAGATAAACATATGAAAGAACAAATAAACAAACACATAGGGGAGCTGTCAGATGCTACAAGATTCTGCAAAACACATCGCATGCCCACAAGTGCACATATCAATCCAGTTGTGCAGCTGGAAGAATAAATGCATCACACTCCATGGATTTCACAGAAATCAATGCAACCTCAACACCAGGAAAAAATAGGTCATAATTTTCTATCAAACTGCCACAAACTGCCCCGATCAATGGCTACAGCCATCTGTTTTACTTTTCATACTGCCTGTTTTTAATCCTCATGAATAACAAAGAGGTCTCATAGAAGGAAGCCGGAAGTAGGAGTTTGTTGCAGTGTAGACTAGGTGAATATCTCCCAGACAGATGAGAGGGCAGATCTTTCCATGAAAGAACTAATTCCCCAAGAATTTCTTTGTATGCTGGGCCAGACAAGCCAGGAAACAGCAACAAGAAGTTACCTATGCCTAGATATGCTCACCTCTGACATGAATCTCCACCTCCATGGCAGGTCCTGGTCTTCCAGTACAGGAGGATTTGACCACTAACAAGCATTACGTGGAACTGGGGATATAAGGAAGAGGGCATGCAGAGGCAAGGCTAGGAAGAAACACCAGAGCACAGCCTGTATCTGGATATGAGCCTGCCTTCCACCCCATTTTGGAACAAGGCTTCTGTATCCCATCGACCCTCCTGAGTCCTGGGTGCAGGCTGGCTAAGCACAGAACCCATTGAACAAGGTCCGCCAACACCATTAGAGTCAATATGCCTCTGAGGCTCCAAACACTTATCTGTATCAGTCCCCAGCCTAGAGGCTACTGGGGTTTCTCCCCTCCAAAAGTAATAACTATTGGAAAGAACCTTATGGGCAATGAGAAATCTCTGGAAGCCGCTGCCAGAAGAAGCCCTTAGTTAATCTACTCCTTTCTGAAGCTCTGGACTTACTTGGCTGGGCTTCTGGGGAGCTTGTTGCCAGCACAGCCTCGCCTAATAAGTAATTAGAAGATAATTAACATTTGTAACATACAATGGGAAACATCTGGACCCACTGACTTATTAAAACCTAAAATCCTGATGAATCAATTGTGTAGTGAGCTGGAAAACAGGCTCCAATTGGGGCAGAGACTTTATTTGGCTCAGCCCTCTCTACTCATCTGACCTCCAGGTCTCAAAGGCAGCCCACACTCAAATGGCCACCCCTCAACACCACTCTCACCTATTTCCAAGGCTTAAGGGAAGCATAGAGACCCAGCCCTCTCGTACCCACCACAAGGCTCCAGGAGGGATGGAAAAGCCAAGAATATAGTGTGGTGGCACCTGGATCCTCACTATTCCCCTCTATTCCTGCTTTGCATCCTTCCCAGACAATGAACCTGGAGCTCAGGGAGAGCAGGTCCCAGGATGTGTTCTCCACCTGAGATGTACTTTGTCCCAGTCTGAGCTTCCAGCCTCCGCCATGCCCCTCTGAGCCTCCGGCTCCTCCCCTTTGTCTCCAGAGCAGTGGGGCAGGGCGAGACGCGTGGGAACACATGTACTTGATGAGCAGAACGCTCTCCCCAAGTGCCTTGGTTTCCAGCCAAAACATTAGGATGTTGCTCTACCAACTAATCATCCTCCCTCAGACAGGAGGGAGCTGAAATAAAAAACTCGATGTTACTGTGAATGTGGGGAAAAGCCAATTAGGGCTGCAGTAATTCTCTCCAGTGAAGCTGAAAAGAGTGGAAATCCTGAGGCAGCTCCTTGAATGTCACACGAAGCCATTTCCTGGCTATTGTTCTTGGAGACGTGTAGGACCAAGATGCCTCCATTATCTCTCTTTAGCAAGATGCTTGAAGAGAAACACTTCAGGAAATGCAAATTAGAGAGGTTCCCAGCCTCCAACCAGCTTTCTTCTCCCACCCAGAGGCCATGTCTTTGCTTCCCGCTTTCTTTTGGGGTTCTTGCTCTGTGTGGAGTCCAATCACATGATTGGGTAGGAAAGCTGTCAGTCATGATATTCAGACTCTCAGACCAAATTGCTTGGTTCAAGGGGCAGGTAGATGATATGAGCAGAACCAGTGGGAGGGCTATCCTGAGATTTTCCCCCTCAGCAAAGAAAAGAGTTCTCTTTTGTCTTTGAGAAATGGCAAAGAGGGAGGCCCAGAACTGATTGCATCCCTGGAATGACAGCAAGCTTAAAGGGACAAAGCCAACATGTAGTGAACAGTGGGGGACTCATGTACATAGGAGCAGTTGACACACCCAAGCCCCAACCTCTTGGCCCAGCTCCATGCCTACCCTCCTCTGAGTAAATTGAGTGAGCCAGTGAAGTCCTTGTTTTTGCTGGAGGCAGTTTGAGCTGTGTTCTTGCTATTTTTAATCACAGCATCAACTAATGCAAATACCCCTGGTAGTTCCTGGTTGTTTCTGCAAAAAGGGCAGCCACTCGGCTAGAGAGGCAAACTCAGAGGAAAAAAATAAAAGGAAACAGATCTGAGAAAGGGTCAAAGTGAAGTTTAGCAAGTTATTGTAACAAGTTAATAGGGAAAAAGATTTAGTCTACTTAGAAAAATAAACCATTTTAAGTTTGTTTTGTTTGTTTTGTTTTGTTTTTAATCATCATGGCTGTACTCATTTGTATATAGTCTGTCCGTGTTTTAAGCAGAAATCCTCTGACTTGGTCATTTGCAGGCACCTGTCTTGGCCTAAACCTTCTACAACATTGGTGCTTCTGCAGACTTTTTTCCTCAAGTGGATTTTCACCTGACTTCTCAATCATAGGCAGATGAAATTGGTGTCTCACTGTAGGAGACAGAAACCCCATGGAGGACAGCGGTACTCAAAAAGAATTTCCAACGACCAGTATGTCCAGTCTTGGGACTCAGGGCATGAGGAAAAGTTCTCTCACTTTGTAGAGATGACACTTCCCCACCAGAAGCATGGAACCCTGAGATGTGGGCATGTAAACTAAGACCAACCATGGGTAAGATGGCCATCCAAACTAAGAGCCAGCCCTGCTCCAAGCTCCATGCCCTACTCTTCACCCTTGTAGTTTCCACAGCCACCCATATGTGTGGGTATCACTAGCCTTACCACAGATAAGGACCTAAAGCTCACTGTTAGGGAGTAGAGGATCAGACTCAAACTCAGCCCACCTGGCTCTTCTGCCACCTGCTCTGGGACTTTGCTGGGTCATGGTCCATCCCTGCCCTCCCTTGCCAGGGTCCCATCACCATATTTTCCACAGAAACACAGCAGACCATGTGCCACTCCCCCAGAGGCCACTTGCCTCAGCAGGCCAGAGTGGCAAGAATAATCTTGGAAGGCCATCAGGGAGCCCCTCAGAAACTGGCCAGGAGAGAAAACTCAGTCACTTAGGGCTATGAACCTACGAGGCAACCAATTTACAGAGACTTGTCCTTAACTTGTGCCACTGGCACGGTCTATGTGGGCAATTTGGGCCTATCAGCCTTTAAATTATAGATGGCCACATCACTCCGTCAGGCCTGCTGCAGAGCTGAGATGGAGCGGCTCAGGGTGAGTGACAGTTCCAATAAATGCATTCCT
>NW_006159616.1:18447603-18453063 GCF_000334495.1 Tupaia belangeri chinensis | reverse complement strand
ATTCCTGCCAGGAAAATAGCACTGCCACGCAGAGGTGCTTTGGAAAGTATTGAACTTCAGGAAGAAATAAAATAAAAGTAAAATGGCTCTGGCACTCCTGGACGCTCCATCATTATTGCCAGACACAGTGGGAAGAAAAGGAGCCCATCATCAGCTAAATATCTCACTGTCCTCTCCAGAGAAAGGTGTCGCGGCTCGAAAGCATCCAGTCAGAAAACTGATGTCTGGCATGAGCAGGGAACCTTTGCCCAGCAAGGAGAGCCCTCAGGGGTCACCTGGGGCAGCCTACTCGATGGCAGATGGGAAACTATGGCCGAGATCATGTGGTAGGTCAGGTTGATGGACCAACAGGTATTCTGAAGGGCAGTGATAGCTCCCTAGGCAAGTCAAACACAAGATGTGGGGACATCCAGGATTATGGACCCGCACAGCTGCTAGGTGGCCTGTAGAGGACACTACCATGCCCTCAAAGAGTGATGAAAGACAGATTAGAGCAGACAGCCAAAGCAGCCTTGAGGATCATGTTCTTTTGCAGAGAACACTCCACCCACAGGAGTGTTCTTTTTATTAAAATAATAATAATAATAATAAGGTTTATTCTTTAAATTTTTATTTAGTGCTTTTTTTAAGAATTATTTTATTTAACTTTATTTATGTATATATTTCAATTTAACCAGAGAGGGAGTGTGTGAGAGAGAGCAAGTGAGAAAGCAAGCCACAAGGGATTCAAACTGCAGTCAGTCATGTGGAAATCCAGCACCCTCAACCACCATGCCACCTACAAGCCCCCCACCCCCAGGAGTGTTCTTATAAATTAATGACTGGAAGCTAGAGATTGATCCCAGACAAACAAATGCTGCTATATTGTTGCAACTTGGGTCACTGGCTAAGATTGCAAATGTGAAGATAGAGCATTGGAGCCAGGAGCCAAACATGGGCAGCCCCTAGAAGGTTGAAAGGGCAAGGAATGGGTGGAGTCTCCCTTACAGCCTCCTGAAGGAATGCAGTTCAGTCGATGCCTTGGATTTGTAGGAATTCTGACCTCCTGAAGTGTAAGATAATAAATGTGCTGGGTCAGCCCCATAGCCTAGTGGTTAAAAGAGCCAGATTTTTTAATCATGGTTCAAAACCAGCCCCAGGCACATGTGCATACATGACCAAAGTCCCAACAAGATGGAAAAACGGAGAATGGATTGTGATATGACCACACCCCATTGGGAAGTACTTTCTCCCTCTCTTCCCCTCTCTCTCCTGTCTGTCTCTCTCTAATGAGCACATGTGTCCTCTGGCAATTAAAAATAATAACAATATGGGACCAGCAGTTGGCATAATGGCTATGTCACTAGACTCCCACGTAGTTGACCATGGTTCAAGTCTCGGACCCAGTGGCTTAAACTCACGCTGGGTGCGTGTGTGTGCATGCCCAAGATCCCAAGAGGAGAATGGAGGAGAAGGGATTGCAGCATGGCCATCCCCCTTGGGGGTGATTTCTCACTTTCTGTCTGTCTCTTTGTCTCTCTCTGTCTTTCTGGCAAACACACATGCCCTATAGCAAAAACCTCTCCAAAATAATGATAATAATAATAATAATAATAAATGCCTATTGAAGAAGGGAAAAAAAGATAGCCCCAGATATCCCCAGCTTGCTACTTTCTTCTTCCTGTTACTGTGTTCAGAAACCACCAGTGACAGACTGAGTTCTAATCTAATTCTAGTGGTCTGACATTCTGGTCTACCTGCCCTACTCTATGACCACGCCTTCCCTAACAAATGAAAATCATTTAAAGCCTCCATCCTGCTCCTTCCCTCTGAACTGAGCTGCTAGGAAGACCACAGGGTAAGCTTGGTAAGGGCAGAGATTGGTCTTGCTAATGGTGTCCCCAGCCCCTCGAACAGTTATCTTATGTAGTAGGTGCTTGAGGACCTTGTCGAGTAAGTGGACAGGACCAGGGATCTAAGAACAGACCGAACAGTGAAAAGGTTGGTTCCCAAATCTTTATCTTCATGCCACTTTTATTTTCCCCATAGAATGTTCTTGTCACCCTTTGTGGGGAAAGACTATAATGAGGTGAATGGGCCTTCATGTGGTTACCTGGTGTACCCCTGGTGTGCACCTTGGGTCCTGGTTCTTTCTGAGACTCCTTCACAGTTGGCTCCTCCTCTTACACTCGCAGAGGAGGCCCCCTCTAAATCTATACATCTCCCTTTTCAAATATCAGAGTGGAACCAATGAAAAGTTAAGGCTCAAAAGAGTTAGGATGAATTCAAACCTGTTCCCATGTGACTTTAAGTGAGTCACTGTAGTCCTCGAATCTTGGTTTCTTCAGCTGCACAGTGGAAGTAATTGACCTTGAA
Organism: Tupaia belangeri chinensis; assembly: GCF_000334495.1. Lineage (NCBI taxonomy): Eukaryota > Metazoa > Chordata > Mammalia > Scandentia > Tupaiidae > Tupaia > Tupaia belangeri. The sequence continues at coordinate 18,450,708 of NW_006159616.1, read as the reverse complement.
GGAGACAAGTGGGAGAGAAAGAAGAAACATACATCTATGAGCACTTGGAAATTGCACATGTGGCACTTATTGCTCTATTATTAAGGGCTTGAGTTAATCCTTGATGCTCCTATGCCCCATCCAGTCTCCTGGGGGTGCTGATCTGACACTGTGAGCATCTGTGGTGAAGGGTTTAAATTTCTGAAAATGTTTGTTATGCTCCTCTTGCTTGTTATGCTCCTCTCTGGATTTGTCTCCACACTCTTATCATGCATGGCTTTTCTCTGTGATGTTTTACAGCTGCCTTTTAGAGTTAAACAACTAGGAATAAAATATGAGGCCTCAGGTGGTGTACGCAGATCAATGCAACAAAGAATTTCTAAGATGAATCATGGACTTCTGGGATAGGGAAAGTTTCTGAAAGGGCATTTCTAACTCATGTGCCTGACTCTGGTTGGCATTTTTACCAATCCAAACCATATCTATGCAGTCATGGCTCCATGTCACAGGAAGGCCACATTAGCTGGCGGGATATATATCTTCATGGGAGGATGCTGGCCAGCAAGAGGCAAGCAGTAAGACAGGAGAGGTGAAAACTGGTCACTGAGTTTCAGCTGGTGACCATCTCAGGTGCATAGGAGCCAAGTCCTTGACACCATGGCTACCTATAGAGGGCTTGTCCCCTGTGGCCACATTCATAGTGATAGTATGTCCTAAAGATAGTATGTCCAGGAACCACCTCCATGGAACTTAGGACACCATGGAAAAGAGTGACCTTAACCTGCTAGGTAACCCCGGAAGCTCCATCTCTGGCCTCAGATTCCCTGCCTATCACCTGAGGAGCACAAACCAGATTCAAGACCTCCTTCCTGCCTCCAACATTTATCCACCATCTACTACTATGTGGACCACTGTGTACTGAGTGGGGATAGTACCAAAGGTACTGGGTTCTGGGTCTCAATATAAATAAAAATAATGATTATCTATACATTAAAAACCCTAAACTGATCTGGATACCCATTCCAGTGAAGGACCTTGCCCTTTGGCAGGCTGCCTACACGTGGAAGGTTTGCAGCTGAGACCTGTGGCTCACCCCCCCCCACACCCCCACTCACCTTTGAACTCTCAGGTGGATTGCTTGGGACTTTGAGACAACCTTGTGTCTCTCCCTGTTCCATCCAGACACCCATTCCAGCGAAGGGCTTTGTCATATGGCAGGCTGCCTGTGGCCACTCACTCACCTTTGAACTCTCAGGTATGTTGCCTGGTACTATGTTACCTTGTGCCTCTCCCTTCTCCATCCATACATTTGTTCCTGCTTGGGGAGACTGAGTTGCAAAGAGACTGTGGTTTATTCCCTGCCACACATCCTGAATTCTAAGACTTCAGCATTTTTTTAAATTGCACAACATGGGCATGGTGTATGGCCCCATCTGTGTTCCTGAATTCAAGCTCAGCAGCTCAGTCTCAGGCACACCTGTTCTCTAGAAACTGGGAGGACTTTGAATCAGCTAAGATGAGTGATGACAGTGCAGGTTGGTGGTGAGCCTCAGGGAGGTACAGCCTATCACCTACTCGCGCATGCCTTTGAACGCAGAATTAACTCAAAGAATTTAGAAAGGAGTGAATAAATCACCAGATGACTAAAAACCATTGTAGAGGCACAAGAAATATGAGCAACCAAGAAAATATTTCTCACCTGAGGTAAAACATCAATTCCCCATCATTCACAGAAAACACAGTGGAACTCGTGGAACTGTTAGATAAAGAATTCAGAATATTTATAGTGACCAAATTAAATGAGGTGCAAGAAAAAACAGACAACAAGCTCCAGAAGATGAGGAAGTCCTTTCATGACTTGAAAAAAGAAATACACACCATAAAAAAAGAATCACATAGAATTGTTAGAGATGATGACTGTGATACAGGAAATTGAAACCTGCCTCAAAAGTATTAAAAGCAGATTAGAGCATACAGAAGATCTACTCTCGAATGTAGAAGACAAAACTTCTGACCTAGAAAAAATTATCAAGATTGAGAAAAAAAACAACCAAGAAAAATGAGGACAATATATGAGAAATACTAGATACCACCAAGCACCCAAATATCTAGATTATTGGCATCCCAGAAGGTGAAGAAAATAATAAGGATATTGATCATCTATTCCATGAAATCCTGGAAGAAAACTTTCCAAACCTAAAGAGGCATTCAAATATCCAGACCCAAGATATACAGAGGACCTCCAAATAGAATCATCCCAAGAAGACTTTCTCCAAGGCACATCATAGTCAGATTGGACAAAACCACAGACAAAGACAAGATATAAAAATTGGCAAGAGAGAAATGTCAAGTTACTTACAAAGGTTATCCCATCAGGCTAACTCGGATCTCTCATTGGAAACAATGAAGGCAAGGAAAGAGTGGAGAAATACAGTCAAAGTATTAAATGAAAAACTATTTCAACCAAGATTACTATACCCAGCAAGATTATCCTTTATATAAGAAAAAAGATAAATACATTCTCAGATAAACAAATCCTTAACTCCAGGCCAGCTCTTCAAGAAGTTCTGAATGGAGGGAACCAGCAGTTAGCGTAATGGCTATGTCGCTGGATTCCCACGTAGTCGACCACGGTTCAAGTCCCAGACCCGGTGGCTTAAAACTCACGCCGTGTGTGTGTGCGTGCATGCCCAAGATCCCGAGAGGAGAATGGAGGAGAAGGGATTGCAGCGTGACCATCCCCCCTGGGGGGTGATTTCTCGCCTTCTGTCTCTCTGTCTCTCTCTGTCTGTCTGGCAAGCGCATGCGCCCTATAGTGAAAAAAAGCCTCTCCGAAAAAAAAAAAAGAAGTTCTGAATGGAGTGCTATACCAGGAAAACTAAAGTCAGAAAGACAGAAACCCTCTATCTGTTGCCTACAAGAAACACAGCTTACGGATAAAGACATACGTAGACTAAAAATAAGGAGCCTGAAAAGATATTCCAGGCAAATGGAAATCAAGAAAGGGCTGGAGTCGTAATACTAATTTCAGACAAAAAATGCTTTAAGACAAAAACTGTAAGAAGAGTTAAAGAAGGGCACTATATAGTAGTAAATGGGAAAACAGAGAAAGAGAAAGAGAGAGGG